>NW_004443940.1:1236611-1263103 GCF_000243295.1 Trichechus manatus latirostris | reverse complement strand
AAAGGAGAATGAAGAACACCAAAGACACAAGGAAAGTAATAGTCCAAGAGACAGAAAGGGCCACATAAACCAGAGACTTCATCAGCCTGAGACCAGAAGAACTAGATGGTACCCGGCTACCACCAATGACCGTCCTGACAGGGAATGCAACAGAGAGTACTGGATGGAGCAGGAGAAAGCTGGGGTGCAGAACTCAAATTCTAGTAAGAAGACCAGACTTAATGGTCTGACGGAGACTGGAGGTACTCTGGAAAGCATGGTCCCTGGATTCTCTATCAGCCCAGAACTAAAACAATTTCCAAGGCCAACTCTTCAGACAGGGATTGGACTGGACTTTGGGACATAAAATCATACTCATGAGGAGTGTGCCTATTAGCTCAAGTAGATACAGGAGACTAAACGGCAGCTTCTGTCTGGAGGTGAGATAGGAAGGCAGAGAGGGTTAGGAGCTGGACGAACAGACATGGGGAATCAGGTGGAAAGGAGGAGTGTGCTGTCACAGTATGGGGAGAGTAATTAGAGTCACATAACAATGTATGTATAAATTTTTGTGTGGGAAAAAATTTAAAAAAAGCTCCAATTCCCCAAATGTCCATTCTTGTGCAAGTTCTTAATTCTCTTCTAATATACCCTAGAGGCTAACAGCAAACTTGGACTCCCTATGGCTAGGTTTGAATCTTGGATCTACCACTTGCCTTGGTGCACTGACCTTAACTTACTTAAACTCTGTATTAAATTAGTTTGCTTATTTATAGAATAGGAATCATGATAAGGTGGTAGTGAGGATGGGATAAGCCTAGAATAGAACTAGGCACATTGCAAGATCTGTTTAAGTAGTAGCTATTATTGATTTAGAACCTCACCCCCTAGGGCTTTCTTCCCATAGCCTATACTATAGAATATAGGATAAATGCTAAATACTCCAGACACACTCCCTCTTTCTCTGTTCTGACTGTCTGTATTTTTATCTTCATGTTGTCCTTATCCATGGCTTATTCATTTCTGTATCTTTGCTTATCAGTGCAATTCTATAATACAAGAGTTTGTCTCTCCAGAAGATGGGAGAGTGTGAATGGTAGTAAATATCTGTACTTAATGTTTTATGTTGTCTCAATTACATATACAACAAATTCTAAAGGCTCTTCGGTGGCCTATACTACCAATCTGCATTTTCTTCTTTACTAGAAACTGCTAATAACCTCATCCACTGTGTCTAATGTTACAGAATTGTCTTTCCAGGATTTTGAGAAGCCTATGAAATCTCCCTCTGTGTCTTAGGTCAGGGTTCTCTAGAGAATCAGAACCAGTGAGAAAGATAGATAGTGTCTTAGGCTGGGTTCTCTAGAGGAACAAAACCAGTGAAAAATATATGTATAAATATATATAACGCATTGCCATTGAGTCAATTCTGGCTCATAGTGACTCTATAGGACACAGTAGAACTGTCCCATAGGGTTTTCAAGGAGCAGCTGGTGGATTCAAACTGCCAACCTTTTGGTTAGCAGCCTGAGCTCTTAACCACTGTGCCACCAGGGCTCCTATAAATATATATATAGATGTTTGATTTAAGGAAATGGCTGATGCAGTTGTGGAGGCTGGTAAGTTTCAAATCCATGGGTCAGGTGTCAGGCTGATGGCTTCTCCTGACTCATGTGGTTTCAGGGGCTGACAAACCCAAACTGGTAGGTCAGACAGGAGGCTGCTGGCTTGTGTCCTAAGAACCAGAGGTCAGATGATGATGAATTGGACGCAGGATCCATAGTGAGAGTGAGCCTGTCTGGAACATCCATTTATATACTGGAGGCAGGCCACGCCCCCAAGAAAACTCTCTTTTCAACTGATTGGTTTCTCATAGCAGACCTAATCATGGAGGTTATTACATTATATTACATTATGGAGGGGCTCTGGTGGCACAGTGGTTAAGGGGTTGGCTGCTAACCAAAAGGTCGGCAGTTTGAATCCACAAGCTGCTCTTTGGAAACCCTATGGGGCAGTTCTACTCTGTCCTATAGGATTTCTATGAGTTGGAATCAAATTGACTGCAATGAGTTTACATTATGGAAGAGCAATCAGTCCAACGTCTGCCAAACTACTGAGAATGATAGCCTAGCCAAGTTGAAACATAACATTAACCATCACAGATAGATAAAGAAAGAGAGAGAGAGATTTACTTCAAGGGATTCATTCACAAGATTGTGGCAGGGGAGGGTTGTCAAGTCCAAAATCTGTAGGTAAGATGGCAGCCTGGAGATTTCTGCATGTTTGTGTTACAAGATCCATAGCTCAGGCGATGGGAAGAGTTCAGAGTAGAGAGAGTGAGTTCTGCCGAAATGTCTGCTTATGGTCTGCAGGCAGAACACACCATAAGGAAACTCCCTTTCCAACTGATTGGCAGTAGATTAAATAATGGAAGGTGATTACATTAGGTTACATTGTCTTGCATTGTGGAACAGCAACTAGTCTAGTGATTGGCCAAACCACTGGGAATCATAGCCTAGCCAATTTGACACATAAAACTAACTATCACACTCCAGGTCTTGGGCCACTTGATCAATGCTGGAATGTTCAATTCTTTATTTAGGGTTCTAATTATTAATTGCTGAGAGGTTATAGTTGAAACTTCTGTGCTTGATCAAAGGCCTCTTAACCTTATTCTACATAATGTTGACTCCCTTCCTGTATAATACTAATGATAATAATTACAGCCAATTATTGAATGTTGACTATATGGCACGTCTTATTCTTGGCACTTTTCATATATTATTGCATTAAATCTTTGTAATGAACCCATTGAAATGTTAATAGTTTCGTGTGAATGGGGAAACTGAGACCTAGAGAGGCTGAGTAACTCATCTAAAGTCACGTATCCAGTAAGTGGTGGAGTCAGATTTTGAACCAAGGTCTTGCATGAGTCTGAAGCTACTTCCATCCAGCAAGTCTCTTTGCTTCTTTACATGGGGAGGAAATGATTGTGTGTTACTCCACCAATTCCAGCATCTTCATTCTCTAACCCGAGTTCTCCCCAACAGCAACAGTGCTGTGAGGTCAGTGTTCTCTGCATGTTAGCCTGTGGTTGGTGGATTGTATCCCTTTTTGACAGGAAGTCTGTTTTTATGTGGAGTTGGAACTAAAAACACATTTCCGTAGTCAGGAGACATGTGGACACTGTGTTAATTTCTGCGCAACACTATTGAACTGCCTAAGTTCGTATCTTGAAGCCACCTCTTGCTGCTTGTGTGATTTTGGGCAAATGACTTCACCTCTTTGTTCCTCAGTTTCCTCACTTGAGATATAGGTATAATAATAGTACTGGCTTCATAGGTCTTTTGTGAGGAATAAATGGTGAGTATCATGTAAATTCTGTGAACAGTTTTTAGTACATAGTAAGTGCTCAATAAACTTTATCATCATCATCACCATTATTATTGTTGTTATTACTATTTCTAATAGTATTCTTATTGTTGTTATTTTAGAAGCTATAGCTCAGGGTTACATCTCTCCTAATTCTATTTGCCGCCAGAGAACAAGCCAGAGCCAGCAAGCATAAATATTGCTGCTGATTAAGGATGAAAGAGGGATACCAGTCTTGCAGGCAGTCTTGAGGGAGGGAGATAGCATTATCCCTCTCCTGCATCTTTCTGCCTGAGGCGCTCAGAGCTGATTGCAAGACTAGTGGTCTGCAGAAATGTGCATACTCCTGTTACAGATGCACAAATATATCATTACTTGTTTCCTTCTCTAAAAGGCAAATAAAGAAGTAGGTCTTCATGTGGGCCATCCTTGCAAGTCTCATCCACTTGTCAACCCATATACCAAGCCTCAGCCTTTCTAGTGATCCCCTGTCAGCACCCTTTTTGGGACAATGTGGTGATGTGATCAGTGGACATTAATAGGTCCATCTCTTACAGCTCCCAATTAATTGACATGCACTTCTCCGGAGTAGGCCAGAGGGCGGGGACAATAGAATATTTCAGTGTCTGGTTTTTGTTGTTGTTGTTGCCCAGCCATCCAGACTACACAGGAAGCCTCCTCCAGGATGACGGAATTGAAGTATAAATGCTAAAGGCTCCAAATTAGCTGGGAGTCACTTAACTGGCACTCCCTCAACACGTGTGGTAACCCCACCCCAAGTGGAACTCTGACTATATCTTGCTTTTACTTCTTAATGTCTGCACTGCTTCTGTTTCCAAGGAGCTCCCAGGTCTGGGGCAAGAGGGTGGTGTTAGAATTCTAGGCCATGAAGCCACCATCTCTTTTCTTCTTTCTCTCTCTTTCTTGTCTGTTAAATGGAGATGCTAATGCCTTCCTCTCCTCTGCAAGACAAGAGAAGAATTTAATGAGTTTTAAGTTTTTAAATCTCTCTCCTTGCCAAACGAAACACAACTGTGAGTGGCTTCAGAGAAAGGCCCAGACAAGTGCCACGTCATCTTTGCCATTATCCCCATCTTATTTTCTTCTGTTAATTAGTCTCCAGATAGCTAAGAACAGAAAATAGAGTGACCTTAGCACTGACAGGACCAAGAATTTCCATTTCTCTCTCTCCCCAGCACCTCCTGTAATACCCACCTGAGGCTGGTAGTGAGATAGGCCAGAAGTAAGGAAATGAAGTTCATACTTTTTTTTTTTTTTTCCCACCTGTTTTAGCCTTCCTTTAGCGTCTGCAGAGCCCTGGTGGTGCAGCAGTTAAGAGCTCAACTGCTAACCAAAAGGTCAGCAGTTCAAATCCACCAGCCCCTCCTTGGAAATCCTGTAGGGCAGCTCTACGCTGTCCTATAGGGTCACTATGAGTCAGTAATGACTCGATGGTAACAGGTTTGGATTTAGAATCTGCATTTGGGGGAAAGATGAATTTGTAGCACTCAGAAAGACGGTTTTCCTGGGGAACCAAAGTTCACTTAAATGTGCCTTTTGTCTTTGTGAACACAACTGACATTCTTTACTGTTTACTCAGAGAAACATTACCTGCTTTTATAAGATCGTGAGACAGTCTGAGGGTGCAAAAAACTCATTCACTCCGGTTATAAGAATGGAGAAGAAGGTGTAATTTTCAACCTGTAACGGGATTAATTCAAACCGGCAAAGCAAGGAAATTAATTTTTCAGGTTGCCACTCATTTCTTTTCTCTATCAATCAATCAACAAATATTTATTGAGCACCATCTATGAGCTTAGCATCAAAGGGGAGATAGAATAAGCATAAGACATAACCTCAGCTTTTACCATTTACCATTGACCTGAGGAAACAAAGCTAATATTCATGGTCTAATATAATCTGTTGCCGTCAAGTCTATTCCAGCTCATGGCGACCCCATAGGATGGAGTAGAACTGCCCCATAGCATTTCCAAGGAGCAGCTAGTGGATTTGAACTGCTGACCTTTTTGGTTAGCAGCCTGAGCTCTTAACCACTGAGCCACCAGGGCTCTTAAATTGGAATCAAGAGAGCTGTAGTCTTTTCACAATTTGTAGTGTGTGGTTAGATAAGAGTGACCTGGAGTTGGACTCCCAGGGTGGTAAAGTCAGGTACTGTCATTAACTAGGAGTCTTTGGGTGGTACAGATGATTAACATGCTGGCTGCTAACTGAAAGACTGGAAGTTTGAGTCCACCCAGAGGTGCCTAGGAAGAAAGGCTTGGTGATCTACTTCTGAAAAATCAGCCATTGAAAACCCAATGGAGCACAGTTCTATTCTGATACACATTGGGTTGCCATGAATCAGAATCATTAACTCAAAGGCAACTGGTTTTGGTCATTAACTAGCTGCAGAACCTTGGAAAAATCCCATACCTGTCCTTAGTTTTCTCATCTGTAAAAATGAAGCCAGTAATAGGGCCCAATTCAAAGGGCTGTTGAGAGCTTAGAGTTAAAACTTGACTAGCATTATATCTAGAACATGTTAAGCATGAGATACTGTTAGTTTGATATTTCAAGCAAGCCTTTTAAAGTCTCTGGGACAGAAGAGTGAGTGACACATGTTGCCTGCTTCCTTTACCCTCAAAACCACATTCATCATATCTCTTGTGTACATTTTTATACAGCCTCACAAGTGTCTTGCAAAATAGGTAAGGGAAACTTGAGAAAGGTTAAAATAACTTCACGAGGTCTCCTATCTGGTGAGGGGCAAAGCTGGGGCTTACACTCGGATCTGTCTGAATCCAAAGCCACTCAAACTCTCTGAGTGTCAGCTTCCCTTGTTAGAAGACTGTTGGGTGGATCAGATGGTCTCTGAGTTCAGCTCTAAATTTTGCAATTCCAATTCATGTGACATCCTAGTAAAACAGGATTTTAGGTTAAGGGTGATAAGGGTGGGAGCATTCACAGAGAGATTTTTGGGAGTATGAGTCCATGAAGAGCTGGTAGAGTTTGACTACGTGGAAAGGAGGAGACAGGACATTTCATGCAGGAATAAATATTAGAACAATAGTGGGATGTAAGCAATGATAGACAGGGGGAACACACAAAAAAACTGTCCTTACAAAAACAAGTCTGCTACCAAGGACAGATAGGAGACAGGGATGTCCTCCTTCCTAACCCAGAGTTTCTCAAACTTGGCACTACTGACGTTTTGGCCAAATAATTATTTATTGTGGACTGTCCTGTGCATTGCAGGATGTTTAGCAGAATCCCTGGCCTCTACCCACAAGATACTATTAGCACCATCCCCCAAGTTGTGACAACCAAAAATGTCTTCAGACATTGCCATATGTCCCCCAGGGGAGCAAATGGACTCCTGACTGAGAACAGTTGCCTTAACCTTATCCTGTAGATCATAATCTAAGGGTAGAGAAAATTAACTTCATCATCTGTGAGTTTAATCTTGTTATTTTGGGCTTATATAGCCAATACAGTGGTTCTCAAATTTTATAGCATACAAGAATCACCTAGGGTAAAACACAGATTCTTGGTTTTCCCTCCACTGAAAACCAGATCTAATGGGGTCTGGGTTAGAACCCAAGAATCTGCTTTTTAACCAGCCCCTGCTTCTTAGCCCTCCCTAGGTGATTCTGACACAGTCCAGACACCACGCTTTGAGAAAGACTGACTCAGTCATTGTAGTCAGGGTCAATCTTGGCCCAGTGTGTATAGTAGAAAGATAGCAGCCTTGGGAATCAATAATTGAAGGGTTTAAATCTTTACTTCTTTATTTACTTGGGACCATATGGTGAGCTGATTAAGCATGTGGCCTCTGAAACCAGACAAGCTAGTTTCAAAGCCTAGCTTCATCCTTTACAGGATGAGAAACGTTGAGCATTTCACTCAGCATTTCGGTATCTGTGTCTCCTCATGGGTGAATGGGGAATATTGTTAGCACCTGCTGTAAAAGTTGTTGTAATGTATGAGTGGCTACACAACAAGACTCTTATACTTGTTCCTGCACAAAGTAAGTGCTCAATAAATGCTTAGAAGTAGTGCCAAATGTTAATTAAAAATAAAAAGCATGGAATGTTGCCACCGCAGGTCAATCAGAAGGGCATACTTGACGTTTTCTAGAATCTGTGGTATACTTAGAACAGAGTTCTCTAACTTCAGAGTTCCACAGAGTCCCCTGGGAAGTTTGTAACACACATCTTCCCAGGGTTCCCCAAGAGTCTGAGTCATTAAATCTCCAGTGAGATGTAGGGACATGCATTTTTAAAAGGCTCTCCAGGTGAGCATGATGCAAGCAGCTCAAGGACCACACGTGAAACACACTGTCTTGGAGGGAATAGCTTATACTGTGTGCAGACTTGACCTGCTCATTACAGTGACCTGCTTAGAGTGGTGGACCATATTCTCGGACATGGTCTTTAAGTCTTGTTATAGATTGAATTGTGTACCCCCCAAAATATGTTGTAAATCCTAACCCCAATACCTGTGGTTATAATCCCATTTGGGAAAGGGTTTTCTTTGTTATGATAAGGAGGCAGTATTAGTGAGGGGGTGTGTCTTGAGTCAATCTCTTTTGAGATATAAAAATTGCAGATTAAGCAAGGAAGCACGGTTGGGGGAAGATAGGTTCTATGCCACAGGATCTCCAAGGAGCCAAGAAACAGAAGCTGAAGAGATAAGGACATTCCCTTGGAGGCAATAGAGAAGGAAAGCCTCTCCCTAGAGCTGGCACCCTGAATTCGGACTTCTAGCCTCCTAACCTGTGAGAAAATAAATTTCTGTCTGTTAAAGCCACCCACTGTAGTATTTCTGTTACAGCAGCACTAGATAAATAAGACAAGTCTAGTCTCCTGTGAATGTCCTATTTAATCATGATGGCAAAAACATTGTATAATTTTTTTGTTTGTTTGTATATTTAATAATGATCAAGCATTCTCTCAAGCTTCTAGTTGAATTTTAGTTGGAGACATTTACCAAATTAATTGGAGTCTGAAAAAAAAAAAAGAATTACATAAGGATATATAAAAAGGAAGAAGACAAATTGAGGAGGATACCACCTAGACTTAAAATTTCTTTGAACAGAACATTTTAAAAAGTTGGTTTGTGACCTTGAGAAATGTAATTTGTAGAAATTCTAAAAGCAGCACTGATTCCTAACAAGCCAGAACTCAGTTATATGGAATTCTAAAAGCCTGTCAGTATACATTTTCATTTGGTTGTTATTCTTTATTCTTTGGTGAAAATAATTTTTTTTTTTTTTTTTGAATAGAAAAGAATTTCTTCCTTTCAGTTCTTTGAGGGAAAACAAGGATTTTGCTTTAAAAGAAAAAAGGCAGGTGGATTGACTGGATTGCTTGCACTGTCTTTCCTTAACATGCACTCAACGCTCTCCAGCTTTTTTGTTGTTGTTAATTCTGATGAAAATTGGCAACATCATGAATATGTTCCTTATCAAAACCAAAGACATTGCTGACAGTAGATAGAATTAAGTGTTCTTCAGTTAAACCGTGATTCTCATCTCTGTGCTGTGTCTTAGTGCTTTCCTGTTGTTGTCGTTAGGTGCCATTGAGTTGGTTCTGACTCGTAGAGACCCTAGGTACAACAGAACGAAACACTGCCCGATCCTGCACCATCCTCAGTATCTCTGCTGTGTTTGAGTCCATTGTTGCAGCCACTGTATCAATCCATCTCATTGAGGTCTTCCTGTTTTTCACTGACCTTCTGCTTTACTAAACATGATGTCCCTCTCCAGGGACTGGTCCCTCCTGAGATACGTCCAAAGTAAGTGAGACAAAGTCTCGCTATCCTTGCTTCTAAGACGCACTCTGGCTATACCTTCTCTTAGGCAGATTCTTTGTTCTTCTGACAGTCCATGGTATATCAATATTTTTCACCAGCACCGTAATTCAAAGGCATCAATTCTTCTTCGGGCTTCCTCATTCATTGCCCAGCTTTCACATGCATTTGAGACAATTGAAAATACCATGCCTTGGGTCAGGCATGCCTTAGTCCTCAAAGTGATGTCTTTGCTTTTTAACACTTGAAAGAGCACTTTTGCAGCAGATTTCCCCAACACAATGCATCTTTTGATTTCTTGACTGCTGCTTCCATAGGTGTTGATTGTGGATCCAAGTAAAATGAAATCCTTAACAACTTCAATCTTTTCTTGATGTTTATCATGATGTTGCTTGTTGGCCCAGTTGGCCAGCTTTAGCTATTCTGTTTTCTTTGCGTTGAGCCATACTGAAGGCTGTGGTCTTTGATCTTCATCAGTAAGTGCTTCAAGCCCTCTTCACTTTCAGCAAGCAAGGTTGTGTCATCTGCATATTGCAGGTTGTTAATGAGTCTTCCACCAATCCTGATGCCCCATTCTTCTTCATGTAGTCCAGCTTCTCAGGTTATTTGCTCAGCATACAGTACGAATAAGTATGGTGAAAGTATACAACCCTGATGCACACCTTTCCTGAGATTAAACCACATGCTGTCCTCTTGTTCTGTTCGAACGACTGCCTCTTGGTCTATGTGCAGGTTCCTCATGAGCACAATTAAGTGTTCTGGAATTCTTTACAATGTTATCCATAATTTGTTATGATCCACAAAGTTGAATGCCTTTGCATAATCAATAAAACACAGGTAAACATCGTTCTGGTATTCTTTGTTTTCAGCCAAGATCCATCTGACCTCAACAATGATGTCCCTTGTTCAACATCCTCTTCTGAATCCTGCTTGAATTTCTGGCAGTTCCCTGTCGATGTACTGCTGCAACCATTTTTGAATTATCTTCAGCAAAATTTTACTTACGTGTGATATTAATGATATTGTTCAATAATTTCTGCATTCTGTTGGATCACCTTTCTTTGGAATGAGTATACATATGTATCCCTTCCAGTCAGTTGACCAGGTAGTTGTCTTCCAGATTTGTTGGCATAGACAAGTTAGCACTTCCAGTGCTGCATCCATTTGTTGAAACATCTCAATTGATATTCCATCAATTCCTGGAGCCTTGTTTTTTGCCAGTGCTTTCAGTACAGCTTGGACCTCTTCCTTCAGTACCATCAGTTCCTGATCACATGCTACTTCCTGAAATGGTTGAATGTCGACTAATTCTTTTTAGTACAGTGACTCTTTGTATTCCTTGCATCATCTTTTGAGATGCTTCCTGTGTCATTCAATATTTTGCTCATAGAATCCTTCAGTATTGCAACTCGAGGCTTGAATTTTTTCTTCAGTTCTTTCAGCTTGAGAAATGCTGAGTATGTACTTCCCTTTTGGTTTTCTAACTCTAGGTCTTTGCACATTTCCTTTTAATACTTTACTTTGCCTTCTCAAGCCACTCTTTGAAATCTTCTGTTCAGCGGTTTTATTTTATCATTTCTTCCATTTGCTTTAGCTACTCTGTGTTCAAGAGCAAGTTTCAGAGTCTCTTTTGACATCCATTTTGGTCTTTCTTTCCTTCCTGTCTTTTTAATGACCTTTTGCTTTCTTCATGTATGTTGTCCTTGATATCATCCCACAACTTGTCTGGTCTTTGATCATTAGTGTTCAATGCATCAAATCTATTCTTGAGATGGTCTCTAAATTCAGGTGGGATATATTCAAGGTCATACTTTGACTCTCGTGGACTTGTTTTAATTTTCTTCAGCTTCAACTTGAACTTACATATGAGCATTTGATGGTCTGTTCTGCAGTTGGCCCCTGGCCTTGTTCTAAGTGATGATATTGAGCTTCTCCACTGTCTCTTTCCACAGATGTAGTCTACTGAATTCCTGTTTATTCCATCCAGCAAGGTCCACGTGTATATTTGCCATTATTTTGTTGAAAAAAGTTATTTGCAGTGAATAAGTCATTGACCTTGCAAAATTCTATCATCAGATGTCTGACATTGTTTCTATCACCGAGGCCCTATTTTCCAGCTACTGATGCTTCCTATTTGTTTCCAGCATTCACATTCCAATCACCAGTAATTACCAATGCTGCCATAATAAAATACCACAAAACATGTGGATTTAAAGAACAGAAATTTATTCTCTTACAGTTCTGGAAGCTAAAAGTCCAAATCAGAATATCAGCTTTGTTGATTCCTGCATAGAACTCTGAAAGAGGAACTGGTCAATGCCTCTTTCCTAACTTTTGGTGGCCTCCAGCAATCTTTGGTGTTTCATGGCTTACGCTTGTGTCTAACCCCAACCGCTACCCCATCCCTCCCATCATCACAGGTCACATAGCCATTGTTCTTCTGTCTCTCTGTCTCTGTGTATGTCTTTTACCAGGATATAAGGACACATGTCATATAAGATTAAGACTCATCCTAATCCAGTATGACCTCATGTTAACCTTCAAAACCTTCTTTCCAAACAAGGTTACATTCGCAGATTCAGGAGTTAGGATTTCTTTTTAAGGGATGCAATTTAATCCATATCAGCTTAATATCATTTTTATTGCTAATCTAGAAGACTATATTAGGAGAAAATAATTGGTAGTCTAAATTTTCTTCTGTAAGAACCAAGAAAACTTCTAGTGCAGTTTTTCATCTGTAGTACATTCTTTGCAAACAAACTAAATTTTTTCACAGTCATTTTGTTGGATATCTCCTGGTAATATGTGTAATGGCAGTATGTTTGTTCCATGAAACTTGTGAATAAGAATATCACTTTTTAAAAATAATTTTTCTAAGCCACATAAATATGCCTGGCCCCTCCTCCAGAGCTCTGAGGGTCTTGTGGAAGAAAGTTCAAAAACAAATTTCTCAGTGTGGGTTTTTGCTCTGTTGTTTCTCCTACCTTAGGCCCCAGTGGAAGCCATCTACTTCATTCATACCAGATTATACACAGGTTACTACAGAATTTCAGTCTTCTATGCAAATACTCTGACACCTTCTGTTGTATAAGGAGGGAATTTTTTAATTGGGGTTGGGGGAAAGCCAGTGGCATATTCCAAGAAATAAAGTTGATTGTCGAATGCTTTGGATATTATGTAGGAAAAATAGATTTTTCAGGTCGTACTCCTGGTTATGTGTCTCATCTTCACTTAATACAAAGCTATGATATGGGGAATAGACAGAGACATCAGTTACAGAGGTTTAATCTAACATGTCACAAATCTTGATTTGAGAAGCTTACTACATCTTGAGATGTTAATAGATATTCCATGGGAAACCCTGGGTTAAACTAATTTAAATAAACAGGTTCCATAATTATAGGAGTTCACCAAGTCTTTATTATTCTTATAGGCATTGTAAATCTCTGTTGAAGATATAGTATGCAAATTTCTCATATATCAAGAATGCTTTTTTTTCTTTTTAAAGAGGCCATTTATCAACATCTTGAAACACTAGTATACTGGGCCAAAATTTAGAAGATATTGGTTTAGTATAATTAGGCTTTGTGTGTTGAGAACAAGGGAACATCAAGAGAACATTTCATAAAGGAATATGATGTGCCTTTCATAAAGGAATAAGATACCAAAGGGTTAACTTGTTATAGTTTAGACTAGTGAACAGAAGACTGTTTTGTAATTTCTTCTCAAGGGATTATTCTGATGGTAATTGTCCTTGTCCTGAGTTACAATCTTCAGCCCTCCAACTTCATCCTTTCATCCTTTTGCTGAAAGCCCTAGCTTTAGAAAAACAGAATGTCCTACTTACTTTTTGCAAAACCAACAGAAGAAATATTTTTCAGATGCTTCCTTGTATCTCCAGATTTTTAGACCAGATAATCTTAAAAGACTTTCAGAAGTGTCCAAAGTAATCAAAGTCTTCTGCTAAGGGCACTTGTTGGTGGCAGATCTGTACTAGTCTATGGTTTATGGTGATTAAAATTTGATATAGTGCAGCAAATCAATAGAATCACAGGGTTGGATGGTTATTTGCAGCATTGGAACTTGAGACGAGCATTTCTATTTCTACTTTATAATCTTTTTATCTATTCATCTTACCCAAGTCTTCATTAATAGCCTCCTGACCATTAACGTGTCAATGTTTAAAAAAAAAAAAAAAAGTGATTTTTCCCCTTCCCACTTTAGAAGAAATATATATACCCAACTTATCTTTTTCTGAAAATACTTGTGGCATTGTCCTTTGTGTGGCCTTTTTGCCCTCCCACATAACTCTGTACCACCATGAGTGGGTATGTAAAGGGGCCTGTCTTACGATGCAGACTTCTGACCTCACAGTTGCTACTGTATTCATATTAGAGTGGACCTAGCTCCTTTTCAAGACACTGAGTTCTCGGAATCACTGCACCAGGACTTCATATTTAGTATGTGATCCAACCTTTTAATTTGGAACTCCTGTTCTCTCGGCTTGGGTAACAACTCATATATTGTCTGAGTAAAACATTTGACATAATCTTTGGTGGACAGGAGAATGTTTAGGATCTTATTTGTGAATAAAAGAAAATCTAGCCAAAATCAGAAGATTTCACAGTCCAAGCTCAAAATTCTGTATTCCTTCATGCTGGTGTCAGTTTCTCAGTCCAACAATTATTCTTAAATGGGGAGGTGGTAGGGGAAGATTTTCACGTATACTTAAATCAGCATGTACTAGTTTAAAATGAAGACGAACAAAAAGAGGATGGCACAGAATAGAATTTGAATATGGGCAAAATCTAAAGATATAGAATAAGAGGACAGTTATATATTAGAGGATATTCAATATATGGCTATTTTAAACAATATTTAAAATGTATTGGGAACTTACTATGTTCTAGGTACTATATTAAAACTTTGTACTAATACTCAATTATTATTTATATTTGACAGACAAATCAACTGAACTTTAATTGTATTCCTTGTCCATGGTGATGTGGCTAGTAAGTTACACAATCAATGTGAAGGTTAATGTTATGTGTCAATTGGCTAGGCTACAATTCTCAGTGGTTTGGCAGGTATTGGACTGGGTTCTCCTTCATACTATAGTATAATATAATCACCTTCCATGATGTGATCTGATGTGATCAGCCAATCAGTTGAAAGGGGAGTTTCCTTGAGAGTGTGGCCTGCCTCCATTATATAAATGGATGTTCTGGCAAAGATCGCTTTCTCTCTTGACCCTGCACTCTTCTCATCACCTGACCACTAGTTCTTGGAACATAAGCCTACGGAGGTCCCCAGCATGCCACCTGACCTGTGGATTTTGGATTTGCCAGCCCATGCAACCCCATGAATCAGCAGGTCTCTGGCCTGCTGCCTGACCCACCAATTTGGGACTTGCCAGCCCACATAATTGCATGAACCATTTTCTTGAAATAAATATATACTTATGTATATATGTCTCACTGGTTTTGTCCTTTGGAGAACCCAGACTAAGACAATCAGGATTCAAAACTAGGTTTATTTAATTCCGGAGCCTTCTTTCAACCAGAGTGATATACTGAGGATCTCAGTTCATCCATCCATTCATTCAGTCAACAAATAATGCATCAAGTGTCTCCTATTTGCTAGGCATTGTACTAGTTGCTGGGTAAACGTTGATTGGAAAACAGACATGATTCCTGCTTTTGAGGCACTTACAAACATGTGGCTGCAGTCCAGACAACTATCCGCCTAAAGGCTTTAAATCCAATGGTCCATAAAATTCCATCTGTTTCCCAAATCAGTTGGGTTTCATGGGTTGTTTGCCAGAACGGGTGAGCTCCTCTGGGCAGCTCTCACTGTTCTAGCATCTCAGCCAAAACTGACCCAGAGCCTGAGTCACACACCATACCACTGATTCTGCCTAGCTCCCTGACAGGTGCATGGAGCTCCCAAGGGAGGAAAGGTGGCACCTGGTACTGGGTATCCTTGCAGGGTGGGCTGGGGAAAACTAACATAGACAAAACTATCTGAGAAAGAACAAAGGGTTTCAAACTATCAAGTTTGATCAGAGGAGATTCAGGTTATCACTGAAGGGATTTGAATTGATTTGTGGATGCTAGATTCATCGAGCCTTGGTGGTTTGGCATCCTTGGAGTATGACAAGATGCTACCTTTGGGCAGATAGCATGGGGGGGTGACACTATGAGTTACCGCACTGGGTGACATCAACTCAAGTGATACCACTGTCTGAAGGCTCTAGGGGAGGAATCTTTCCTTCCCTCTTGTAGCTTCTGGTGGCTGCCAGCAATCCTAGCATACTTTGGCCTGTGGCTGCATCATATCGGTTTCTGCTTCTGTCTTCACAGGCCTTCTTCCCTGTGTGTCTGTGTCCAAATTACCCCTTAGCATAAGGATACCAGTCATTGGATTAAGGTCCACCCTAATCCAGTATGGGAGCCCTGGTGGCACAGTGGTTAAGAGATTGGCTGCTAACCAAAAGGTTGGCAGTTGGAATCCACCAGCTGCTCCTTGGAAACTCTATGGGGCAGTGCTGCTCTGTCCTATAGGGTCATTATGAGTTGGAATTGACTGGACGGCAATGAATGTTGTGTTTTTAATCCAATATTACCTCATCTTAACTTGATTGCATCTGTAAGACCCTACTTCCAAACAAGATCACATTAGTAAGTTCTGGGGTTAGAAGTTCAATATATCTTTTTTGGGGGGCACAATTCAACCCATAACAGCAGCAGATGTCTTTCCAGTTCCAGTACCAGTGAGGTTGGATCTCCTGCCATGCCACCTGTCCAGCTTTCCCTGGCTCAGGGTCTGTGCAAAGTTGAGTAGGCTGAGTGCAGGCCATTAGTGATCATGGCTAGATGTGACCAAGGTGGGTAGGGACTGACAGTAAACCTCCTCCACCAGTGCCTCGCTGCCCCCTGGGGAGACATTTGGAGGGATGGTGTGTCAGGAATGTCAGCCTGAGAGCAGCACTTCTGTGTCGGGTGTTGGTGCAGCTCTTCACTGCGGAGGCAGCCAGCAGACAGACCCCAATATGATGCATTCAAAACAGGCATTGTCTGCTGGCTTTGGCAGTGGCTTCATGATTAGTGAGCTTCCTGGTGCGTGATGTGCTGTTAATTCTGTTCAGGTCCACAGAGGCGGTTAAAAAAACAAAGACAAAACAAATAGACAAACAAAAAACACCCCAAACAAAACAAACAAAGAAACAAGACAGAGAGAAGAGAAACTGTCACAGAGCTAGCAACTTGTTTAAATAGGAAACATGACAGAACAAATCTCTGTTGGGGATCACAAGGTCTCACAACACAAGAGTTGTATAGGAGAATGTGAGAATGGACAGGGTAACCTAACATAATGCAATTTCAATGAGAATGGTTTGATCCTTTGACCTGAAGGTAATTCAAAAGATACGTTTCTATTTTCCACCCCCATGTTTTCCCTGGTGGCGATTTCCACCAAATGTCAAGCCTTTGTGTAATGAAATAATACCCATTCTATGGGCACTGTTGCCAGCTGTCTTAGCTCCTGTGGAAACTCTCCTTGACTGGAATAATAAATTATTTCAAGCATTTAGAAATTAGCCACACAATCGTCAAAGCTCTGGTTAATATTAACAAGCTGCTGGAGAAAAACAAAAGGGCAAAGAGGAGAGGGGAAAACATATAGAGCCACATGCCAATTGGCAAGGGAGGCTGTTTGAGAACAAAGGCAAAGTCACATAGTTTACCGTTATCTGGTCTAATTGTTCTTTATCTTCAAATATTACAATTGATTGGATTGAGTGTCTTTATGTCTGGGCAGGAGCAAATAAAAGAAAAGGGGGGCTAAGGGAGGCCTGTGATAGGAAGATAGATTTTGTCTCAGTGCAAGGAAGGGCTTTCTTTCAAAGAGGGGCGAGCTGTTCTGGAAAGTCCTTGGAGGCAGTCTAGTGCAAAGATCACCCCTGTGGGCTCTGGGGCCAGACTGTCTGGGTATGACTCAGCCAGTCCACAGACCACTCTACACCTTCCATACCTGTAGAACCGGGGAATTTATAGCTCTCCCTTAAGGTGTTGTTTTGCAGAATGAGATAAATAGGCCTCGGTAATAATCAGCTATTTAATATCATTATTTGTGAGTTCTTTGTCATTGGAGGAGTCCTGGGTAAGGCAAAAACTAACATTCTTGGCTACTAACTGAAAGGCTGGAGGTTCAAGTCCACCCAAAGGCACCTTGGAAGAAAGACCTGGTGATCTACTTCTAAAAAATCAGCCGTTGAAAACCCCATGGAACACAGTTCTACTCGGACACACATGGGGTGACCATGAGTCGAATCGACTCAAAGGCAACTGGTTTTGTCATTGGAAATATTCAATCATCAGATTTTTTTTAGCCTTATTTAACTCAGAGGTTGGATCCTAAAATTCCACCAGGGAGGTGAGGAGACGGATGAGCAGAACTCACCAACACTGACTGCGGGTAAATGCCATGGGCACTATGTTCCTGCTTATTAGTTCTGCAAGGCGGCATGTGGCATACTTGATCTCCCCAGGTCTCCATCTGCAGCGTCTCAGACGGTGTGTTGAGCTGACATATGGCGCAGGGCCAGCCTTGGGCGTTTGATCAGAGCCAGCCTCCCAGCAGAGTTTTTTCACTGAGCACAGATTGGCAGGGGAGGGCAGGCAGTCAGTGATTCGCTCTCTGAGGATGGGCTAGCCTCCGAAAGCCAGGAGACAAAGGTCAGAAGGAAGACAAAGAAGCTGTGAAATTAAATCATAGGATGTTTGTGCTGGAAGGGGGCCAGGAGACTGTAGAAGCACAGCCCCTTCTTTTCACAGAAGAGATGCAGGAGGTTCAGAAAAGGGAGTTGATGTGTAAAGGCCATATCCCTTGTGAGCAGTGGAACTGGGACCAAAAGGCAAGTCTCCTTATTCCAGATTAGTGACTGTTCTATGTCAGCACACTGGCTCTCAAGGCTGGCAAACTAATGGGAAAATGGTTAGGTGGAATGGTGAGGTGTGGCAGGGGTATATGGGACAGCCTTTTTGTATTTATAAATGAAATCAGAGAGGTGCAGTGATGGATGCAGCATGCCCCTGTCAAAAAGGAAGGCTCATCACTCAAGCCTGGAGAGGGGCCACTGGGGCAGAGGCAGTAAGAAAGACATAAAGAGAAGCTGCTACCCAGTTGGTAATTGCATGGTTGAAATGGACTCGTATCTGGGTCATCTCTCCGTTAGGATGGTTGGGAAAGGCCTTTGAGGAACCAATATGAGGGAAAAGGGAGGCCTATTTAGCAAGTTTTTTTTTTTTTTTTTTTTTTTGGTTAGGGGTAGGAATTTGAAATAGGCATTAGAGTCTTTGGGGATTGGGTCTCCGTGAAATTAGCAAAGTAGTGAAAATTTGTGTTTCACGCCTTCAGATCACCTTCTCTTTTTGGACATTTCAGCTCTTCTACCATATCTTTCTGGGAACAAGTATGCTCAGGCACAAGTCTTCATTAAAGTGAAAAAATAAATATAGTAGACTAATTCATGCTAAGGTGGTTGTGACTAATGTGTGCTGTCCCTGTGGTCTTTGAATTTTAAAAGGAGATTGAAGAAGGGCAGTGCTTGTGCAGACAAGGGGAGGAGGAATCCTGTGGCTAGCTGCTCTTCTCCTAGCTCCTTAAACTATAACACATAATACTGGTGTCATATTATGTGTCAAATCTTGATCCAACTTCACTGACTCATTTAATCATCAAAACAAACCTATGGTTACCCAAGGCATCGAGTGGATACGTTACTTGGGGAAGGTCACTTGGCTAGGAGGAGAAGTTTGAAACTTAAACACAGGCTGTCTCAAGAACCTCTTACTACCTCTCTTGTTATGCAACGTTGTTGTTGTTAGGTGCCATAGAGTCAATTTTTAACTCATAGTGACCCCATGTGACAGAGTAGAACTGTCCCATAGGGTTTTCTTGGCTGTAATCTTTATGGAAGCAGATTGCTGCTCTTTCTCCTGCAGAGCTTCTGGGTGTGTTCAAACCACCAACCTTAACCGTTGCACCACCAAAAAACCAAATCCACTGCCTTCAATTTGATTCTTACTCATAGCGACCCCACAGGGTTTCCAAGACTGTGAATCTTTACAGAAGCAGATTGCCATATCTTTCTTCCATGGAGCACCTGGTGGGTTCAAACCACTGACCTTTTGGTTAGCAGCCAAGCACTTTAACGAGGGCTCCTTTATTATGCAATACTTACTATATAAGTAGTTACCTTCTGTCTTTATTGGTAAAATAATAGTTCTAAGGGCCATAAGGTTGAGAGAAATGATGTTGAAATCTGGGGTCAGATGTGGACACTGACTGCCATCAACTTGGCTTGCTAGTCTGGACCACACACCCAGAAGTGGACACCTGCGCCAGTGGAGACGTTCTACCCTGTGCTAGGTTGTAGGCTTCTGCTCCTCTGTATAATACGTTATGTGTTTTCCTTGGAAGCCTTTTCTTTTAATGTGGCCAGTTCAGTCATCCTCTGCGTTTTGGATTGTCTGGCATTGTGAATTCTGTGTCCTCTGCCGCTGCCCTGCTGACACCCCCGGGAATGGCAGCAATGCTGGGACTCATGCCATTTCAGTACCTGCGGAGTATGGGGTACTGTGGGACATAGACGAAGAGGGCTGAATATTTAGACCGAAGATCAAGGCCACTTTGCATGACATTCAGCTGGAATATTGTTGTTATTAGCTGCTGTCAAGTCGATTCCGATTCATGGCAACCCATGTGTGCAGAGTAGAACTGCTCCATAGGGTTTTCAAGGCTGCGACCTTTCAGAAGCAGATCACTAAGTCTGTATTCCAAGGCGCGTCTGGGTGGATTTGAATCACCAACGTTTTGGCTAGTAGTCAAGTGCGGATTGCGTGATTTATCAAAGCTGATTTTGTCACCAAGGCAAAATTGTCTGTTGGTTTCTCAATGTCTTACAAGCAGTTAAATGCAGTAAATTTCAAAGCTCAGGCTCTAGAATTGCTTAGATCTACTCTTGAAAGCCCAGCCAATTAATTCTAGTCAGATGGCCTTGTACAATGTACTTAAACACTACAAACCTCATTTTCCTTAGCTATAAAATGGGGGAAAATGATAGATATTTTATTAGGCACTTAAGGGAATTTGATGAAAAGATGTGTGTGGAAAGCTTTTATAGTACAATGCTGGCATATAACAAGCACACAATAAATACACTGTATTTATGATTAGTATTAGTATTAATATTACTGATACAGGAAAAAAAATACAAACTCTTATTTGGCTTTATAAGGTCCATCATAGTTTGCTCCCAGCATTCCTTTTCCAGACTCATCTTTGCATCTCTTCCAAGGCCCAGTATTTAGGATAACCCAAACCTGTCGCTATCGAGTCGATTCCAACTCATGGTGACCCTACAGGACAGAGCAGAACTTCCCTGTAGGGTTTCCAAGGAGTGGCTGGTGGATTTGAACTGCCGAACCTTTTGGTTAGCAGCTGAGCTCTTTTTTTTTTTTTTTTAAACTGTGCTTTACGTGATTAGGTGAAAGTTTACAGCTCAAGTTAATTTCTCATACAAAAATTTATACACATACTGTTTTGTGACATTAGTTGCAATCCCCACAATGTGACAGCACACTCCCCCTTTCAACCCTGGCTTCCCTGTGTCCATTCAACCAGTTCCTGTCCCTTCCTGCCTTCTCATCCTGCCTCTGGACAGGAGCCGGCCATTTGGTCTCGTGTATCTGATTGAGCTAAGAAGCACACTCTTCACATGTATTATTTTTTGTTTGTAGTTCTGTCTAATCTTTGTCTGAAGAGTTGACTTCGGGAATGGTTTCAGTTCTGGGTTAACAGAGCGTCTGGGGGCCGTAGTTTCGTGGGTTCCTCCGGTCTCTGTCAGACCATTAAGTCTGGTCTTTTTACATGAATTTGAGTTCAGCTCCACACTTTTCTCCCGCTCCTTCCAGGACTCTCTGTTGTGTTCCCTGTCAGGGCAGTCATTGGTGGAAACCAGGCACCATCTAATTCTTGTGGTCTCAGGCTGGTGGAGTCTCTGGTTTATGTGGACCTTTAGTCTCTTGAGCAGCCGAGCGCTTAACCACTGCACCACCGGGGCTCAGTAAACACCATGGATTGACGGATGAATTCACATTCCTCTTCATTCTCTTTTCTCTTGAGAATAAGCCTTCATGCAGTGATGCTCTAAATTTCATTTTATTTTTTCAGAGTTTAACATTTATTTCTCCTCCTGGCTCCTTCACTTAGTCTTTCTGTTCTCTAAGATTTTATTTAGTTTCTTTTGTTTAAACGTCAGATGCCCTCCAAACTCCCTTGCTTCCTGCTCAGGAGATTTGAAGGGGTGATCTACTCTTAAAAATGGGAAAAATGACTTCCTTAAAATTTCAGTTCATCAAAGATGCCTTCCCTCACCCTTGCTACTCCTAGCAAGTTGAAGCTCTGCTACAGCTGAGGTTGATAAGAAGAACTATTTGTAAGTGCCAAAGGATTTACTAGCTGCAGCTACAGAAATAAGTTGGTGTACACTTTGTCTAACTTCATTCTAAATCTTTGAAGAAATAAAGAAAACTTCGATTTTTCCTTAGAAATATTTTGGGTAATTAGGCCAGTTGATAAGTTACCTCGTAGAACGGAGGGACTGCTTGAAAAACTTGGAAGTTTCAATTATTCATACAGTGATATATTTTGTAGTTAATATGACTCATGTCTGTTTAGCAGATGTAGACTATTGAAGCCTAATTTATTCATAGTTAAAGAGTTAGGTAAAGTTTAAGAAGTAGGCTGTCAAATAATGGAGATGATTTTCTAGATCTTTGAAATGAATGAAAAGTAAATATGTGAAAAAAAACACCAAATTGAGATCCCCTAAAATATCTAGATTACTGACAAAACTACAAAATACAATATTTATATTTGCTTAGTTGCAGTTGTCTAGATAGGGGGCTCGATTGTCCAACTCATTTTTCAGAAGTCTTTCTCTTTAACCTTGAAGAATCCCTTCCACTGCATTTGTAAAAACCATTTCTGTAGCCGACTACTTTCTGAAAATCACTGACCCTTCTCCTGTTTGGAAGGGACCTTGAAGGTCACCTCATTCAACACCACATGGGAAGCTCTAGTCTTTCCTCCAGCGATTTAGATAATAGCTAGTTCAGTGGTTGTCTATCCTGGGTATATATTAGAATCTTCTGGAAACTTAAAAAGTACAGATGCCCAGGCCTGACCTCTTCCCAGCCCTCTCCCCCACCACCTCCACCAATTTTGATGTAATTGCTCTGAAGTTGGGTCTGACATTGACCTTAAGAAAGCTTCCTAGATGTTTCTAATGTGCCACCAGGCTGAAAACCACTGAACCCTTTGATCTACTAAGTTCTGTGCTGATACGGCAGGACTAGAAAGCTAAAAGTACTACCAACCACTTTGATTTGATTAATTTAAAAGAAATTCCTTAAATATTCAAATCTGAGGGGTTAAAAGGATGATGCACATTTTTAAATTCGGTAAGAAGGGATCGTCCCTTATCCTAACGTGATTTCACAAGAGCCTGGGTCCAGGCAGAACCTAGGAAGGAAATGCCTTGCAAAATATTGAGGAGTTAATGAAGTTTGTGGAAAGCAGCAGCCTCATTGTCTTACTCAGTGATCAATTTCCTAACCTGGGATGTACTTAATCTGTGCCAGGGCACTCCACACAGACACCTATTTGATCTTGCCTCTCTTTCTTCCTTCTTTTCTGTGCTTCTGAGAATCGCTACCTTTTCTGACCAACATAATCTGCCTTTTTTGATGGACTTCCCAGTTTGCACCTCGTTTGTTTGTTTTTTTAATATTTTAAGGAAAATTACTTCACTTCTAATTAATTCACACACAATAACATCACAACAGCTGATTGAAGGCGTCTACACAAACATTTGCCCAGTCTCAAACTTGACACATTCTCAATACAGTAAGAACACCCTCTCCCATTGTGATTTTATAGCAAGGAAGCTATTAATAATGCAGGAGAAATTTCATTAGTGCTTGTTTGCTCCTTATTTTGATTCCCACAAGAGAGACCACTCAATGCAGACATAAGGGTACTCAAGTCTTCGCAGATTGGGCAGAACTTGGTGGCAGTATGTGACAGTTTGGGGATGGGTAAAGATTTGGGGCACAGTCATCATGCCACATGCCCTGGAAGGCTGGATAAGCCTGATGTGTGCTCCAAGACTCAAGAGAATTTCCTTTACCCAGAGTTTACTGGAGAGTCCTGGAAGGGAAGGCTGAAAACCCCAACTTCCCAGACATCTCTGAAAATTTCAGGCTCTGAAAATAAATTACTCATCCCCCTCTCCCCCCGCCATTAAGACTATATGCATAAATCTGATATGGCCCCATTAAGAGGGTTGTTTCAACTCAGTTACTGTCTTTCTACTTTGTCCATAGGGGGGAAAAAAAAGCACCCTTTGTAATAGGTTCTCCTGACAAACTGCTATCAATCCACAGTCTTCCTTTGGGAATGTAGAAACGAACGTCTGTTGTCCCTAATCTTGAGTGACAGCCATTTCACCAACAAATATTTGCATGGTCTTTGGAGAATTATAACACATATTAAGTATGCCTATATCCTTTGCAATTATTATGCAAACATTCAGAGTGCCTTTTAGATCTTAACATGAGGCTTCCTGAAGAAGAAAGAAACTGAAATACAGTGTGAGTGTTCTCAAGAAATGTCCCTACTTCCACGGAGTGTTTGCTTTTGCTTTTTTACATGTGTGCATCTGGACGGCTGGCTCAGAAGCACCAGTATTTGGAAGTGAATTTGGAGGAACAATTGTGCAGGGAAGCATCTATGTATTCATCCTCTTTCCCATCTACATGCATGTGTTGGGCACATCGGTGTCTGCTAAGCACTGACTTCTGGACCTCCTCTGAGTCAGCAGCCTAGGTGGTTTACTTATGGCCTAGGTGATTTTAGGGCCAGCTAAAGGAAATGTGACCACAAATAATTCCCCTCTGATTTTGATTCTTCCTAGTATTATTGATACTGGGGATCTTTTTGCTTCTACATTTATTGTTGTGATAAATGTTCTTATACTTCTACTGGTGCTTTTATTTTGATAGGATCTGGAACTTTCTTGTAAAAGTCTTCTGAACTTTATTATGAGTCAGAGATGAAAATCAGTTTCATTGCTTCGTGGTTACACTTCAGCTAGATCTTATTCACCAGACTTGGATCCAAATGATGCTGGCTTTTTCCAGAAGCCAGTCCTCCCTTGGAAGAATGATATTTTTCACCTTTGTGGATAATCAGAGGAATGTGCCCCAAGTTCTTACCTCAGTTGCTGAAGGGGAGCTCCAGCTGTGAGCACTGTCAGCAAGGACAGGTTGCTGGGTTTGTGCATAGCCTTCCTGGGGATCTGCTAGGAAGCTGACATCATTTGATGTGCAATAAAGGTTTGGTTGATGATGTTTTTATTGTTGTTTAAAGGTCAGCCAACTTATTTTATATTTGCAACTCGTATACTGTGCCTTGGGACTAGCTTCAGAAGTCTGGGGAATGAACATTTTTAATTGTGCACCTGCTATGTGCTAGACACTTTAATAACAAGATTTCCTTACTTCGTGAGAACAAGCCTGGGAGGTGGGAACCAACACAAGCTCACTTTGTTTTGTTATTAAAGAAAATGAGTCTGAAGCTGGCAAAATTACTTTTCCAAGGCTGTACATGCTAGTATGGAGCTAAGCTGAGATTTTACTAATAAACTTCCAGGTGTCAAATGCATTTTTTTCTTAAAGCATTATGCTGCTTTAGATTGGGGGTCTTGAGAGGTACAAATGGAGTCTCTATCTAGTCTATAGTGATTGAGTTTGAGGTTGCACACATATTGATACATTTTTAATTCTTCTTTTTTAAGCCTCTGTTTCTTGAGTTATGTCTGTATTAAAAAAAGAACAAACCAAACCAGTTGCCACTGAGTTGATTCCGACTCATAACGACACTATGGGACAGAGTAGAACTGCCCCATAGGGTTTCCAAGGAGCAGCTGGTGGATTAGAACTGCTGACCTTTTGTTAGCAGCAGTAGCTCTTAACCTCTGTGCTACCAGGGCTCTGAATAAAGAAAAAACCAAACCCATTGCCATCGAGTCAATTCCAACTCATTGTGATCCTATAGGACAGAGTAGAACTGCCCCGTAGGGTTTCCAAGGAGTAGCTGGTGGATTTGAACTGCAGACCTTTTAGTTAGCAGCCTGAGCTCTTAACCACTTTGCCACCAGGACTCCAGGGCTCTAAATAGGGAACATCAATTACTCATTCAGTTTTTTGGAATAATTATGACTGGCTTAGTCATTTGGTTTTTCAACTGATGCAGATTTCATCTAGATACAATTGTCTGTCTCTCTCCTTTCTCTCGTTCTCTCTCTGTCTATTTTTTGATGAATAGAGAGATGCCAGGCCATCAATTCCCAGTCTCAAAAGTCACTATTAATCTTGAGAGCAGTTTTCCTGGTTGAAAAGACACCTAGGAACGAATGGCAAGCATCCAGGAATTAGAGTATACACATTCTTTGGATTTTATCCTCAACAGTGTCTCTTCCATATTCTGTTCCCTTTCTTGTCATGGAGTCACAGTTTTGCCCTTTTATAAATTCCTCTCCTGTCCTTTCTGCCCTAGCTTCCCTTTGATCTTTTACAGCTGATTTTCTGATGAAGTGTTTGACCTTTGCTCTGAAATTGTCACTCCATTTTTCCTCCCCACTTAGCTGGCACACTGATTAATCCAAATTTAGTGGCTTCTGTTCCTAACACTCTCAGATGTTCTCATCTTTTTTTTTTTTCTTTTTATTATGCTTTAGGTGAAAGTTTACAGTTCAAGTCAGTTTCTCATATAAAAATCTATACACATATTGTTTGGTGACCCTACTTGCTCTCCGTATAATGTGACAGCACACTCCTCCTTTTCACCCCGGATTTCCCCTGTTCATTCAATCAGTTCCTGTCCCTTTCTGCCTTCTCATCTCACCTCCGGACAGCAGCTGCCCATTTAGTCTCATGTAGCTACTTGAGCTAAGAAGCACACTCTTCACGAGTATCATTTTGTGTCTTATAGTCAGTCTAATCTTTGTCTGAAGAGTTAGCCTCGGGAACGTTTTCAGTTTTGGGCTGACAGAGTCCGGGGGCCATGTCTTCTGGGGTCCCTCCAGTCTTGGTCAGACCGTTAAGTCTGGTCTTTTTACTAGAATTTGAGTTCTGCACCCCACTTTTCTCCTGCTCCGTCAGGGACTCTCTGTTGTGTTCCCTGTCAGGGTGGTCATTGGT
>NW_004443940.1:1235422-1236511 GCF_000243295.1 Trichechus manatus latirostris | reverse complement strand
TTTTTACTAGAATTTGAGTTCTGCACCCCACTTTTCTCCTGCTCCGTCAGGGACTCTCTGTTGTGTTCCCTGTCAGGGTGGTCATTGGTGGTAGCCAGGCACCATCGAATTCTTCTGGTCTCAGACTGATCAAGTCTCTGATTTATGTGGCCCTTTCTGTCTCTTGGGCTAGTATTTTCCTTGTGACTCTGGTGTTCTTCGTTCTCCTTTACTCCAGGTACGTCGGGACCAATCAATGCATCTTAAATGGCCACTTGCTAGCTTTTAAGACCCCAGAAGCCACTCACCAAAGTGAGATGCAGAACATTTTCTTAATAAACTATGTTATACCAACTGACCTAGATGTCCTCTGAAAGCATGATCCCCAGACCACTGTCCCTGCTGCTTTGTCCCTTGAAGTGTTTGATTGTATTTAGGAAACTTCTTAGCTTTTGGTTTAGTCCAGTTGTGCTGACTTCCCCTGTAGTGTGTGCTCTCCTTCTCTTCACCTAAAATAATTCTTATCTACTATCTAGTTAGTGAATTCCCCTCTCCCTCCCTCCCCACCTTCATAACCATCAAAGAATGTTTTCTTTTTTTTACAGTTTTTTTATTTGACTTTCACTTTTTTTTTAATTGTTGTAATTAAATAAAGTTTTCATTTCAGGTTAGTCTCCCATACAGAATTTTTTTTTTTTTTACATACATTGTTATGAGACCCCAACCGCTTACCCCAGTCTGTGACAGCACACTCCTCCCCTCTGCCCCTAATTCCCCATGAACATTCAACCAGCTCCTAACTCTCTCTGCCTTCCCATCTCACCTCTGGACAGAAGCCGCCCCTTTGGTCTCTTGTATCTACTTGACTAAGAGGCACATTTTTCACAAGTATCACTTTATGTCCCACAGTCCAGTCCAATCTCTGTCTGAAGAGTTGGCCTCGGAAATTGTTTAAGTTCTGGGGTGATAGAGAGACCAGGGGCCATGCTTTCTGGGGTGCCTCCAGTCTCAGTCAGACCATTAAGTCTGGTCTTTTTACTAGAATTTGAGTTCTGCATCCCAACGTTCTACTGCTCCATCAGGGACCCTCTGTTGTGTTCCCTGTCAGGA
>NW_004443940.1:1215705-1235322 GCF_000243295.1 Trichechus manatus latirostris | reverse complement strand
CACCCCCGTAACCATCAAAGAATGTTTTCTTTTGTGTTTAAACCTTTTCTTGAGTTCTCACAATAGTGGTCTTATACAGTATTTGTCCTTCTGTGACTGACTAAATTCACTCAGCATCATGACCTCCAGCTTCCACCAAGTTATACGATGTTTCACAGCTTCATCATTGTTCTTTATCATTGTGTAATATTCCATTGTGTGGATATACCATAGTTTGTTTATCCATTCGTCCATTGATGGGCACTTAGGTTCCTTCCATCTTATTGCTATCGTGAACACTGCTGCGATGAACATGGATGTGCATGTATCTATTCATGTGACGGCTCTTATTTCTCTAGGATATATTCCAAGGAGCAGGATAGCTGGATCGTATGGTACTTCTATTTCTAGTTTTTTAAGGAAGTGCCAAATCGATTTCCAAAGTGGTTGTACCATTTTACATTCCTACAAGCCTATGTAAGTGTTCCAGTCTCTCCACAACCTCTCCAGCATTTGTTATTTTGTGTTTTTTGGATTAATGCTAGCCTTGTTGGGGTGAGATGATATCTCATTGTAGTTTTGATGTGCATTTCTCTAATGGCTAATGATTGTGAGCATTTCTTCATGTGTCTGTTGGAATTTTCGATCAGGATTGCATTGTATCTGTAGATAGCTTTGGGTAGAATTGACATTTTCATAGTGTTGACTCTTCCTATCCATGAACAAGGTATATTTTTCCACTTAGGCAGGTCTGTTTTGGTTTTTTGCAGTAGTGTCTTGTAGTTTTCATTGTATAGGTCTTTTTGTCTCTGGTTAGATTTATTTCTAAGTATTTTATCTTCTTAGGGGCTATTGTAAATGATATTGATTTTGTGATTTCCTCTTCCAAGTTCTCTTTTTTAGTGTAGAGGACTTCAATTGATTTTTGTATGTTTATCTTGTATCCTGATACTTTGCTGAAATCTTCTATTAATTCTAGTAGTTTTCTTGTGGATTGTTTGCAGTTTTCTGTGTATAAGATCATATCATCTCAAATAGAGATACTTTTACTTCTTCCTTACCAGTTTGCATGCCCTTGATTTCTTTTTATAGCCTAATTGCTCTGGCTAGGACCTCCAACACAATGTTGAATAAGAGTGGTGATAAAGGGTATCCTGTCTGGTTCCTATTCTCAAGGGGAATGCTCTCTCCGTTTAGGATGATGTGGCTGTTGGCTTTGTATAAGTGCCCTTAATTATGTTGAGGAAATTTCCCTTCTATTCCTATTTTGCTGAGAGTTTTTATCATGAATGGGTGTTGGACTTTGTCAAATGCCTTTTCTGCATCAGTTGATAAGATCATGTGGTTCTTGTCTTTTGTTTTATTAATGTGATGGATTCCGTTGATTGTTTTTCTAATGTTGAACCTTCCCTACATACCTGGTATAAATCCCACTTGGTCATGGTGAATTATTTTTTGATATGTTGTTGAATTCTATTGGCTAGATTTTTGCTAAGGATTTTTGCATCTATGTTCATGAGGGGTATTGGTCTGTAATTTTGTTTTTTTGTGATGTCCTTACCTGGTTTTTCTCATCTTTTATCTGGTTCTCTATGAGTTGGTGCTGAGACGTGAAGCTTACTTGACACTTCAAGCCATCATCTCTGACTTTTTTCCCAATACCTTTTCGTACCACAGCTCATAAAGCACCCTCTGACAAATCTCTTTACTCAATTTACCATCTCTCAAATGGTCCCCTCAACTGTTGCTTTATATTATATTCCTTTTAAGTTTATATTTTCTTTACTTCTTTATTCAGTAGCATAGACATGTGAGCTGGGAAAAATAAAAATAAGAAAAACCATTGAATAGTCACCAGGACCAAGTCTTCCCTCCTTCGTTCATTATGATAGGGTTTTGTGTATTCTAAGGTGTCAGTAATTTTTCAAGTTATTTACAGGCCTACATTAGTTGAGGTGGAAGTCGGATATCTCGCAAATGGACTGTCACTGTAAAGGTCATGTGTGAGCTTGGTTTCGCAATTATGATGTAGTTTGGCAGTTGTATAAAGACGTAATCACCTCCATGGTGAGATCTGATATAAGGTGATCACCTCCAGATAGGATCTGCTGTGAGTAGCCAGTCAGTTGAAAGGGAGTTTCCTTGGGTCTGTGGCCTGCATCCAGTATAGTTGGACTTTCTAGCAAGGCTCGTGGGCTTTTGCTAACTCTGGATCCTGCAGCTGGCTAATGTTCACCTGACCTCAAATTCTTGGGACTTGAGCTACCAGCTTACTTGCCGTCTTGACTGCTGATCTTGGGTTCATCAGCCCCTGTGGCTACGTGAATCAAGAGAAGCCTCCAGCCTGACCCACGGCTTGGGACTTTCCAGCCTCTACAACTGCTTGAGCCATTTCCTTGATATAAATCTCTCTCTATATATTTTCATACACTTTACTGGTTTTGCTTCTCTAGAGAACCCAGCTTAAGACAGAAGGGTTACAGAGCACAGGGAGAGAACCGTAGGACTCAGATTAAATCTTCTTTATTTCTTTTTTCCTCATCCTATATGGAGTTATTAGGACTTGTTTCCTTAGAACTGTCAGAGGTTTTTCATGTTAGAGCTGCTTTCACGATCAACAATCCCAGCAGGACTTAGATAACAAGAGTGATGAGCTTTGATTCCACTCTATGAAGTTTATGTTTGGGCTTTCCAGATGTGTTATTCAATCACATTAATAGTCCTGTGAACTAGATCTTGATATCCCTGTTTTATAGTCAATGAACCAAGCTCAGAAAGGAGAAAGAACATTTATCCAATATATATTTTCTAGGCACTTTGCCTAAAGGATAAGCAATTTATCCCACAACACGTTGCTCATAAATAGAGAAGCCAGTTTTCCCCACTGTTGCACAGTGCCAATGACCACAGATTCATACTTGTAGAACTTCTAGCTCACATTTTCTGAGGTTCATAGGTCAGGGCTTATTCTCCCACTTACTCTTCTCCTGCCATCTCCTAATTCCCCGCCCCCATCCAGTTCATGGTACTGAGACCCTCCTTCAAATTCCCATCTTTCCAGACCAAGAGGCTTACTCTTGTTGGTCTGTCCTTGACCCAGCATCCATCAGTTCCTCTCTCTACCAGTCCTCAAGTGTCAGTGGTGCCCTGTTAGAATTCTCGATGATCTCAGACCAGCATCTCCCACCAGAATCATGAGGAAAGGAAGTGATATCCATCCTATGTGAACTCTAAGAAGGAACAATCTTCAACATTTTGGGCTCCAGGGATGTATTTGGACAATGATGTTCAATCTAAAATATTTGTAGGTTTTTGAAGTTTTCATCATGGCAGCAGGTTCTCCATGGAGTATTGGATTTGGGGCTAAAAGTGATTCAAGCAATGGAATGAACAAATTTGAGTCTTGGTCAGACATTCCAAGAATTCTTTTTTAATAGGAGTTTCTCTTGCCCTGATGATTAAATCTGCTCTATAAATATAGCTCACTGTGTGCCAGTTTTCCCAATGTAAAATGGGACAGGCGGATCAGTACTAAAAAGTAGGTAAAATAAGTGGTGCCAGGAACCCCTGTCCTAATAGCGTCTGTAATGATGGCTGAAATCGCAAGCCCTTTCTCTATAATAGTGCCCAGCCCCCACACCCACCCTGCATGCACAATACTCCTGTATCACCTCCTATGATACCTTATTTATGTAACAAACACTCTGGTAGTGTTTACTATGTGCCAAGTATTGTTTCAAGAACTTTACGAACATTAGTTTATTTAATCCCTCAAAAGAATCACTGAGGAAAGTACTATTATTAATTCCATATGGTACATGAGGAAACTGAGGCACAAAGAGGCTAATTAACTTAGCCATTGTTCAGTCAGTTAGTAAGTGGGAGAGCAGGGATTGGCATCCAGACATTCTGGTTCCAGAGTCTCTTAACTACTCATATTTTTTTTTTTCCTCCTAAATGCCTGGCATTGTGTGCTATCGAGCCTATTCCGACTCATAGTGACCCTATGAAACAGAGTAGGACTGCCTCATAAGGTTTTCTGGGCTGTAATCTTTATGAGAGCAGATCGTCAGGTCTTTTCTCCCTTGGAGCCACTGGTGGGTTCAAACCACCAACCTTTTGGTTAGCAGTCAAGTGCTTAACTGTTTGGCCACCAGGTTCCTTAATGAATGTTTAGTTGGTATTTATTGGTGTAGTACCTCCCAACAGTTTAGCAAGTATAAAACCATTACAAATGGGAGACTAGGTGACAAAGTCATAAATTTCTGCAGACTGGAGGCGTTTGGCATGTGTTGCCAGGAGTAGGTATCTCTTCAGGCATCTTAGAAGGCTTGAAAAAGGCAGATAGAGAGTCTCTCACTCCCTTCAGATGCTACTGCCAATCCTGTGGATTTGCCGATGCAGTTGGAAGTCAAAGCAGGCCTTTTGGAGACAAATTCTGGCAGGAAAAAGAAGTCACTTTTCCTTCCTTCTAGCCTTCCTTTCCTTCTCTCCTAACTTCTTCATTTTCTTTAAATAGGGGATTAGAAAAGATGCTAAACCAAGTAATTTCATTTTTGTAATTTAATTTCCATTTTGTGATGCAGTTAGAATGAACTCTTCATTTGTTTAATAAGCCCAAGTCTTCACTAATATTTTCCTGAATTTTATATGCTGTTCCAATGTGGTATGGTGAGTTTTATTTCCTTTATCTAAAAATGAAGCAAGCATTTTCCTTCTATATGAAATACTAATAAGGGGTCCCATGTGATTGTTTAATGCTGTGTTTTAATACTCAGGACGTGGGGCCACAAGTCATTGGCAGCTTTTCTGCCTCCATTTGTGGTTATTTTCTTTGTTGCTCCTGCCTGCCCTTTTCCTCCAAAAATAGAATAAAAAATCAACTTCTTATGTCTTCTTCCTCCATATCTTATAATTGTCACATTTCTATTGTAATATTGATTTGGAAAACTCATTGGTTTTCCAGTGTATAAAGTAATGGAAATCTGAATTCTGCTAGAGCAAGTTATTTAGTCTTTATTAAGGTGATTTACAGAGATCTTTCCATCCAAATAAAATGCTCAAAGAAAAAGGGAGATGCTCTGAACAGAAATCATGCCTTTCTCCCAAGCAGTACCAACAATATGGAAATTCTATCATTCTGGTTACATTTTTGTTTCTTCCTGCCTAAATTTATGAATGAATATTGTTAATGAAATAAGGAAATGCATCCCACATCTGTGTTTCTGAAAGGTTATGGATGACTTGTTTTTGGCAAAGTCCATTTCTTTAGCATATCCAATAATTTAAAACGTACTGGGGGAGTCTCTTGATTAAAAAAAAATGACACGAACAATAGCTTTGCAAAAGAAGAAACCTATTCAAAGTAAGCATCCTTTTTTTATTTGTTTTGTACATATGGTTTTCAGGAACTATGACTTGGGATGTTCAGATACAGATGGAAAAAGTGCATTTGATTGATACATGAAGAAGTGCTCACAGTTCCTATGCATTTGTCTGCGAGTTCAGCCAGGATGGTATTTCTATTTGATGCTCTCTTGCTTAGGTCCAAGCAGGATTTCCATCAAAGATCTCAATGAAAATAAGATTATAAAGTAGGGTCCCTGAGGAAGGCTATATGTTAGATAAGAAGAAGGCTACAGTTGGTATAATAGAGATAATGCATTATTCTCCTCCTAATCAACCATCAGCAAATATCTTTTAAGCGAGTAATATTCATGGGACTGCACCAACTACATGTAGTTATATACTGCCTCCAAGCCAATGTAATGGGAAAATCTAGATCTCATAAAACATCAACTTACCCAAGGAGCTTCACCTGTGAACAGGCACTTCATGACCTGATTAATACCTGCCAAACCCAAACTCAAGGAAACATTTTACAGGGAGAGAGAGAAAAAAGAAGAAGAAGAAGAAGAAGTCTCAAAATTTATAAATCCCATAATAGGAAAGTGGTAGAGCTATGATTTAAATTTAGTCTAACTTCAGTCTCTATACACTTCCCACTATAAAACCCTACCTCCGTACAGAAAGACTTTAACCCCCTCCCCCCCACCCCAATAAAAAGAGTACATGACACAAAAACTGGTGAGAACCAAGTAAGATCTGTAGGGAAGTTGCTTGCATCGTGCCAATGTCAATTTGCTGATTTTGATAATACACTATAGTTATGTTAAGATACCACTATTGGGGGAAGCTGGATATTGAGTACACAGGGTCTGTCTGTACTATTTTTACAACTTCTTGTGAGTCAATAATTAGTTCAAAACAAAGCAGAACAAAACTCTGCCTTCCCTTTAAGGATCTAGGACACTTTCTTTTGAGAACCATTGTTTTTACTAAATCAGTTGTCCTGACACCTAGAAGTTAAAACTACAATGCAATTGTGTCTTGTCATTTTGTTTTTAAACAAACACACTAGAATAATTTCATCCAAATAAATGTTGCACCCTTTAAAATATCCCCTGTGGAAGGTTTTACACTTTTCCCAGTCATTATTCCATTGCTGCCAGTGTTCATGGAACTCCTTGTGAGGACTTGCCAGAAGAGCCTGTGGCCTATTCTTTTGAGAATATTCGCAGTAGCCGTATCCTTACACTTTGAAGACAAGTTAGGCTTTAGGAAATGCCAAAAGGCATTTGGAGCAAAGTGTGGTGAACAAAGAAAAATAAACCCCATGGAAATGAGTATCCACACAGCACTAAAATTTACATCCTGTTTGAAAACAAGAGCAGCAACAAAAACCACGATAAGTACAGTGTTATTCACACTTGTAAGCCTGGAGATAGACTTATGTAACCATAAGTCCTGAACGTTGAGGCTATAGAGATGGATTTTACTCCTACGTGTGCTGCTATTTTTAAGACTGGAACCTATCTCTGTAGACTCTGAGTTTAACATCACATTGAGATGATGGAATATCAAGTGCTCAGCACAGGACATGAGAGGTAGTAAGTGATCAGTAAAAATTAGCCGTTTTCATCATGACGGGATGATGATGATCATGATGACGAATTTTGCCCATAGGCAAGTGCCTTTCTTTTTCTGAGTCTTTTTCTCTTGTCCACAAAACACAGGGATTGAACTAAACGAGAGCTAAATTTTCCAGCTCTGCCATTCAGTGACTCTCAGACTTGCACCCTCAGGCAGGTGTAAGGAGGCAGGGTGAAGGTTTGGAGGGTGCAGGTGAGACAGGCAGGTTTCCTGTTTCCCAGGTGAAGGGATGGCTGAAAGAAGTCCTGCACTGCATGGAGTTTTACTTCTTCCCTTTGGTTTATCTCAGGCCAAGCCCTTTCCCCTTTCCTTTCTTTAGATTTTAGAGTTTTTTGCTAACATTTTGCTAACATCTCCAGGCTGCACTGACACATATTCTGTCTTAGAAACATCGTAGAGAAAATATCCTAGGAGGTCATTATGTGCCTGAACAGCCAGAACCACCAGGTAATTGATAATTGTTTGATAAATAGACTTGTGTTTCCCATTGAGACTGGTGGAAAGTCGAGCTTCTGGCAGGCCAGTTGCTGCTGAATGACAGTTGCTTGAAAGATAGACAGGCTTTTCCAGCTGGAAAAAAAGTCAGTTAAGATATTAGAGAGTTCATTGCATTTGGTGGACGATATCTGACACTAATCCACCAGTTGAAAAAATATCATCTGGAAAGAGCAGCTTCTGGAGAGTTGACACTAGTAGCTTTCTTGGTGAGCACTGAAAGGCTGACAAGCCCTAAATAAATAGAAATGTGCCTTCTCAGCGCTTCTGAAATGTGGCTTACAGAGTCTGGGCGTGGGCTTCGTTGAAGCGTTCAGCATGTCTGCCTCTAGAGTTCTCAGCAATGGGCAGAGACAGGCGTGTAGGTGGTGGGGCATAAGCCTGAGCACAGGGACAGGGGTAGGGGCTTAAGGAAGTAGGAGATTGGCAAGGACCCTGTGATGTTGATTGCTGCGGAGCCTTTAAGTAAAAGAGATACCACCCTTTTAGTAACTTCTCTACATATCTCAGTGTCTTATTTTTGGCTTCCATATATTTTTTCATCATATTCTTAGCAATGGCCATGTCAACATATTACCTTAAAAAAGCACAACTTTTCAGAAAGAGGCAATGCAACCCTTAGACATAGGTAAGAGTGGTCCCTCCCCTGCTTTAGAGGCCTCTGCTTTGGCCTTCTTCAAACGCTCCCCTACCCACATGCCTTTGGGGGACATGCTCAAAGCCTACTCTCCCACTTATTTAGATCACCTAGAAATCTTTTTTGAGTAGCCCATACTCAGTTCTAGGTTGTGCTTGAAACTTTTTCCTGGTGCATCTCTTGAGGGCAGATTGAGCTGCTGGTGTATACACCTCTAGGCCAACAGGTGGCCAAAGGGCAGCTGTTGGGAAGAGGGCTGAGGGACCTCCTTTTTGGCAAGACAGGGCTGGGGGTAGTAAGGAGAAAAGAGGACCACACCAGGGTTTGGGACCATGGGCCGGCTCTCTCCTGCCTTCACGTTCTGGCAAAGAATTTCAAGGAATCCGAGAATTTCGCATTTGATTTCAAATTGAATTTGAATTTGGAGTCTTGCTCCAAGTCCCAAAATATGTTATGGGTAAGCACAGGAAAAGCAACAGTGCCCTCTGCTCCCAGCTCCCCTTCTTGCTCCGTATCACTGCCAGCAGCACTGCGCTTGCCAATGAGGCTAGGCAGAGAGGCAGTTATTATCACTGTTCATTCACTTAGCAAGCATTCATTCAATACCTACTATGTGCCAGGTGCCATGTTAGACATGGGGGAGATGCTAATCAAGATGTAGTCCCCACCTTCAAGAAATATGAAGGATACCGAGACAATATACAAGGCCGATAAGTAAACAGAAAAATGAATAAATGTTTTCAGATTGTGATAAAGTCCTGAAACAATCAGGTTGGGTACGGAAACATAGGAAAAATGGAAGGGGAATTCATTTGAGATAAACTGTCTAAGTTAATTCTCTCTGAGCAAGTGGCATTTAAGCTGAGACCTGATGGGAGAGAAAGATCCAACACGTAAGACTGGAGTGGGGAGGAGAGATCCAGCCCAGGAGACAACCAAAGAAAGGCTGTGAGGCAGGAAAGAATTTGAAATGACATGCAGAGACAGAGGGCTTTGCAAGCAGCCCATGATCAGGGGCTTACATTTTATCCTAATTGCAATGAGAAACCATGGAGTTCTCTAAATATCATTCTGATTCTTACGTAGAAAATGTCAGGAAGAATGGATGCAGAAGACCAATTAGGGAGGTCTTTGGTATAATTCAGGAGCCACGGTGGCGTAGTGGTTTAGAGTTTGGCTGCTTATCAAAAGGCTGGCAGTTTGAATCTACAAACTGCTCCTTGGAAACCCTATGGGGCAGTTCTACTCTGTCCTACAGGGTTACTATGAGCTGGAATCGACTGGACAGCAATGGGTTTTGTTTTTTCGATTTTTGGTATAATTCAAGGAGCCTTGGTGTAGTAGTGGTTAAGTGCTTGGCTGCTAACCAGAAGGTTGATGGTTTTGAACCCACCAGCTGCTCTTCTTGAGAAAGATGTGACAGTCCGCTTCCATAGAGATTTACAGCCTTGGAAATCCTATGGGACAGTTCTACTCTGTCCTATAGGGTTGCTATGAGTCAGAATTGACTTGACTGCATTTTTTTTTTTTTTTTTTTTCTTCAGTAACTCAGGCAGGAAATGATGGTGGTTATTCTTATCCATAAGAAAGCCAGAGCGCTTCCACACCAAGATGCCTTATTCCTCACGAGGTAGAGCTCACTAGGTCTTAAAGACGGGAACCATTACCTCTGTTTGGGAGGAGGAGCTCTTACCTCTGGGAGGAAGAGCTCTGTTCACTTATCACTCCATTTATTCATTCATCCAATACACATTTATCAAGCATCAGCTGTATTTCAATACAAGCTCCACTTTAGGGACAGGAAATCCAGAGGTAAAGGAGGCACAGTGCTTATTTTTAGAATACCTGTGATACACGCTGTTTAGAGGCAAGAGTGGGGCTAGGGGCTTGGAGAGGGACCAAGAAGGGGCTGTTTTCACTGAGCACCGTGGTATCAATATCAGAACAAAGGCTTACCTCATTTCCAGTTTAGCAGTGTAGCTCATGGATGGCTCCTGGTGTGGACTCACAGTAGCCAGCTATTGCATTGCTGGACTGTGAGAGATTTTAAAATGTTGATTATATTATTTATTCAATCTCCTGTATGAATGGATAAAAAAGGAAGGTGGCTGGGAGTGGAGTATTTTTGTTTCGTTTTTGATTTTCTTGTTTGTTTGGGGAGGGTGTCTTCCTCTCCAGGAGTCCCAGGGTGATGCAAAAAGTTAAGCTCTCGACTACTTGCTGAAAAGTTGAAGGTTCGAACCCACCCCAAGGCGCCTAGGAAAACAGACCTGGCAATCTACTTCCAGAAGGTCACACCCTTGAAAACCTTATGGAGCACAGTTCTGTTCTGCACACATGGGATCCCCATGAGTCAGAATCGACTCCATGGCAACCAGCAACAACAACCCTCCTCTCTAAATGTTTAACCCATTGCCATCGAGTTGATTCTGACTCATAGTGACGCTGCAGATGTATAAAGATGGTTAGAAAAGATTCAGAACTGAAAAGCTAGAGGACCTGCAGGTAAAGTTTGGGGTGTGGAGGGAGGGGAAATGAAAGGAAAGAGAGTGGCCAAGAGAGGCTGGGGATGAGAATCCTGGCAGCTTCAGAGGCAACAAAAGGACCACATGGCGTGCATCTCGCCATGGCTGGTGCAGGCAGTGGGGAACTCTTGCAATCAAACTACCACTGACGGGGAGGGAGACTAGGGAAAAGGATGCCGCCTTACCTGTTCCCCCCCTACCCATCTGAATCCTGAGTCAATTCCACCTGAAGCAATTCTCATAGGAAGAAGAGGTCTCCATACCCATAGACTGGAGCCAGGGAAGCAACCCCAACCCCGTTCTCTGAATGCTCAGCGCTAAATTCCCTGAAAGAAAGGATGATTTTCCACAACTTAGGTTTAGATTTTAATTCAGAGAAATAAAGCTGGGACCACTAGGGTATCTGATTTTCATGTACATTGTTGGGGATGGGTTCCCACACCCATTAGGTAAGGAAGCGGAGAGCTGAGGGAGAAGGAGCTGTGTTGGAGGTGGAAGGCCTCAGGAGGCTGGCACCCAAGGAGGCACACATTTCCTGATCTAACTAAAGTGGACAGAGATGGAGCCTAGACAGGGACAGTCAGGCATAAGCCTGAATGAAATAAGGATTGTGGGCTAAATGGGAAGGAGATTTGGCAGACATGGTCTCCTGCTAGGACAGATTGCCGCTCGTTTATTTTTTAATGAGCAGGCCTCCATTTATTGCTGGTGCACATACAATTAGACTAGGAGGTGATGAGGTCTGACTCACCTGACCCCACCTTCTTGTTCAATCTGTCAGTAAAAATATATGAAGCACCTTCTGAGTGCCCGCTCTTCTGCTGGGCACCTTAACAGCACCAACAAGTCAGGCTTACAGTTTAAGTAGATAAGATTTAAGCACTTCCTCGTAATTCGGAGGAGTCCCTGGGTCTTGCAAACAGTTAACACCCTCTGCTGCTAATTGGAAGGTTGGAGTTTCAAGTCTACCCAGAGGGATCTCGGAGGAAAGGCCTGGCTCTCTAGTTTCAAAAAATCAGTCATTGAAAACCCTATGGAGCACAGTTCTTCTCTGACACATATGGGGTTGCCATGAGTCAGAGTAGACTATTTCAAGTGGTCTTTTTTTTTTTGGTTACTTCTGTTGTTGTTCGCTATGAGTCGGAGTTGACTCGAGGGCAATAAGTTTGGTTTGTTTTTTTTTGGTTTTTGTTGTTGTTAGGTGTTGTCGAGTCAGTTCCTACTCATAGCGACCCTATGTACAACAGGACAAAATGCTGCCTAGGTCCTGTGCCATCCTCACAATTGATGGTATGTTTGAGCCCATTGTTGCAGCCACTGTGTCAATCGAACTCGTTGAGGGCCTTCATCTTTTTCAATGACTGTCTACTTTACCAAACATGATGTCCTTCTCCAGGGACTGTTCCCTCCTGATAACATGTCCAAAGTATGTGCCATCCTCACTTCTAAGGAGCATTCTGGCTGTACTTCTTCCAAGACAGATTTGTTTGTTCTTCTGGCAGTCCAGGGTATACTCAACATTCTTTGCCAACACCATGATTCAAATGCATCAATTCTTCTTTGGTCTTCCTTATTCATTGTTCAGCTTTCACATGCATATGAGGCGATTGAAAATACTAATTGAGGGCAATTGAAAATAGGAAGCACCTGAACCCTTATGTGAATGCTAGAGAAAGTCAGTGCCATTCAGAGAGGGGGCATTCAGTGTGGACTAGTAATAATGACCCAAGTCTCCTCAGGCCTGGCCTCAGGCTGCTCAGCTATTGAGCTGGGAGCCAGATCATTCCAATGGCAGAAACAGAGGAACAAAAGACTAGAGGTCAAGTTATTGTGCCTTGAGCTGCTGACACTTTGCTGGGTGAGTTACAAAACAGAATACAGAAAATGAACAAGTATTTGTAATAAAGCATATATGGAAGCGCCTCCTCCAAAATGTTGGTTGTCTTTGAGTATTTAGATAATGGTTGATTTCTAGTTCTTTATTTATGTGTATATTTTAGTTTTCCTAATATGAAGATATATGACCCATATAATATGTTTGACAAAATACAGGCACTTTATGAATGCATGTTGAGATGAAAATCTGGAGATTTTGAAGAGGTTATAAACTCTGCACTCACTGGCTTCCAGGGAAAGCCTACTTAGCTGCATTATATTTTGGTAGTGGTGGTAGGAGGTGGTTTCTCCACTTTTAGGAGATGAAACCAATTGTAAGAAATCAAGGATGTAACATCAGGATTATAAAGGTTTAGGCATAAAAATGTGTTTAGAAGGTTGTTTCTGACATCCAGTGTCAAACCTGGACATGTCCCAGTTTGTCCAGCAACGGCTTGACACTTTTACTAAACTTCAGTCTCCATCCTTGGTCCCCAATCACAGAATACTGTTCAGAATCATGACCACAGGTCCTTACAAATTCTAGTTCAAAAATATTTCTAGATAGAGCAGGTCAGATGCTGGAGGGAAAGGCCTTCTTCCATTCTTCTAATCTGGAGGACTCTGACTGGCAGCCTACAGCTGTGGGTTCAAGTTTTTTATTTGTTTTTGTTTACTTTTTGGCCATGGTATAATTTGTAATAATTTGAGCTAACATTAAAAATCAAAAGATTTTTCTATAGACATTTGAATCTCTGACTTGTCTTAAAAACACCAGGTGGTCTGTATAGCTCAGTTCACGTTCCCGTGTGGTCATGCTCAGCTGGAGTGCCGGCGTGGCTGCCCCTCTGGACAGTTAATTCTCTCCAGTGCCCACAGTCCCCTCTTGCTTCCTGGTGCTGAGGCCAAGGGGGAGTCGCCGTTTACCATGACTTTTTTTTTCTTCTTTAATGTCAGAGATCTGTGTTTCTCTGTTTTTTTTTTTTTTTTTTTTTTATCGAAAGTAAAAAATTAAAGGTAGATCAGAAGGACAACTTCAAGAAAAAAATAGTAAAGAGCATGTTTCATAGTGGAAGTGAAGAATATACAAACAGCAGGCAGACACCTATGTGGCAGAGTTGGCATCTGCTATCATCTGAGTTTTTGATCTTGCCCTAAATCTTAATATTGACCTCATAGAACTAGGGTGCTGACAAAGATCTTAAGGAGAGAATGGGGTATTCCATATTCAACATACATTTATCCATTTGAAGATCCACCCCATCCTCATCTACCCTTCCAAAACACACATGCGCACACGCACACACACACACACAAAGAGTTGTGCAATTCCTGGCTTGGAATTGCTGAGAAGTAAAGTTTGGGATTGCCTACTGATGCCGACCTGGTTTATACTGTGCCTTCATTTTCCAACCACAGATTGAACTATTTCCTTCCAATGTTTATTATAAAACCAGTAAATTGCAGTCCTTATATTATTTAGACAATGACGGAATGGGAAACCAAAGGACCTTCCCTGGTGCTCTTACTGAAATTTCCTGAGAAGCCATGAATTCCTTGTTATTTGGGTAAATATCAGTGAAAGGCAGGCTGGTTAGATAGCTACTTGGAAGTGTTGGCAGGAAATTAAATTTGCAAACCAGGAGTAAAACCATGGTAGAATTTTTGTATACAGGGACAAAAGCAAGGAAATTGAATGTTGAGATTATTGTAGAGTTGTTCTTTGGTGATGTAGAAATGAAGAACACACAATTTACCGTTTATCAGAAGGCCAAGCCTAAGATGACTTAGCTAGATATTTCTTCTAAAGATCAAAAAAATTATCCAGCAGTTTCAAATCTCATAAGTTCAAAAGCCTAAGCAAATGAGATATCTCTGAGTTCTACATTTTTACTCAGCATGTTGATTTTTCTTTCTTTTTTTTTGCCATTTTCAGACATGATGTCCTGCAGTTCTGCATTGTGTGAAGTCCCTATGGCATATTGGCACCCTTTCCTAAGCAAATGTGATAAATGTTCCTTAAATAAATGAATGATCTTATTCACAAGTTCTTTGGTGTTAATAATAATACATGTGCCAATAGATGGAATGGCCGATGGTTTCCCTCCACTGGAAAGTGTAAATTGTATCAGTGTATTCTGAGCTCACAAGAATTGGAACCAAGAATTTCTGGGGTATTTTTCTTTTCTTTCTTTTTTTATGGTGTTATGTGTTGATCCATGTAATATGCAGCTACAGATTTAACAAAGAAGTGGAGAGGTGATTCAGAAAGAAGAGAGAGGTGATAAAGACTTAATTTACTAAGAAAAGAGTAACAGTCATGCATTTACTTATTTATGTATTTTTCAAAAGACTGAAGTTCTTAACTACAAACCCAAGACAAAGTGATGAATGCAAAGACCTCTTGTATGGAACTCACAAACTTCTCTGTCTTGACAACCACACCACTTATGAAAGCTTTATAAAGGTGGGAGGTTAGGTGTTTTTGAAGTCATTTCAGGCTCTACCATTCTCTGGTGTGATGACTTTGTTCAGATATCATTTGAAGGGCTGCCTTAAGCTTAAAATAATAAGCTCGTTTTTTAATAGCTAATCCTTTTGGGATAGGTCTCAGACTGCCAGCCTGTGGATTGCTGAAGGCCGTTTGAGGAAATGTATATAGTCCACAGAGTAATGTCCCATGTGGTATTAGGCAGAAAAATGCAATCTATTGCAAAAAACAGCACAAAACAAACAAACAAACAAACAAAAAACTGGAGTAACCACTTGAGAAATTCTAAAAGAAAGAAAAAAGAAAAAACATTCAGCTCTGGCAATCCTGGGCCACATTTCTATAGAACAGAGCAGTAATTTTAGGGCAGAGAAGGAACCACCCCAGGACTCATGAAACATGTGTGCCTTTCTCAACATTTACCAGGCACCAGCCCTACTGACATTGAGGCCATGTCAGCTGTCCCTTATCTTTTCATTCATTTACATTATCTTCCCTGTGAGAACTGAGCTAAAGCCATTTATGAGAATAACACTGATGTCCTTTAACTAGCTGAGCCCATGACCACAATGTCTGATTCCCCCCAAGGAGGCAGAAGCAAGTGTGCTGAGATAAGCTGGGAAGTCAGGCTAAAGCTTTTTGACACTTGGGAGCACTATCTCTCATATTCATGTCAACTGGAATATGTCTTGTTAAAAACATATTTTGCACACTTCTTAAGACCCAGGCATTGAGTGAGCTCTAGGAAATTACTGATTGCTTCTCCTCCTCAACTTCTCTAGGTAACATAATGACTCAATACATTAGTAATAGGAAACTTGACTTTGACTTAGAGGGTGCTCATCAGTCAGTCCCAAGAAAATAAAAAGTCAAAGAAGTAATTTGGCATCAAGAAGTAAAAAGACCATCCCCCCCACACACACCCCAGTGATTGCTTTACAACTAAATTATGTATGTGTATTGAGGGGTTTAAGAATTATTAAATGTATTTCTCCCTTGGCTAAGTCCTTTACACTTCTCCCATTTATAAGAAGTGAAACCCAGTTAGATGCCTAGAGGGCAGGCTGACCTGCAGGCCAGCTTATTGGCTATGTTGCAATGCTCCTCCCCCTCCTCCTCTCTTTCTTTCCTCTGACAAAAGGGACAGAGCCTTTTCAGGACTGGGGTGGGGGAGGGGCACACTATGGAATGAGAAAAAAATATGTCCTCCAAAAATGAAATTCAACTAATTATATGTTATTCACCTGCTTAGCTGCAGAGGATGGACTTGTGATTTGTGCTTGTTGAAGAAAATTGCTTGATAGCAGTGGCTGTGCTATCAGGATTCATAAGAGGATGATGATTATCTGTTAATTTTGGAGTAAAGAGGTCTTTTACCACCAGGCAAAAAAGAAGCAAAAATTACGCATTTCTCGCACAAGAAAACTTCTGTGTTTTGATAGAATAATTACTATTTAGACTATATCAGGTTGCACCTCTAAATTGTCTAGAGTTTATAGATATCAGTATCAGCTGGGAGAATTCAGACCAGGAACGTGTAGATGTCGTAGCACTGACAAAGAATAGAATAAATACATGTGTATCTGTGTGGCATGTTCATACACGTCCACACACGTCCACACAACATATGCACACATTGGTTAGTAGGCAAACAGGCTTTGAAAAATCAACACTTATTTTTGACTCTGATTATTTTAAGTGGTTTTAATAATGGTAAATAAGAATTGATGGCTATCTTTATTTTACCGTTCCCTAGTAAATAGAAATTAGTTTTAATTGGGGAAACGTTTCTTATTTTTTAAAAGGTTTTCTTTTAGTGATTATTGTTAGGATTCATTTTATTGAACCTACTCCAGAATAGAGGACATTGGTGGTTTAGTGGTAGCATTCTCATTTTATCCGCAAGGGACCTGAGTTCAACTCCCCGCCAGTGCACCTCAGGCACAGCCAGCACCTGTCAGTGGTGGCCTGCTTGTTTGGTTCTGTTGTGTTGTACGTGGAGTCCCCATGAGTCGGAGGCCAACTGGATGGCAGCTAACAACAATTCTCAATCAAAAGTGCTTTTACCCCCAGGGACTTTTGACGATGTCTGGAGACCTTTGATATCTTCTGGGAACAGTTTTGGTTGTAATAACTGGAGGTGGGAGGGGAAGTACTACTGGCAGCTACTGGGAAGAGAACATGGATACTGCTAAACATCCTCCAATGCACAAGACAGACTTCCACAGCAAACAATTATCTGGCCCAAGATGTCAGTAGGCTGAGATTGGCAAAATCTGCAGGGAACAATTGAAGGATTGGGGATGTTCAGCATGGTGAGGAGAAAACATAGGGGAGACCTGATAATTTCTCTCAAGCGTCTGGAGGGCTTTTATGTATGATGAGGATTAGGGTTGCTTTGCCTATTCTTTGGTGGACACTTGGACCAATGTGTGGAAACCATACAGAGGCAGATATGAAAAGCTTTCTAACAGATACCTACAAAAATAGAATGTACTGCCCGGAGAAGTGGAGAATTTCTCATCCCTTGATAACTGAAACAGAACTTGGACTGTCACAAGAAAGGGATGTTCATTTATGTAATTATTTGTTTATGCAAAAATGATTTATTGAAAACAATTTCATTTCAGATTATGTGCTAGCAAATTAGAGTCCAGTATTGCAGAGGCTATTTAAATAAAGTGATCTAAACTACCACTTTCAAAACTTGAATAATTCTATTCTTTTTGCTAATTTTGGAGAAAGCTTGGCTCCATATACAACATTATAAAGATATGTAGGTAGCATTTAAAAAAAGATTTCTGTAACTATTTCAGTGGACCCTTTATACATCTGTAAGGTTTTAGAGATAGACAACATTTTCACATACCTCACTTTATATTATTTCCTAGACTAGCAGCCTCCAAACTTAACTGAACATATACCCAATCATTAACAAGTTTTAAATCTTTACCCATTGTTTGCACATTTATGTAATTTACAATTTATTTTCTCACAAATGGAAAATTTAAAAAATGAGAAAAAGAGAAACATTTGTATATTTTCCCACATGGAACTGGCCAACTATTTGTAAATCAGTGATTCTCACCTCCCAGAAATGAAAGACCCGTGCTTTATTTCTTACATTTTTACCCTTTTTAAAAATTTCCAGTTTGTTGTAAAATACAAAACAAATAACTAGTAAAATGAACAAAAAGAAGACCTACAAAATAAAAGCTCCATCTTTAAAATTATATTTAACAGACGTAAAATGACTCTCTCAAACTCCCGTGTTTATAGATTTGCTCTCCATTTCTGTATTTATTTTGTCATGAACTGACAGCAGTTCTCATACTTCCAAAACAGCTGTGAGAAGTGGACGTTGTCACCCTGTGAGAAAACTGAGCCCAGAACTGTCAGATGACATGAGCTTATTGACCTAAAAACCACAGAATCTTAGATTGAAGGCTTGAATTTTCACTCCAGGGCTTACGTGTGAGGTCTTTAATTTAAATTCGGGACCCTTCCCATATAAAAATAGGATGCTCTGTTGAGAAGTAAAAGTCTGAGCTTCTGTTGCTAGCTTGTTCTCTAATTACTACATGACAGTGAGCCGTTCACTTATCCCTTCTTTAGTCTAGGTTTATTATCTGCCAAATGGGGAGGGAATCACTCTCCATTCTTCTCTTACAAAACTCTTAGTACCTAGAGATATCAGGTGTAGGAATAAGAATGTGTGCGTGTAAGATATTTATGATATGTAAATGAGACCACACCCAGGAATTCACTTATGTTGAAGCAAATGGGTAAAATGCATTTTCTCCCTCTAAACCTGAATTCGTTTCCTGCTAGTTCTAAGTTTTCAGGCAAGATGCAATGTAAATCCAAGCAACTACTTGGTTGAAAACTGAACCCTATTGGGGATCTGGATATTTCTTTTCACCACTAATGTATCTTGATTTAGTTAAAATACTAAATTGTATTCTGTCAGCCTACAAGAATGAAAGTAACTATTGTGGCCAAATTAGACTAAGGGGGCAGCTAAGATAAGGAAATAACCTCTGTCTTGTTATGCGTCCTTAGTGTCAAATCATGTTTAAATGCCTATTGGAGGAGAAGCCATGGGACAAGTATGTCTTATCTCATTTCTTTGGGATATTATGTGCTTCTATTTAACAGCCTGCTCCCAAGTCCCTCATTTGTCAAATGGGGAGAATAATAGTACCTGCTTCATAGGGTTGTAGTTAAGAAATAAATTAGATAATTCAGTTAAGCACTTACAGGTGCACATGGTAAGGGCTCAATAATGACAGATATTATTATTATTAATAGTGTTTGTTTTAACAGAGGTGTCTGTTCACTCAGGAAATTGCAGCACTCCATACCACATGGCACAATCACTTGGTAAAGGTAGACTGGACTAGAACTAGAAGGATGTTAAACTTGACCTGCTTGTTGGTCCCACCAACAAAATGCCCTCAGAATTTTCCCTCTTGTTCTACTTCCTGGTAGAGGGATTATCAATTTCTAGATGGACACAAAGCAAGAGCCTACTATTAAGTGCTACAAACTTGAGGGTTGTTTTATTCTTTTTTTTTTTTTTTTTTCTTTCCATGGGTCAAAGACTATATATGATTAAAGGT
>NW_004443940.1:1180155-1201491 GCF_000243295.1 Trichechus manatus latirostris | reverse complement strand
GGGCATTCAGTAGTTATTTTTCTCGTTTATTGATTGTAGATTTGTTTGTTTTGTCCCTTTTTTTAAAAAAAAATTTGACTATGTCTGAGCTGGCAGGCTGTGTGCTCTTTGTTGTTTGCTCGTCTGTGGGCACAACACTTTTTGCCTCCTTCTGCAACTGGCAGGGTCAGTCACTCAGATACAGTTTGGCAGGGCAGGTCTAGCTGAAGAGCAGTTACTAGGACGGGTTGTTTGTGGCACTTACTATAGCCACCAGGGCGGGTCGGTAATCAGTGCACGGCAGGTTCCAGTAGGCCGTGCCTGTGCTGCTTGGTGGTGTGACGTCAAGCATGCGTTGCAGGTAGGCAGGATGCAGCGGGGAGATTGTTATGTGTGGAGCTAAGATTGGAGAGAGGCGAGAGGAACAGGAGCCAAAAAACATACAAACAAAAAAGAATGCTAGGGGAGCTTGCCGTTGGAGTGGAGAGATAAGAGACTATGAAATGGAGAAAAACAGAAAGGGGAGGAGGAAGAAAAGAAAAGAATGAATAAATAAGAATCAGAAAGGTTAAGTAACCTCAAAGTTCCCAGGGATCCCACTGGTGCAGCTATGAGGTCTCAGGAAGTCGCTCTTAGGTGTTTCAGTACAGCCTGGCTAGAAGTTGTAGAGGTATACAACGCCAGGTATTCAGGGAACAGAAAGACAAGGAAGATATAGAGAGACGATAAACAGTTGTTTTGTCTCCTGCTGGAAGCTCCATGAGGCTGCTTTCTCATACCCCCTGTTTGCTGGTCTCTGATAGGAGTCCAAGATGGCGGATCCACACTGCGTTAGCTGGTAGAGGACCTCTGCATGAATCTCTCCTTGCTCTCCGTTCTCTGTCAGTTTTCTCAGTCCGTTTGGTGCTTGGCTGAGTTCTTTATTTCTTCATTTGATGTTTTAGGGTTTCAGGATTGTTGTATTCTCTGTTCGGCTTAGTTTTTTGGATCTTTGCTGTGGAGGGATGGAGTGGTGCTTCTGCCTAGAGCACCATTTTGCCGGAACTCCTCTGGCAAACTTTTTCAGTAAGGCTCCACATAGTAAATATTTTAGACTTTGCAGTAAATATTTTAGACTTTGAGGGTCACAGGATCCTCTGCCACAACTACTTATCTCTGACATTTTAGCAAAAAGCTGCCACAGACAATATGTAAGCTGATGAGCCTGGCTGTGTTCCAATAACTATTTATGGACAATGAAATCTGAATTTCATATAATTTTCCTGTGTCACAAAATCTTCTTCTTTTGATTTTTCCCCCAATCATTTAAAAATTTAAAAACCACTCTTAGTTTGCAGAGCAATACAAAAGCAGGCAGCAAACTGGAGTTGACCTCCTGGCTGCAGGTTGCCTATCCTTGCTTTAGATATTTCAAGGTTATCAGTAATTCAGGCTGTTCCATGATAGTGTAAAGTTTTACCTATGGTTCAATTTATTCTAGTTTCTAAGGAAAAAATGTGTGTGTGTGTGTGTGTCTCTGTGTGTGTGTATGTCTTCATGGACAGCGTATTGTCTTCCAAAAATAATTAGTGACAATTCTGCAAAAATACTCTGCTGTCCTTGCAGTCAAGCTCATTTGCCAGAGGAGTAAATGCTACTCCTTTATAATACGTTTCCTCCCCAAATTCCAATACTAGAAATAGATTTATTTGGTTTTGCAGTAAAATGGAAGTGGCATCTTTTCCAATGGATGACCACTAAAAAGAGGAAGAAGGCATAATCCGGGAGGAAGTCTAAGGGCATAACTTCAACATGCCAACTGATAGATGTCTATGAAATCTAGTGTTGTGTCTTAAAATATACTAATTCTGCATTGTATTGTACCATGGATTTGTGTTTATGTCTAATATACACAAAATGCTCCAAATTATTGGCCAATTAACTTCTTCTCACTAACCGCAGTCCTTGAATAATCATGAAGTACTCCTCATGTGACTTCCCATACCACAGGCACACCCAGAGGGCTGGGAACTCCTTAGTTGGAGAAACGCAGGAAAAATCAAACCGGTCATTTATTATACATCAGTCTGGATGCGCTGGCTCTTCTGAGCAGGTTCTAAATGGTGAAAGGTGAAGAACATAAGAGAAGCCTGGTTGTGTGCAGACGACCACTGGTAACAAAATAATGCTTCACGATTTCATTTTAAATGTGTTAATTTAATGGATATGGGGGTGTATTTTGGTGTGTTTGTTGATTGATTTTATTTTATTTTGTATGATGTGATAAAAGAGAAATGAAAAGTGTCAGTCACTATGTGTTGTCTAGGAAGATCATTTTGTTTTTTCCTCCATGGAATAAACTCACTCTGGAAATTGGTCATTTAAAAAAAAAAAAAAAAGCCACAGTGCTGTGATCTACCTGGCTTCTACCTGCAGATCCATCTCTAGCCCAAGGTAGTAGGATGGGATGATATCCATCTTTGAAAACAGACAGACATGGGTTTGAATTCTGACTGTTCCACTTATAGTTGGGTTAGTTACTAAATTCGCTTTCCTAGTCTGAAAAGTGAGGGCAGACCACTTACGTTTCTTTAATTACTGACTAATAAATACAAAATGAATATATCAGAAAGCTACTGGAAGGCATACAGAAGTAAATGAAACATTGAAACACCTGCTTGACAAAAGCCAGAACTAGAGAAAAGATAGGCAATCCGTGTTCCAGAGCACGTTATTGAGCAGCTATGAGACTGGGATTAAGGAGCCACCCATACTGGTTTCCCTTGGAGAGTGCCGGTTTATACCTGTTGCACTGGCATAATTGTTAAAAGCCCACCTTTCACCCTTGAAAATGTCCCTGTTTACATTAAGAATTACATTGCCACCTTAAAGAATTCAGTTGTTTGATATCACTTCAGACTGCCAGTTGGACATGCTCTTCCTTGTGCTTCGAACTTGGTTTTGTTTTCTGTGTCCAAAGCCAAACCTCAGACTCCAGTATCAATTCTATATTGCTCCAGACCCACCCAGTGGGTTCTGTTTTGAACTATCCATGGGAAATGAGAAGGATAATTGGGCAAGCCTGTGATCACGTGTTAGGGCTATTGTAGAAAACATTTATGCACAGGATAGTCTGTTTGCCTGGGTGACTTTTAAGATAATGAATAACTCTGAATTTCTAAGATCCTACCCTCTACTCAGGGAGCCAGATCTTGAACCTAAATCGATACAGCTGGCTTCCCTTGCAAATTCAAGTTCTCCCTAATAAAGCCCAACTGCCTTTCCTTCACTGATGAATTTTACCCAAATTTCCCACCGTGCCTACAGAGTCTAACTGGGATTTGGATTCCAACTCTGTGCCCCTCTTTTTTTTTGGTCTGATTTTCACAAACTAAAATCTCTTCTTGCCTCCCTAAAGCATTTCTGACTCAAAAAAAAAAAAAAGGCATAGAAGACAACAGCAGGGAGAAAGACAAACTGCACCTTCTTGGGCGGGCTCTGTAGATCATTCTAAATGCAGGGTGCCCGAGTCCAAGGTATCCTGTTATGCATGTGTACTGCCTAGCAAATATAAAGCACTTAATAAATATTAGTCCCCCTCACCATCTTTTTTTATCTTAAAAACAAAAAACAAAAACCCATTCCTGTCCAGTCGACTTCAACTCATAGTGACCCTATAGGACAGAGCAGAACTGCCCCATAGGATTTCCAAGGAGCAGCTGGTTGATTCAAGCTGCTGACCTTTTGGTTAGCAGCTATAGCTCTCAACCACTGCACCACCGGGGCTCTGTCTGTTTTTTTTTTTTTTTTTTTAATATCTCAGTACCTTTAATTCATAAACAAAGTGAATGCAGCTCCATGGAATGGAAGGAGCAAGAATTAGTATCGCATCTGTGTTTAAATCCCAGCCCTACCACTTGCTAGCTATCTTTGTACTCAGGACAGTTTTTCTCTGAGCTTTAGTGTTTGTATGTGTGGAATGTGTATAAAAAAACCACCTTCCTGGCTGGGTTAAGGATGAGAAAGAAGGGCTGATACTTAGTGACTCTTCTTATTTTATTCTTGCATGATTTTTCTTATTGTTTTAGGTCTTCATGACTTTTATTGCCTATAGACAGTTTTTAATTGTTACATTTCCACAAATAATTGAACATATAATCATTGCATATAAATGATAACAAGAAATTTGACTGGTTTAAAGATTCTCTTTATATCCTGAGCATTCTGAGACTTGATAAATTAAAGCTTTCTACTTTTATTTTTTGAACTGTTACTAATTTTAAAGGACTATTAATCCCCCATGTTTGTGAGTCACCAATTCATCATCAGCACGACTCCTTTTAGAGCAATACGTGACTCTGGAGAAACACGAACCACGAGCCTTATAGCACTGGGGGTGGGGAGGTGGTTGTGTTGGGGATTGAGGAGGGGCATTTGGGTTTATTTTACCTCCAAACACAGTGGCTGAAAAGTTTTGCTGAAGATAAAGATATCCAGACACATATTTGGAGTTTGATTCATTAATTTGCGGTGGATTTTAGGCTTAGTCTTTCAAGCTTGTCTTGTTTTACTATCACAAGATTTGTCAGCAGGAATGCAAAACAACACTGCCACTGCCTTGTTGTTTATTTACCTTTTCTCCTTACCACCCAACATTATCTAAATAGTCAGTTCTTTTTATATATCAGTAAGAGACAGTGAAAATACTTACTGGGAACTTACTTAGCTGATAACGTTAACTACCAGAGCGCAGATGAATCCAGGGCAAAAAAAGAATCTGCCCCCACCATTACCACCAGTTGTTGTCAAGTCGATTTCGACTCATGGAGACCCCACGTGTGCCAGTGTAGAGCTTCGATCCACAGAGTTTTCAGTGACTTATTTTTTGGTAGTAGATCACCAGGGCTTCTTCTGAGGGGTCTCAGGGTGGAATTGTTACACTGGTTCAAACAATTGAATATGTAATCATTGCAGATGCATGATAGCGAGAAATCTGAGTGCTTTAAAGATTCTCTTTATCTCCTGGACATTTTGAGACTTGAGAAATTAGTGTTTTCTACTTTTAGTTTTTGAACTGCTAACTAACTTTAAAGGACAATTAATTCCCTTTATCTTTTTGTTACAACCTTTAAGTTAGCAGTTGAGCACTTAATTGTGCCATCCACAGACTCCTGAACCAGTCTGACTGGAGCTATAAAAAGGACAAGCAAGCCCAATACACACACATACACACACACCCCATTTTACTCAAATAATGTGCGTCTTCTACGTTTGTTTGCCAACCACATCCTCCCCCCCCAGGAGATATTTTCATAAGAGCCTCTATGCCAATTTTTTTTTTTTTAAAATATGGTGCTGTAAAAAAAAATTAGCTTAGGACACTTATGAAAATACCTCCCAGGGGGAGGGCCTGGTAGTGAACAAATGTGGAAGTCATGCACTATTTGCATAAAAGTACAGTATGTTGTTAGATGTCTGTTAAGTCGGCTCTGACTCATAGCTACCCTATGTATAATAGAACGAAACACTGCCCGGTCCTGTGCCATCCTCATAATTGTTGCTGTATTTGAGCCCGTTGTTGTAGCCACTGTGTCAATCCATTTAGTTGAGGGTCTTCCCCTTTTTTGCTAACCCCCTACCTTACCAAGCATGATGTCCTTCTCCAGCGGCTGGTCTTGCCTACTGACATGTCCAAAGTACATGAGACAAAGTTTCGCCATCCTCACTTCCAAGGAGAACTCTGGCTGTATATATGTATACATACATATGGTATATATATATATATGCAATCATGCATCACTTAATGTCCACGATACATTCTGTGAAATATGACATTATGTGATATGGACGTTGTGTGAACATGGTATTATATACTTAGCAAAGCTATTGGGATACCTTTTGTTTCACTTCTAAATCAATACTTCTCCTTTGCATCTTGCTGCTGCTATCACTAGCACTGGTTTTGCTGCATTTGGGAGCCATGATGAACTTTATGGTAATATTTTAGAAAGAAAATTAAACAGAGAGATAACGCTACAGCACTCAAAAGACTCGTGATATACAAGATTGGATGCTACTTCCTATGAGTCAAAGGATATGCTATTATATGGTAAACTTTATAAGTAGGGAAAGTTCACAGTAAAATGACTATAGAAATTACAGTACATACATAAGCCATTAACATAGGTGTTTATTATGATTATCAAGACATACATCTTATAGGTTATATATGTTGTTGTTGTTAGGTGCCATCGAGTCAGTTTTGACTCATAGTGACCTTATGTACAACAGAATGAAACAATTCCTGGTCCTGTGCCATCCTCACTATCCTTGTTATGTTTAAGCCCATTGTGGCAGCCACTGTGTCAATCCATCTCATCAAGCGTCTTTCTCTTTTTCCACTGACCCTCTGCTTTAACAGCTATGATGTCATTCTCCAGGGACTGGTCCCTCCTGATAACATGTCCAAAGTATGAGAGATGAAGTCTCACCATTCTCGCTTTCAAGGAGCACTGTGGCTGTATTACTTCCAAGACAAACTTATTAGTTCTTCTGGCAGCTCATGGTTTATTCAATATTCTTCACCAACACCATAATTCAGAGGCATCAATTCTTCTTCAGTCTTCCTTATTCATTGTCCAGCTTTCACATGCATATGAGGTGATTGAAAATATCATGGCTTGGGTCAGGTGTACGTTAGTCCTCAAAGTGACATCTTTGCTTTTAATACTTTAAAGGGACCTTTTGCAGTAGACTTGCCCAATGCAGTACGTCGTTTGATTTCCTGACTGCGGCTTCCATGAGTTGTTGATTGTGGATCCAAGTAAAATGAAATCCTTGACAACTGCAATCTTTTCTCCACTTATTGGTCCTGTTGTGAGAATTTTTGTTTTCTTAATGTTGAGGTGTAATCCATACTGAAGGCTGTAGTAGTCTTTGATCATCCATAAGTGCTTCAAGTCTTCTTTGATTTCAGCAAGCAAGGTTGTGTCATCTGCATATCTCAGGTAGTCAATGAGTCTTCCACCAATCCTGATATCACACCCTTCTTCATATAGTCCAGCTTCTCGGATTATTTGCTCAGCATACAGATTGAATGAGTATGGTGATAGGATACAACCCTGACACACACCTTTCTTGATTTTAAACCATTCAGTATCCCCTTGGCCAGATTATATATGTACTATACCATTATACACCTGGCAGCGCAATCACTTTGTATACTAAAAACATAAGATACATGTGTTGCATGCAGGAAGCTGTTGTGGTTGCTATGTCCAGTTATGTCCACTATGTCCCATTCTCCTATTGAGGTTTCTGAACTCTATTATAACGTTATGGGACCATGGATGTATATGCAGTCAGATGTTGCTCAAACGGACATTATGTGGTACCTGACTGTGTATATATATATACATATATGCACACACATGTGTGTATGTTTATATTTAGATATATGATTATAATTATAATTTTTAAAAAAACCGACTGTGGCCATGTAAAGACAAACAGCCTTATTTACCTCTGTCTTAATGGAATTATCCACTTAAGTATATAAAGATGATCCTGAGTCATCAAGAGAAATGGTATATTATATTTACTCTGTATAAGAGGGAAGGAAAATGAATAATGCAGTTTAGGAATTATTTTAATAATAATGTAGTATTTCCCTTCTTAAATGTAAACACCAAAAGCTGTTGGTTTTAATTATCAGGAACATTTATTCAAATGGAATACATATTCGCCATGCCCAATTGTTGTATAAATAAGGTCCTAGGGACTTCATCTTGCTGACTTTGGACACGTTATCAGGAAATACCAATAGCTAGAAAAGAGTGTCCTGTTTTGTAGAGGATCAGTGAAAACAGGGGAAACCCTCAGTTAGGTGGATTGACACAATAGCCACAACAATGGCCTCAAACATACCAAAGATCATGGAGATGGTACAAGTTTTGTTCTGTTCTACATAAGGTCGCTATGAACCAGAGCCAGCTCGACAGCAACTAACAACAACAACAATAGGAATGAGAGAAGATCCACATGAAGGTCAGTTCCTCCCCGTGTCCTGTTCCATCACTTTGTTGCCTCCTAAAGCAGACATGGGCTGACTTCTGATCCATACCTTCAGGTGGCAGCTTATAGAGTTGGGCCAGCCAGAAGAATGTGGGCTAAGTGAGAAGCTCTGAAGGCAATTTCTGTCTTTTAGCACTTATGGACTTGGATTGGAAGACAGAAGGCCACATGGAATGGCTTACTGCTGAACTACTATGTGCATAGGGGGCAGTGGGAAGAGAATTGTAGGGGGTGTGTGGATGCTTGTGTGCACCCGCTCAGGTATTCCTGTGTGTATGCATGTACATGTGCAGTCCTGGAGACTAGGAAGTATGACTTTTTCATCCAATAGGCACTAACTGAGCAAATAAACTCTATGAGGCACAAAGGAGTTGAGGACAGTGAGGAAATTCCCGTTAGAGACTTGTTTTCTGAAATACCAAAGTGACCGCATTTGTGAGTGGCTGGTGCAAGGGAGAGAAATCTGTGACTGAACAAGAAGCTAGTTCCCCTCTTAGCTGCAGAACTCTCAAAGAGAATCTCTTCTGTGGTGAAGCAGGCATAGTGTAGTCTATAGTCCTCCTTTCTTGAGCCCTACACAGAGCGCTATTGTTGTGCTGGTGGGAATAGGTCCTATAGAATCCCCCAGGGCAGGAGGTAAGTACTCTTAAGTCTACTCCTAAATAACCCGTTGCCCTGAGTCGATTCCAACTCATAGCTACCCTCTAGGGCAGTGTAGAACTGCCCCATAGAGTTTCCAAGGAGCAGCTGGTGGATTTGAACGGCTGACATTTTGGTTAGCAGGTGAAAGCTTAACCACTGGGCCACCAGGGCTCCAAAGTTTACTCCTAGAGAGCTGAAACTGCTTATGGTGGGCAGAATTCTAAGATGGTCTCCAAAGTTCCTGTTCCCTGGTGCACACACCCTATATAATGCCCTCCCATTACATGTTGGCAGGACTAGCTGTGAATATGATGGGGTGCTCACTCCCTTGATTATATTACACTATATCAGACTCCATTTTAGCCGCTGGAGAGAGAGATTCTGGTGCTGGCCTTGAAAGAGGAAACTGCCATGTTGTGGAGAGGTCCACATGAGAAAGAACAGTGGGAGGCCTCTAGGAGCTAAGAATGGCCTCTGGTTGACAGCCAGCAAGAAAGTGGCAACCTCAGTCTCACGTTTGTGAGGAACTGAATTCTACCAACAATCAGTGAGCTTGGAAGAGGTCTCAGATGAATCACAACCTGTTGGACACCTGAATTTCATTCAGCGTGGTAAAATCCTGAGCAGAGAACCATCCTATTCTGTGCTGAACTCCTAACCCACAGAAACTGTCAGATAATGAATAGGGTGTTGTTTTAAGTTGCTGAGTTTGTGATTGTTACACAGCAACAGAAAACTAATACACTTTTGATTTCCAGGTATGGGGTATTTAGGCTCTGATTACTTTGATAAGGAAGATGAATACTCTGGCATAGCTACATCACTGAGTTATCTTTGTTCAAGTAATTCACAAAATATTCTTCCCTCACCCCCAGTCCCCTTAGCTTAGTTATACCAGTACCAGTTGCTGTTGAGCTGATTCTGACTCATAGCGATCCTACATGTATCACAGTAGAACTGTGCTCCGTAGAGTTTTCAAGGGCAGATTTCTCAGAAGTAGATGGCCAAACCTTTCTTCCAAGGGCTTCTGGGTAGAACTGAACTTTTTGGTTAGCAGCGAAGGCGTTAACTGTTTGCACCATCCAGGGACTCGAGGTTAGCTATAGAAATTCCCCAAACAGTAGCAGCCCCTTTGTAGTTTGTATGTTGCTGTAGTCCTTATAACTGTAGGGTTCAGCCAAACCTGAGCTTTTGCTGACTGTGACTCACTGAATACCTAGTATCCCACGCTTTTATTATATGTCCTTATAATGATTTTCTTAAGGCAAACTGAAACCTCAGATTTGTTTCCCTACTGAAAGATACCTCGATCACGAAGCTACCTCTTTTTCTTGCTGCCCCCACCTTTCTCCCAAATGTGTATTCTAAAGGGTACTTCCAGCATAGCATTTATTTGGAAAAAATATATAAAGATGCTTGTTTAATATTTGGGGGAAGAATTAAAAAACATCCAGTAAAAATTTCATATTGATTTCCCTTCCAAGTGGATCTTACTCAGAAAAATAGATGTCACTGTGGAATTCTGGTATCCTTGTTGACATTTCAACATTCCATGCCGCATCTCACTCTTAAATAGGAAAATGTTTTCACCGATTTCTTGGTATATTTGAGTTAACTTTTTCCACATCATCCCCTGATATGCCTGATATGTCTGTGTGTGCTGGATTTAAGTATGTAAGACTTTTCTTGCTAAGTAGCAGTAGTTTTGGTGAATTGGCCAGTGACTTATGGACCTATTTTTATAGCTCTGTGAAGGTACATAAATTCATGACGTAAAAGAACACCCTCCCAATCTTTCAGGGCAGTCATTTTGCGTTCAGACATAAGCCAAATACAGCTAAAAGAACGGTCCTCATTAAGCAGTAAGTAATGTGATTTTTTAATTGCCTTTTCTGTAAATTAAGACAGGTCTATGTGGGCCAGTCTTTCAAGAGAGCTGGGAAGGGCTATCCATTTACTGATGGCCAATATCATATGTATATATGATTACTCTGGCTCCGGAAGTAAGCCTGGAAAGGTGTAGCAAACCACCATATACTACAACTCTAAAGGGCACAGTTCTTGTGTCTTTGTATGTAAATTGTACCCTGTGGTTCTATACAACACTGTATCCATGCTGCAATGAACTTGGTTGATTTACTCTCAAAGTTCTGCTTTTCTTTTTTCCTTTAAAAGGGCTTGTACATTACTCAAGGTAAAACAACAACAACAAAGCTAGTGTGGTTCAGTTAAATTCTATCAATTTTTATGTTTTCATGGGAATGAGCTTATCAGTTCCTCTCCTGAAAGAATGTATGATCAAGATCTCTAAAAGCCAAGGATATCTGGGAATGGACGCAGAGGAAAGTACCGGAAAAAGAGAAAAGTTTACTTACTTCAACTTATGTTTAGAACTTGCCTTCCTGATACTTTATTCAACATCTATCATCATCCAACCATTGATCCACTCATCCATGGATCCCTTTATTCATCCATCCATCCATCCATCCATCCATCCACCCAACTACCTATCAAACCATCCATCCACTTATTCATCCATCCATCCACCCATCCATCTATCCAACAAACACTGGTTGGGTGCCTGTCATTTGCCAGGCATTGACGGGTGACCTAAGACCCAATGTGAATTTCTTTATATAATACCTCACTGATGTGGAGAGGAGGGGAATTTTAAAATTTACCATAATTTGTCATTTAGAGACTAGAGAGTGATGTGCAGCTTGATACATTCAAATCTTTTAAAATAGCATTTGCAATTATATCCCTTTTCTCTTTTTACTTATCTCACAGAATACTCAAAGGGCCCCACACTTTGTGTTTCTGGGTACAGCTACCCAGGCTATAATGAGAGTGGCGGCCTCAAGTTATGCAATGTGGCAACCCTACAGATTTCAGGAACTTCATCTTGCAATAAGAATTTTTGTTTGTTTGCTTTTTTTTTTTTTTCCACTTACTAAACAGCTATTTTTCATTAGACTTTAAAGTTTATTCTCTCTGTTCCAGGAGGCTCGTTTTCTAACATGGCTAGATAGTTTTTCTTCTTTCTTTTCTTTTTCTTATTTATTTATTTACGGGGAAGAGGAATGAATGTCTATATATTTAGTCAGATTCACTTTGATGACTTCTTTCCAAGATGAATTCAAATGTAATGAATCTCTTAAGCCAGATAGGGATTCTTGTTAAATATCACATCCTTCTATTTCAGTTTAGTCTTCCACTTAATGGAAAACTGAATAGGTCCAAAGATGGATATTTCTGCTTTATTTGGAGTAATGCCAATACAAGGATCAATTACATCTTGATTATTATGTCCCTTATACTCTTGATTGCTTAGGTTAGTATCAGTCCCATTATTCGAAGCAATCAGAATGCGTTCACCATCTCAGAAAGAGAGTAGCTTGGTTCTGTACAATCAAAAATATGTCATTGTAACTCTTCCTTTCTGAAAGATAGACCCATATTCTTTTGGCCAGATAACTGAAATGAGTAAAGCTCACATTGTGTTATTAACCAATCCCCTGGACGTTTGCTATAGAATTAAGTGTGACAAATGAAAAGACATGGATAGAGAACTGCTTTATTTCTTTCCCAACTCCAGAACATAAACAATATGAACTGGGGCTAGAAACTCTTTAAAGAACTGATGGAAGAGAAATTCATTAAATAAAGTAAAAAAAGGGAGAGAAACTACAACATCATTCATTTAAAATGCTCTCATAAAATTGTATCTTGGTTTCTTCAAGAAGCAGCCCTGAGTCAAGGATTTATGTGTAAGGAATTTATCATGAAAGTGCTTTCAGAAGGAACTACGAAGGGAATGGGTGGAGCATAATGTTGTTGTCAGCTGCCATTGAATTGAGTCAGCCCCAATTCATGGTGTCCCCATGCACAACGAAGCAAAATGCTGCCCAGTTCTGCATGGTTTGTTGCAGATCAGACCACTGTGACCATAGGAGTTTCATTGGCTGACCTTCAGAAGTAGATCGCCAGGCCTTTCTTCCTAACCTGCCCTAGGCTGGAAGCTCTATTGAAACCTGTTCAACATCATAGCAACATGCAAGCCTCCACTTATAGACTAGTTGTGGCTGTGCATGAGATGCGTTGACCAGGAATCCAACCCAGATCTCTTGTGTAGAAGGTGAGAATTCTACCATTGAACCACTGGGGAAGCATAATAAGAAAGAGGAAAAAGCCAAACCAACGATGCGATTTTCCCCACACTCAGCCTGACCTGAGAGGAGCTCTGGAACATAAATTACACCAGAGCCATCCTCAGAGGGTCGCAGGTACAAAGCAGGCAGAGAATGGGCAATGAACACAGCAAACTTGGAAAGGAATCTACTGGAATTTGTAGTGTCCATGAATGATACTCAAATACCAAACTCAAAACTGGACTGCTTTGTTGGAGGTTGGTTTGTGTGAGATTGTACAAGTTTATCACTCATAACTCATTCTTTTATGGGGCCCATTGGAATAGTAGTAGACAGGGAAACATGGCTGTGAAGAGAGACTGAGGTTTGAATCCTACCTCTGTTGGATTCAAGAGAGAAATGCAGGGAGATGATGCCTGGCTGGAGTAAATATCCAGAAAAACCAGTTGCTATTGAGTCTATTCCAACTCATGGCGACACCGTGAGCATCAGAGTAGAACTGTGCTCCACAGGGTTTTCAATGGCTGCTTTTTTCAGAAGTAGATCACGAGGCCTTTCTTCTGAGGCATCTCTGGGTGGACTCAAACCTTCAACCTTTCAATTAGCAGCTGAACATGCTAACCATTTGTACCACCCACGGTCTCCAAGTAAATATCACCACCTGTAAAAACACACATGAAGTTTTATCAATGCCTCTTCTCGCAGACACCTGCTTTCTATAAAGTTTGATAGTGCTAAGTTTCTACCATAAGTCATTTAAACCTTACTTTTTTTACTTCTTCCCTTCAAGAGTGTTTTAATTTTCAAACCTATTTCTCATTACAAACTGTTGGGCTTTAACTCAATTTAAACATTCCTGGCATCAGAAAAATGGTTACAGTATGCTTACTTGTGGAAAGAGAAAACCGTTTGTCTTTTTAGAATCCCCTCTGCAAATGGGTGTGCCCACTCACCCTGCCTACAGTGCTGGCCCTGTTCTCATATACCCTTGGGAGAAAACTCCCCAAGGAAGGCTAAACTCAAAGACAACTTACAAGAAGATACCCCAGTTATTTTTATTTTTTTTCCAAATCAAGCTCCTGATCTGTAATTACTGTTTTTTCTTCCTCTTCCTGCAATGCTGACTTTAGTTTTCCAACTGCATTCCCTGGTCTTAGGGTAATTGGCAGTCAAAGACCAGCATGCTCTGCCAGGCAGTTTGCCATCTGGGTCAGGAGCCAGGCTACCCTTGGACCACTCTACTGAAGCCCTCCATATGTACCCTGGTAGTTTTGGAGAAGAGGTAAATAGCCCTTCTGGAAACAAGGCAGCCAGATGGAAGGATATGGCCCTTCTTGGTCTTGGATGGGGTGAGATCCTTATTCCTGAGTTAGTCATTAGCGCAGGTCAAGAGATTCTGCCAACTACAAAATATTAGGCTTAAAAATATTTGGATTATAGGACATTATAGCTGGAAGGGGCTTTAAAGATCATCTTGCCCAATCCACTCATTTCGAAGAGTTACAGACTGAATGAAGCCCCCATAGCTTAGATGCTTTCCTCATGATCTCACAAGAGACAGTTCTAGGACCACCCTCTATGACACCCATGGTTGCCAAACTTTTGCTTATTTATTAATATTCTAGCCTTTGTTTTGTACAAAATCTTGCTTTTAATATATTAACTGAAGCTACACTGTGTGAAAAAGCAGGTGGCACAAACGGTTAAGCACTTGACTACTTGCTGGAAGGTTGATGGTTTAAGCCCACTGAAAGGTGCTTTGCCCTAAGACCTGGCGATCTGCTTCCAAAAGGTCACAGCCTTGAAAACTCTGCAGAGAAGTTCTACTCAGCACACATGGGATCACCACGAGTCAGAACTGACTCCACAGCAACTAACAACAACTGTAGGAAGTGGGGGATGGGGAGACTGAAACTTTGTTTTCAGCTCTAAGCACCCCCCTCCTTCTCCCCCCACCCCCCCAAAAAAATATTGGTAAGTTGTAGAGACTTTATCCAAAGCTTTGGATCTCTTCATAATGTTGTTTAAAAAGTGCTACATCCCAACACACGTTTCCAGCTTGGAATACCCCTTGCAAGGAAGGATCTGGTGACATACAGGTCAGTGCCGGGACCAGGTTCAGAGACTGGAGAGAGGATAAGGAAAGCAGGAAGAAGTAAATAGTGGCTGATTTGAGCCCAGCTCTTGCAAGCTTATCAGAAGGAACAGTCTTCAAGGTTAAGCAGCAGGAGCTAAGTGGAAATCAGGATGCAGGAGCTAGGTTGGAAATGGATGAAAGGAAAGGCAAAGGAATTGTCTTAGTTTTCTATTGCTATGTAACAAATTACCACAAACTTAGTGACTTATAACAATACAAATTTATTATCTCAACGTTTCTGTAGATTAAAAGTCTGAGCATGGTTTAGTTGGGTTCATCCTTACCACACAGAAATCAAGGAGTTGGCCAGTCTGCATTCCTTTCTAGAGCTCTGGGTCCTCTTCCAAGCTTTTGTGGTTGTTGGCAGAATTCAGTTCCTCATGGTTGTAGAATTTATGTTTTTACTTTCCTACTAGCCATCAGCCAGGGGCTGTTCTCAGCTCCTAGATGTTGCTTGCTGTACCCTGTCATGTGGCCCCTTCTATAACATGGCAACTTTCTTCTTCCTTGAGGCCTTCAGGAGACTGTCTCTTTGATTCACCTTCTAGTAAAAGATTCAGTTAATTAGATCAGGCTCACCCAAGATGATCTCCCTTTTGATTACCTCAAAGTCAGCTGATTAGTAATCTAAACTTGGGAGTGACAATCGCAGCATATTCACATGTACACCACAGGGTGGGAATCTTGGGGCCACCTTAGAATTTTGCCTAGCACAGGAATGAAGCAAGGACAGACGTGTCCTGGTTTCGAATCCAGGCTCTACCATATAGAATCTGTTAGACATGGGGTAGGGTATTGTCTCTAGTTCTCCTTTATTTCTAACCAGTGAAATGGGACTAGTAATCATACTTAGGGTATTGTCGTTTGGATTAAATGTAATTATATAGGAAAGCCCTTAGAGCAGTGCTGGCCTAGGGTCAACACTTAATGAATGCCAGCTTCTTAAACAGGTGTCCCAAGGTTAGCCTTCTGAGGGCCATCAATACTCTAGTGGATGCATTGGTTTAAGGGTCCAGAGTTCCCAAAGCCCATTGCCATTGAGTAGATTCTGACTCATAGTGACTCTTTAGGGCAGGGTAGAACTTCCCCATAGGGTTTCCAAGGCTGTAACCTTTACTGGAGCAGACTGCCACATCTCCCACAGAGCAGCTGGTGGGCTCCAACTGCTGACCTCTTTTGGTTAGCAGCTGACCACTTAACCCCTGTGCCACCAGTGCTCCTTAAGTGTCCGAGGTTATGGCAGCTGTTTTCCGTTTGAAGAAATACAAGGTTATGAAGCAGCTCAGAACCTTGAAGAGAGGATACCACTGCTCTGACTGCTGTGGCTGGTGCTCCTAGATGCCCCACAAACCCTCCATGGGGTGTGTTGAGTCCCTTCCAGTGGCTTGCCCTGAGTGGAATGCTTTATAGAGGTTAGGGGCAAATCAAAGGAATAAGTCTTAGAATCAGCCCCAGCCAAAATGGGAAGATCAGATTTGAGTCGGGTCTCCTGAGGACGTGAGGTTTGAGTTGGGACTCGAAGGCAGGTAGGATATGGATTGTCAGAGAGGCAGGAAGAAGGCGTTCTTGATAATTTATGAAAAGCCCCCAGCACAGCCCTTTGCCTGTCTCTGGGACTGACAACGGCATGTTTTTCTCTTCTCACTCCTCTGGTAGGGGTAGAAGAGTGAGTAACTAATATGCATTACGGCAGGGTATTATCTCATTTAAAATTTTAATTAAACCTCAATTATCTCATTTAAATATCCTTGAAGTCTGCAACCCGTTGCCATCAAGTTGATCCCGACTCATAGGACAGGGTAGAACTGCCCCACCAGGTTTCCAAGGGAGCTATCTTTATGGAAGTAGACTGCCACATCTTTCTCCTGTGTAAGTCTGCCAGTGGTCTCCAAAATGTGTGCACTACACATATCAAGTGTAAATGGAGTCCAAACATATCAACAACTGTCTTCTCCTTTCTGGAAACTGAAAGCGTCTCTTCTTACATTGATTCAAAAACTGTGGGTTAATTAAGGACTTGGCCGAAGAAAGGAAACACTAATCTGGGTGATATCTGAAGTCACGCAACAGTGGGTATAGCCGTACTTCAAATATGGAGGAAGACCATTCAGGTTGTTCCCAAAATTGAAAAAGCCCTGTGCAGATTTCCATTTTTCACATAAAATGCAACTGCTCAGCTTTGCAGATATCTTGTTAACTCACTTTCTGCCTCACAACTGTACCCGGATGTTAGAATTTCCAGGTGCTTTCTTTCTTTAGCTATTTGTGCTATTCAAGTTAGTTTAAAAGTTAGCTGAAAGTGCTATCCTTTTTTTGAGAATGCTACAGCTGTTTGAACCAGTTATAAAAGATCTGTAAAGCTGTCTCAAGGGATATATGGAGGATTTTCACCATCTAGGTAATTTATAGTTTTGTTTGGTTCCTCCTGGATGTCACATGTTCCCCAAAAAAGTGACAGCAGCATTAGCTGCAGTCTTATTATTAGCGTAATACTGAAAACATTTTGGAAACACAGAGCCATCAAAAGACCTTCAGTGGGATTTTATAGGCTCAATACATGAGCCATTTGCTGAGGTGGAGTTAACATGGAAACCAGTGGAAAGAAATGTGCTTCATCACCTCATGAATGATCAAGAGAGCTGATCAGACACCTGTTAGAAACAGCAGTTGGAAGGGCCAGGGGAGGCTTCTTGGAGGAGGCAGCACTGGCACCGATCTTCAGAGGATGAGTAGGAGACAGATAAAATGGAAGGTGATCCTGGGAAAACTCATTCCACATCAGAAGACCAGTGTGAACACAGGTGCCCAGGCAAAGAGTAGGGTCTTGGGGGAACGGCAGTGGTTCAGAGTTGCTGGAGGCAAACGTGTAAAGAAGTGAGAAAGAGAGTGAGGCCAAGGGGAAGGCATGGGATAGGCAGATTCTGACAGGCCTGGTGTCCTCTTTTAAGGGTTTTGGAAATACGTTGTAGGCAGAGGGGAGCTACTGAAGAATTTTAGTCAGCCAGTGTTAAAAGTAGAACTACTTTGGGATGGGTTCCTATGAGAGTCTATCTTAAATGCTGTGTGGAGGGATGGGGTTTAGAGGGGCAAGACTGAAGTAAGGAAGCCAATTAGGAGGCCTTTGAAATAATTCAGGCTAGAGATGAGGAAGCCCTAAGCCGGTCAAGGGTGGGATGGAGAAGTGTTAAAACACAGCCACTGTACTTGTTTCCCTTTCGTGGAAAGGAATATAGTGTACAGGTGACAGAACTCAGACTGCCCGAGTGTGAGCCCTAGCTCCATCACAAACCACCAATGTGTCCTGTGCAAACTTCTCAGCCTCTCAGTGCCTCAGTTTCCTCCTCTGTAAAATGGAGATGACACCATAATATTTTGAAAATTACATTTGTTAATACATATAAAAGCACTTAGAAGAGTATGTGGCACCCTTCTGTGTGTGTGTATGTGTAGGTTCAGTATATGTGAATGATTATTTTTATGGGAGAGTTTAGCGGGAACTGCAGTTTCCAGTCGGAGTCTATGATAAGAGTTGAGATCCTGGTTCAGATATTTGTTAGGTTACCATGGCAGTTTAATCATTCTGTGTCTCAGTTTCTCTATCTGTAAATGAAGATAACAATAGCATCTATCCCATACAGTTGCCCTAAGGATTGAATGTGGGAATGCGTGTCAATCCCTTAGCTCAGTTTCTGACGCATGGTAACTTCCAGTGACTCTTTTTTATCATCATCATTATCATCGTCTAGGCAACTCTTTCATTGCTTCCTTTGACTTTTTTTGGAGGTGGTAGATTGAGAATTGATGCTTATTATATATAAACTGAAATGCTCTCCGCATACTTGGATTTTTTGTATATATTTAAAATGCTGATAAAAAACCGACTTTTTCTGCTAATTTAGCCATAATATTTCAAAAAAAAAATCAAGTTTTCTAGTCTTATAATTTTGTATTTGTGTAGCACCTTTGACCCATAAGAGAGAGAGGTGAAGTTTTTTTTTTATTGTGGATGACGTTTTATTGAAAAACATCACTTGGCCCTGATAGTCACGTAATCAGTTTTGTAGGAAATGCTATTCCTGTCCTCCAGTAGGGCAGCTTACTGCCAGAAACTGAGGAACAGACTGGAATTTGACACATGGGCTGAATCCTTAAATTTCAATGGAAAACATCAATTTATTTCTCCTCACATCCATTAATCGGGCAATCTTAAGTACCTACTGGGTTGCCATCCCTGGACTAAATGCTATGAAGATGGAAAAGAATTTGAGTTGCAGAGCTCACTAGCTAGGTAGGGAGACCTAGCTGGTAGTGATGGCGTGATGAGTGAGGATTATGTCCTGTGCTGGATGGTAGGGATGCTAAGTGTTATGGTTGCTCAGAGCTGGAGAGACCAAGCCGTTCTCTGCACTCTGGAGAGGACCAGACCTGGGATTAGTCTTGACAATGAAAGCTTGTGCCACTTTAGGAAAGACATATCCCATTTAGTGGCCTCAGTTTTCAGTAAAATGAGGATGGCATTAAATGATATATAAATTCACTCCCAGTTTTACACTAGATGATTAAATGTAAACTAGGGATTTCAGTGCAGTCCCTGGATGGTGCAAGTGGTTAAACTCTTGACTACTAGCTAAAAGATTGAGGGTTCGAACCCAACCGGAGGTGCCTTGGAAAACAGACCTGGTATTCTCTTTCTAAAATGTCGCAAACTTGAAAACCCTATGGAGTAGTTCTGCTCTGCACACATGGGGTCGTCATGAGTAGGAATCGACTCGAAGGCAACTAACAACAACAAGGGACTTTCAGGAGTCCCTGGGTGGTATAAATGGTTAATATGCTTGGCTGTTGACTGAAAGGGCAGCGGTTTGAGTCCACTGGAGGTGTCTTGGAAAAAAGACTTGGCAATCTACTTCTGAAAAATCAGCCATTGAAAAATCTATGGAGTACAGTTGTACTATGACACACATGGAGTTACCATGAGCCAGAATCAACTTGAGGGCAGTTGTTTTTTAGGGACTTTCTAGAAGTTTTCTAAAGAAATGGAACTTGAGGAGGATATGAAGGTTTTTTTTTTTTTTTTTTTTTTTTAAAGGACTCATAGCTTATCCTACAAAATATAAACTTTCCCTAGTTTACGTTTCAGGAAGCCTAATGGTACAAGTGTTAAGCACTTGGCTACTAACCAAAAGGTCCGTGGTTCAAATCTGCCCAGTGGCTCCATGGGGGAAAGACCTGGCAATTTGCTCCCATAAAAGGTGACAACCTAGAAAACCCCAACAGGCAGTCTACTCTGTCACACAGGGTCACTATGAGTTGAAAGTGACTCCATGGCACTTAACAACAACACAAGTCTATGTTTTATCTCTGGATCAAATCTGATCAGACTGTTTTCTTGGTCATCTACTAAACAGATATCCTTGAACTGAACTATGGTACTTACGCTAAACAACTCAAGTTTGCATTTATTGTGAGATGTGGTTCAGGAAACCATTGATCTCCTTATGCAGAGTTCCTTACATGCAGCCATGTTCCCACTAAGGGACTGATATGGTTCTTCCCCACAGTCGATTGCAAGCGTGTATCTAACATGCTTCTCCTTGGCTTTGCATGCCAGGAAGCTTGGGGCCAGACTGGTGACTCAACATGCTTATGGTTGATGCAGCCACGCTTTAATGTTCCTCTATTTACCTCCATTTCTCTGATCTTTATTTTATCTTTTGTCATTTTTCCATATTATTGTGAATATGCATTTAATCCACCTGTAATTATCTGTGGATAAAACCAAGCAGCAGTGTGTGGTAAACAGAAAGTTTAGATGCCAAAAGCAAAGTCTGTGCTCAGGAGCCTATTCATTCTTCTATGATAAAAATAACTCCTCTCGTGGGTATTGCATGTTTCAGTTTACAAAGTTCTCCTCAGATTTTCATAGTTACCCTGTGTAGTGGGTAGGGAAGGTCTTTATATTCCTCATTCTTCAATGCAAAAACTGAGGCTCCGGGAGACCAAGTCATTCGCTGTGTTACTTGGTGCAGCAAAGATTCGAGTGTCTGGGTTTAGGAACAGGCTTTAATGGGGACATTTACCATCCCAGTTTCAACAGGAGGAGACTGGAAGTGCCCTATGCCCTCAGTCCCTCTGAGAGGTGAGCTCAGGGCAGAGGTACTGATAGACACACCATGAAGTAGTTCTCCAAGGGAAGGAAGTCATCCCGCTGGTGCACTCTCTGTTATATATATCTATATCTACATATATATGTGTATATGGAGCTCTAGTGGCGCAATGGTTAAGAACTCATCTGCTAGCGAAAACAAAGGCAGTTTGAATCCACCAGCCACTCCTTGGAAGCCCTATGGGGCAGTTCTACTCTGTCCTGTAGTG
>NW_004443940.1:968803-1179945 GCF_000243295.1 Trichechus manatus latirostris | reverse complement strand
GTTTCGTTCTGTTGTACATAGGGTCACTATGAGTCGGAACCAACTTGATGGCACCTAACAACAACAACAGATATATATATATATATTTTTTTAATTTTATTTTTGATGAAAATATACTAACAAAATATACACCCATTCAACATTTTCTACATGTACATTTCAATGACATTTGTTTCATTCTTAGTATTGTGGCACCATTCTCCCTATCTCTAGCCATGTTGTTTCACCACCATTGACTTAGTCTCTCTAGCCTCTAAACTTCTGTGTTTTAGAGTTACTATTTTCAATTTGATCTCAGATAGATAATTCTTTAAAAGAGTGCACTGCTCAAGGCCAACATTCTTTACTAGTTGAACTAAACCATTGTTTAGTTTAAAAATGACTTGATATACTCTCTTAACATGGGATAAGTGTGAGAGTGACCCTTTGTAGGGAAATAAACATATTGGGCTCAGATGAAAGATAGGTTGAACTTAGGTGTCATCTGTTTAAGAGAGTACAGGGAAATGCCAGTTACCCTGGGGTTCATTGGAAGCTGTTTTCAGCACAGCCTCTCCAATGGGAGAGGTGGGAGCCCAGGCCCCTGGGAAGATGTAGTCCCTCCCCCTGGGAGAGTGGGTGCCATCAGACACAGCTAGCTCATTGCTGGACAACCCATAGAAAATGCTGAGCCAATCATTGGACACTCCACCTTATCTCCATATATGGGTGTTAGGGTGATAGAGTCTGAACTGCTGTCCTCAGATCTACTGTTCTTTCCACTATCCTGTGTTACCTTGGTTATAGGGCCAGTGATGTACAAACCTGAGAAGCACTACCCACTCCCTGCCCTCAGGGGGCTATTCAAGACAGAAATAATGGCTTCCTCTGCTCTGATCTCATTGCCCATAATCTTTTACTCTGTTAGATTTATTGGCCAGCCTATATTTCTTCCCACTTCCATCCATGATGATTCTTTTGTGAGCCTTTATAATGTAGTGTCTGTGTTCTATTAATGTTTGTAGAACATTGTTGTTGTTGTTATTGTTGGGTGCCATAGAGTCGGTTCTGACTCATAGCAACCCTATAGGACAAAGTCGAGCTGCCCCATAGGGTTTCCAAGGACCAGCTGGTAGATTTTAACTGCCAACCTTTTGGTTAGCAGCCGAACTCTTAACCACTACGCCACCAGAGCTCATTGTAGAATATAGAGTTTAGTATTTTTTCTTGCACACAATAGACAGTTAAAAAATATTTTAGCTTATAAATTCAATATCTCCCTGTTAAATTGTTAAATGAATTCCTTGGGCTGCTTAGTTTTATTCACTGCGTCCAGTCAATCATAAATTTTTATTACCAAAAAATACTAGATACATCCTCTTGATGATTAAGACTTGTTGAAATGTCCTTCTCATGATCTCTTGAAGCTACTCCCTTCTCTGTATTCCCTCTTGATTCAGACATCATCATATTTCATTGGAAATGTTATGGCTTTTATCTGAATTCTCTTTATTGATGTGTTTGCCTCCTCTCCCATCTGGCCCCATCTCCATCCTTGAATTCCACCCTTACTCAACTGCCCCTCAGACCCTAAATACATGTGATGAAATCTTCCCATTCAGTCTTTAAGACCCGGCTCAACATGTATAAGAAGATGCCTTCATATATATACCACACATGTCGATAGTTTTCTAAATCTTCTCATAGGAAAATGTTATAGGCTTCAGTTTTTGCCTGTGGATATCTGCTAAAAAATTGGTCTTATCCTCTGTAATTTATCGATAATCTCTTGTTATAATGGCATTTGAGTTATTGAAAATAAATTGACTTTCACTCTAGGAGCCTGAGAAGGCTTAACAATCAGGGATAAGGAAGAAAATATAGCGTTATTATGGTCATGAGAGAGACAAAATAAAACAGTATCATCTTTAACCCTGGAGCAGGCAGACCTCTGCTAAATGTTTACGTGTGTCCCTGCACACTGCTCCCACTACACTCTCTATGTCTTCTCATGTTCATAGCAGTGATTCTTGACCTATATGCTCGTTATCAAATCCATTCACAGAAATGACCCTGCTCTTGGTCATTTAGACCTTTATGAGCAAAGAGCCGCTATGTAGACATCCCCAGGACACTTGTATTTTAGTCTCTTCCCTCATCATGGAAGAAAAGGCTATGGTGGCTACTAATAAAAGAATTATAAGAATCAGTGGACAAGAACAGAAGTTAATATGGGGGAGTCACAGTTTTTTTGCTTTTGGTACCTCATCATTGCCTGGGCTGTAACCTAGTAAGTACCTGTAATAGTCATCACTTATTTTCCATGCCCACTGAAGAGTTTGAATCCTCAGAGTGTATCTAGTTTGGCCAGTCTAAGGGCAGAATTGTGATATATAACCTCAGAGTTTTCGAAGGGAAGACATTAGAGATCTTTCTTTCAGGAATTAGTTTTACCTTGTCCACCAATATCAGCTGTAAGGGTTTGAAGTCCTTTGTTCAAAACAACTGCGAAGCCACCTCTAGGCACTGTGGGAACAATGCCGGGGTGGTTAGCACTGTCTGCCATGGTCATAGGTGATGTGTAAAGTACTCTTACTCTATCTAGTACAACTTCTCCCCTAATACAGGACTCACCCCTTCAAACAGATGTTACTCTTATGTCTTTCTTAGCACATCCGCAGGCCAAAACTCTCTATTTTATAACAACATGAAGTTGTGACATTGTATACTGACAAAGTATATATCATGTCGAATCCTTGAACCTTGAGATGGAACATCCTGGAAAATATGAGTGAGAAATGAAAGGAAAGTTTAAGAAGTCAGTTGTTGCCTATAGTTTGCTAAACCTGGTAGAAAATAGAGCATGCATTCCCAATGCAAATTACAGAACTCTTACCGAGGTGAAATTTAGTAGTGACAGGATATTTCAACTTTTCTGTACACCAACTGTATGCCTGTAATTTTTAGAGATAGAGACTCTAATACAGCCTAGAATGACTTTACCAAAAGCTACTTTGTTCAGACTAGATAGGAAGCCATAATGGTGGCTGTTGGTCTGACCTTAATTCTCATTCGTTAGATGATGGACATTAGAAAAAAAAAGCCTTGGAAAAATTTGACCATGACTTCTTGGAGTTCATAATGGTGAAGGAAAGGAACACAGGGCATAGAACCTTATGTTCACAAAAGAAAGTTTAAAAATAAAAGTTCAAGGTAAAAATGGTAATAATGCCATGGCTGAGACTCTGTAGGCTTAAAAAATAAATTTCCTGACTGCATGGCTACAAAGAGTTTGAATGAGGACAAATGAGATGGGCATTCTCTGATGAGTTCTAGGTTATGTGGAAGATGGGAGAAGGGGCAGGTGGTTCTTTCCCACCAAGACTCAGGGTCACTTTAAAAGTTGTCTTTAGTTCTGGGTGCCATTTCAGAGTGACCTTGTTGATTAAGTTGACATCTACTTTTGTGCATGTATGTAGCTATAAATATTTTTCTTGATCCTTTTTCCTTTATGTTTTTTTCTGTAAAACTCACTATATTTGTCCACCTATGCCAGTGTTTCTCAAACCTTATTTTTTTTCCCATCATTGTCCCCCCAAGAGCCTTTTAAAACAATTTTTGCTTATCATTTCCTATAATGTTAATACCACAGATATACTGTATATCTGTTTATGTGCTGTGGTCCACTGTAGTCTCTAAGATTTTACACCTCCGAGAACCAGTTTTCTCCTCTTGAGAATGGATGACCTATGCCATAACTGGCTTTCTCTGTAGACATTATTTGAGCTATTTTTGTTTTTTCTTAACATTTGGTTTTATAGCTCCATTGTTTGCATACAGAGTATACCCACATGCATACATCCCTCATTTTGTAGAATCATGTGGTTATGATACCATAAACCATAGACTTGCACATGCCCCCATCTGCATAACTGTAAACATCCCCTTAGCTCCTCTTTCAGGGACATAAATGTAGAGAGGAAAACACACCACCTGGCTTCTTCTCTTCCTTCAGTTTTCATTTCACGACTTTTAAGTCTAAGAGATAAAATCCAGGTTCCTTCCTTCCTTCTCTCCTTTCCCTCTTCCTTCCTTCCCTTCTTCCTTCCTTCCCTCCTTTCCCTCTTCCTTCCTTCCCTTCTTCCTTCCTTCCTTCCTTCCTCCCCCATCCCTCCCTTCCTCTTCCCCCCTCCTTCCTTCCTTCTTTTTTTTCTGACAATGACAATTATTTAGCTGTGCTTCAGCACATGTGAGCGTGCTCATTCTTGGCAGATCCTCTGTACCACTTCAAGTATGTACTCCAGGAAGACAAGCACTACTATTGGACATAGTATCAGTTGTATATATGGCTTCCTTCATTTTCTTCAAAGGGAATCCTTGGCCACTACACAGCTTTAAAATTTCTTTTATTTAATCTTTGGTTATGTATCAGTCAGGGTAGTTTAAGTTATGCTGCAGTAACAAACACCCTCCAAAATCTCAGTGCCACCATCTTCCGATATTGCTGGTTACCATGGTTAAGGGAAGGAAAACTCTAGAAGGTCTGAACACCAGTAACGAAATATTCCAGCATGGAAGTGACATTTATAACTTCCATTATCAAATCACTAGCCAGACTAGCGACTTGGCCAGATCCAGCCACAAGGGAGGAGGAAATGCAATCCTACTGTGCTCTGAAAGAAGAGACCAGGCAGATACCAGTGAGCAGAACTAATGAGTACTATAGGGAGGTAATAGGATTTCCTCTATTTTCTGCAATCTGGTTTTCCTTAATATAATAAAAGTGTGTCCCTTCTTTAGTATTTGTAATTCTTCTCAATAAAAATGCTCTTTCCCTCTCTCTTTTCCTGAATCACATTCATTTTCTCATCAGCCACTTGCCACTTGATTTTAATTTCTCTCCACCCTCCTATAATCTTTATTTTTTGGTTTGATGGTTTCTGTGGATTTTAATTTGATATACCAACTGGACTGTCATTTCTAGCCCATCTAGTCACTTTACACTCTGTTAGCTCAGCTGGATTATGGAGAGGAGTGCCTCATGTCCTTTGCTTTCTCCTCTTGCAAGATTTGTATCACACATTATTCGGTAAACTAAAAGCCTTCTAGTATATGAAATGGATCTCATGGCATCTGTAATTTTTAGGCATCAAGTGAACTATCTTTTTTTTTTTTTTTTTTTTTCGTTTTGCTATTCCCACCTTAGATATTGCTCATTTTCAGGCCCATTCTTCGGGGTTTTGAATAGGATTTCTTTTTCCCTAGAATTCTACCAACTGCACCCAGCATGTATTCTACCACCAAGAAAATGCCCAAACTCCGTTCTTCTCCATTTCTCTTTCCCTACCTCAGGGTTTCCGATACAAAAAAGTGATAATATGATAAATTAATTGCTAATGGGAGAGAACAAAAGGAAGATTTTAACAGTCTCTTCTTTTATTCCCTTGGATGGGTCAGAAAAAACATAGTAGTATTTCTGACTCAGAAGCTAATGCTGAGCCTTGAAAAGAAGTATCTGAGCCTTAGATTACCTTCTGACACCTCAAAAATATTATTGCCTCTTTATTTCTCTAAAAATTCGTTATCTCAATTGCCAGGGGCTGGCATTGGGATCGCTTCCTTTTGAGCTGCATTAGGGTGAGAAGATATTTATCCCTCTCTAATGCTTAAAAGAAACTTTTGTTTTGTATTGTTGAAATTTGAAATGTGTTTTCCATTATTCACCATATGAGTTCAGATTTGAAAAGAAACATAGAAACCAACGACCTAATTTACTCTTTGTTCTGCTTTCTGGAAAACAAAGCAAAAAGGGATAATAGCCAAGGTCCAGTGACCTCAGTGGAAATCAATCGAGGCTTCAGATTCCATATGAATGCCGAAAGCATTGGCATCATTGAAATGCACCCCTGTTTCATCTTTATAGTTAAGCACAAGTCCAGATAAAAGGAACCAGATTGGACAGTTTTTGCTAAGATCCGGATGTGTTTTCTCCTTATCCACTCCCCTTTCCACTTTTATTTTATTTTACTGTTTCTTCTCTCCTTCCCTCATTCTCACTTTACTCTTTTCAGGTCAGTTGCTTAGACGACCTCTTCTCATTAGAGACGGTCAATGAGATTTATTACGTACAATGCGTCTTCCACTGGGGTACAGTGTTGAGTCACCTAAATGTAACATCTCAGGAGCAACAGCGGTCCTTCCTCCCTTTGCCTGACAAACATCGTGCTTGGGAAAATACTTGTCACCTTGCTGATTAGCTAGTCAGCATGCCCCTTTTGGTCATTCCATGTCACAGACTACTAAGCAACACTCAGTTCTTTCTCAAAGCAAGAGCTGAAAGAGTGAAATAGAACCAAAGGGTGCTGGACACCCTTGGAGTCCCTGGGTGGTGCAAATGGTTAATGTACTGGGCTGCTAACCAAAAAGTTGAAGGTTTGAGTCTACCTCAAGTTGCCCTGGAAGAAAGGCCTGGCAGTCTACCTCTGAAAAATCAGCCATTGAAAACCCTATGGAGCACAGTTTTACTTTGACACACATGGGGTCGCCATGAGTCAGAATTGATTGGATGGCAGCTGATACTGGTACTGTTTGGACACCTGTTTGTAAGATGTCAATTAGATAAAAGAATAAGGGAGTATGCAGCCAAAACACAGACTTAGTTTCCTGTACCGTTTTGCCTTGGCCCTGCACCTGCGTTGAGGGCAGGGTGGTTCTCTACAGTGAACTTCCTGCTTGCCTCACCCCACAGAGGGCTCTGCCTGTCCACATTAAAGCTACCCCGCTGGTCCTAACAACTCCTCAGATATGGTCACGATTTACAGTGGCTGATGGGAGGAGGTCATTGGTCACACACAGCTGAGCAAGTGGCAGACACTGAGGGAACATCAGTTCTTCTTTCTCAGGGACGTGTGAACTTTTTGAGTTTTAAGTAAAAAGCTGAAAAATATTCTTCTTTAATAAAGAGTTCATTTATATCCTAAGAAAGTAGGATTCACCCTGTTTAGTCTTAATCATACCTGTTTAGTTGTCTCTGCAGTCTTTGGAAGTTTCAGCCCAGGGACAGATTTTGATCTCAAGTGAGTAAGAAATACAGACAAATTAGGTGTCAGAGTCCACTTGTTTAAAAATGGTAAATTAATAGTCCTTACCTAATGGCGTTCTTTTTACTCGAGTTAAGGCATAACCAAAATTTTCTCTTCCATATAAAAGCAGAAGAAATGTTTATTTCCTTGCTTCATTCCTTTCATGAGGGGTATGCTAAGTTTTTTTTCAGCAGAAAAATCTCAAGTTCCAATTGCTCTCTTTTTCTCTCCCTATCTCTTCTCCAGAAAACAATCCTCCTTTTAGTCCAAAATTAAAAAGGAAAGCAGCTTGGTGCTGCTCAGAGAGGTAAAGGGAGATGGATGGGAACATTTGTTTCTGACCTTCAGCGAAAGAATTCTGTTAGTTAGGCACTATAAATTTGTTTTCTGCAAATGGGAGAGCATAAATGTGCTCCATCAAGATGAAGAAAGCATTTGCACCCAAAACGTGGAACACAGAAAATAAATTGATCAAATTAATTTCTAGCTGTCAGCCCTGGAGACTCACTTCCTACCAGCCACATCAGAAGGCAAAGGAGCAGTTAACTTGTAATGATTGGGAAGAGTGGACACCACTGATGGATTTGCTGACAAGCGCTGGGAAAGGGGGCCTTTCTTTCACTGCCCCTATCAAGAATTTGCTTTGTCCACTGTCACGGTCGTTGCTGCTGCCATGGAGAGAGCGGGTGAGGTGGCCAAGGGCTCAGCTGCACACTGACCTCCCTGCCCCAGTTCTAGAAATCGCCTTTAGGAGTTACTCCTTTGGGTTAAGGATGAGAGGGCCACTCACAGGCACCTATGAATCCTCCAGCTGATTGGTTACCAGGCAAAGAAAGACTCCTAAGGGATGGGTGATGTCAAGTAAGTTTGTGCTGAGAAGATTGGAAAGAAAAATGTCTAGAGCTGAGGGTAACATTGGGGAATCCTGCCATAAAAGGGTGCTCAGGACAGGCTTTGGGCCACATAACACCAAATCATTAATAATGATGGAAGTTGGTACACTGAATTAACACTAAGTCAATTTCTGGATGATTCCCACCCAGGGACAGATTACCCAATAAGCAAGGTATACATGGACTTACTTGTGTATACTAATCTGGTGAAACCCATGTAAAATTGTGCACTATGGATTAGTAAGTAAACACAATTAAGCCCATGTATACCTTGCTTACTGTAAGCCCATGCATACCTTGCTTAGTGGTAATCCGTCCGTGTTCCCACCTCTCCCCTCTTATTGCCTAAAATTGGTCTGGTTGGCTACTTTACTGATTCAGATAACTGAACAGTTTGTTCATGATCAGATGATAGCCCAAAATTTGGCTTGTCTGCATGGATAACACTAACCAGATATGTACCAGAATTCACTTCCTTAAAGTATAGTCTTTTTGGGGATTACAAGTAAAATGTCTTCGGGTGACAAACAGAAAAGTAAATTAAGGAATTATCACTCAGGCAAGTCATTAGAGAATGTGGCTGTCTTAGTTAGCTAGCACTGCTACAACTGAAAACCATGAGTGGATGGCTTTAATAAACAGAAACTTTTTCTCTCACAGTCTAGGACACTAGAAGTTTGAATTTAGGGAACCAGCTCCAGGGGAAGGCTTTCTTTTTCTGTTGGTTGTGGGGGAAGGTCCTTGTCATCAATCTTCCCCTGGTCTCCTAGACCAGCACAGGAAACCCAGGTTCAAAGTATGCTCTCCTCTCCTGGTTCTTGCTTGGTGGTAATGAGGTCCCTGTCCTCTCTGCTTGATTCTCTCTTTTATGTCTTAGAAGAGATTGACTCAAGATACAACCTAATCCTGTAGATTGAGTCCTGCCTCATTAACATAACTGCCTCTAATTCTGCCACATTAACATCATAGAGGTTAGTATTTACAACACATAAGATAATCACATCAGATCACAAAGTGGTGGACAACCACACAATACTGGGAATCATGGCCTAGCCAAGTTGACACACATTTTTGGGGAGCACAATTCAATCTATAACAATGTCTAACAGAAAAATGGACACTCCACTTGAAGACATTCATATTAAAAACCTTCAGTTTGATCTGAGGGTTAGTAGTTTAAGACCTCAGTGGATTATTGTGGTGACTCTTGGACAATGTTTTGTACATTCAGTTTAAGTAAATGATGAAATGTCATTCAGTTAAAAGCAGAATAAGCTGGTGATCTCTTGGTAGGTGTGGAATGTCATGATGGAATAATTGGATCAATCTGGTCTGGTTTGGAACATCATTTCCACAATCTGTCAAGTTCTCCCCCTCTTCCTACACCCACAGAAGCACAGATTTTGGTTACGACACTGGGACATCTCCAACTGTCCAAGAACATTCCATGCCATCTTGTCTTTAATTCTGGGAAGAGGATGATACTCTCTCCCTTACCCCCAAAAACATAGTCTATGAAATTTGGACAAGTCAAAATATATAGAAGCTATTCTTGATTCAGTTTCTGCTGAAAACTTTAAATTAGTTGACTCTACTTTCTGGTTGTATTTAATATTCTCTAGTTACCCTGTAGTGCCAGTACTTTTACAATCACTGCTGGTATCACCAATAATCATTATCAGGAGTGGGATGTGTTGATCTATCATAAACACACTTAATGGAGTTTTTCTGTCATATTCTTAAATATCCTTGCCTTGTCCATTTGATCAAATAGTATTTAATTTCAAGGAAAGTTTGGTTTCTGATGATGAATCTGTAAGCTCCTTCTTGTCAATAAATGAAAACAATGTAACCCAGTGTTTGCCTTCTTGCCTTAGCCTTAGCTCTCAAGAAACTATACCTGAACTTAATATCCAATCATAGGTAATAGACTTATATGTGCACTTATTTCTACTGGTTTCTGTCCATTTCTGTCCCTGGATAATTTAAAGGTAAGATAATTTACCTACTAACACATAACTAGGAGTAGGTTTTTCTCTTGAACCCATAAGCAACATTCATGGTCACTTGCAAGACAGAAGGGAACACACAGTTGGTAAATTTTGATGAGACAGTGGAAAATATGAAAGAAATACCTGGAGGTTGATTTGAGGAGAGAATACACAGAATAGACATAGCAGTATGTGTGTGTGTGTTTTACATTTTTAAAATTGTGTAGCACCTGAGATGAAATGGAAGGTGTGACTGAGAAGGCAAAGAAAAGGGAAACGTGGAAGGAAAACAAATTAGTATCAAGTCTTAGAAGCATTTTCTGAATACTACTGTGCACTATGCTTTGTGCTGGTGAAACAATAAAACACAGGAGCCCATTGCCAAATCCAGGCTGAAAAAGTGACAATATCATAAGATTGGTAGTCAGAGTACCTGGTTTTGAGTCCTGGCTTGGCCACTAATTAACAGAGCACCTTTGGGGAAATCACACTTTCTCTAGGTCTCTGTTTCTTCATCTTAACATGAGAGGCAGGGACTAGATGCTCTCTAATTCATAAGAGTCATTTAAAAAATGCTTCCCTATTACACAAGTATTGGGGACAGCATTACCAGTCCCCAGCAAGTGGCCTGACCACAGCTCTGAACTACAGATAATAATAGGTCGGAACAGATTCCTTGGCCTGGTCCGTTTGACTTCTCCTGGACACTGTGTCCCAGAAATTTTTATACTTATTCAAAGGGTGACTTGTCTGTTTGGTAATACTCCTTTTACATTTTAAATGGTAGATATCAACTCATGCATGTATCTTTCCTTTCTTGCCAAAATAGTCTGAAATGTTTCAAGTAGTCTGAGAATAGCTGTTAAGGACTTACTGAAATAACTATGTCCCAGGAGGCCTAGATGCTCTTCAGATCCAGACCTGTAATGGACAGGTGTCCTCACTTGGGGGAACTGAGATCCATGAGGCCCTCCTATGGAACAACACACTGGACCACTCACTTAGTCAAGTCTGTCACTCACTGACCATACAGCCTGTTTTTGTTAGTCTTTCTTGACTGGAGTCTCATTTATCCACTATTGATTAGAAGCCCCTTCCCTTTCACCCCACATAGGGGCTGTTTCCCAGCATTCCTTCATCCCTCCTTCTCCAGAATGCGGCTAAAATAGAAATTTCAGCTGAGTCACTTTCCAAAGTGAGGTGCAAAACCAAGAGGTGTATTTTTCTAAGCAGCTGGCTAAAAGTTGGTTAGCAAACTGTTAGTACTCTCACCCACACTGGAGGCATAAAGGGGTCAATACATAACTATTAGAGGGAAGACATTTTCTGAAAGAACTCTCAGTGTGCTGTGCTAGCCCTTTATCTTAAGCAAAGGGAGACAGTCTCTGAAAGGTGCACTGGGAAATATGGAAAATTGCCCCACGTGCCCATGGGGGCACAGTGGAATGGGATCTCACTGGCCGAGAGAATCTAAAGAGTGAGAAGGAGGCTGTAGTTGCTTCCACAGTGGAGCAATGAAAAGTTTTCATTGGGACTGTCTTGTATTCCCAGAGTGTGTCCATGAAAGGAGTTGGTATTTCCTTTGAGCCTTGCTCAGAGAGATGGCATGGAGTGAGCAAAGGTCCTATCCAAGATGGCTACTTAGAGAGGTGGACAAACCTCCACAGAAAGATGGAATGTTACTAGATTCTTAGGGTGGTGCAAACAGTGAATTCACTCAGCTCCTAACTGAAAGATGACATTTCAAGCCCATCCAGAGGCAAATCAGAAGGAAAGACTGGTGGTCTACTTGTGGAAAATCAGCCATTGAAAACCCTGTGGAGCACAGTTCCACTCTGATACACATGGGGTCGCCATGAGTTGGATTCAGCACGACAGCAACTGGTTTAGGGGCTGAGGCAGGGTTAAAGAGCCAGCAGAGATAAAAATGCCTTGGCCCTCAACAAGGGAACCAACTGATGAGAGGGCCAGCTATGAACACCTGCCATGCCCAGACAGCAGTGGTGTTAGGGAAGCATCACTGCACAGTGGGAAAGAGCATTCCTTTCTCCCCTTTCTTTTCTCCTTTCCTCTGCTCCACCCTGGAGGTAGTGAAAAATCCTGTTAGGAAGTGAGGGAACAGGAATTTAAACTACCAAGTGAGGAAACAGATGAGAAGTTGAGTGAGTACCTCCTTATACATGTCATGGCCGCATTGGGGGAAGAAGAGAAGCCTTAACTTTAACACAAGAGTCAAGATTTAACTTTTGACAGAACTGAATGTGGTTGTTGTTGTCAGGTGCCATCGAGTCAGTTCCAACTCATAGTGACCCTGTGTGCTACAGAACCAAACACTGCCCAGTCCTGTGCCATGCTCACAGTCATTGTTATGCTTGAGCCCATTGTTGCAGCCACTGTGTCAATCCATCTTGCTGAGGGTCTTCCTTTTTTTTCACTCACCCTTTGGTTTACCAAGCATGATGTCCTTCTCCAGGGCTTGATCCCTCCTGGAAACATGTCCAAAGTATGTGAGACGTAGTCTCACCATCCTTGCTTCTAACGAGCATTCTGGTTGTACTTCTTCCAAGACAGATTTGTTCGTTCTTTTGGCAGTCCGTGGTATATTCAATATTCTTCACTGACAGCACAATTCAAAGGCATCAATTCTTCTTCTGTTTTCCTTATTCATTGTCCAGCTTTCACATGCATATGATGCAATTGAAAATACCATGGCTTGGGTCAGGTACACCTTAGTCTTCAAGGTAACATCTTTGCTTTTCAACACTTTAAAGAGGTCTTTCACAGCAGATTTGCCCAACGCAATGCATCTTTTGATTTCTTGATTGCTGCTTCTGTGGATATTGATTGTGGATTCAAATTAAATGAAATCCTTGACAACTTTAGTCCTTTCTCCATTTATCATGATGTTGATTATTGGTCCAGTTGTGTTATCAGTCCATCTTTCTTTCTGGAAGTTCCCCCACAAGGCAGACCCAGAACCTGGATCCTGTATTTCCATCAAGCAGGTTATGCCTTCTCTGGTCCTGAACTAAAATAATTTCCAAATCCAGAGACATTTCCATGGGGCTCTGTCAGCCTGATTGTTCATCTGAGCCTCAGCTGTTACCAAGGATAGGCTCCTTCAAGCAGGTAGGTCTTGATGAAGAATGTAGTCTTTTGTGGACAGAGGGCTAGGGCTGAGGAGGGATCTAGTGAGGGATCAAGCTGGAGATTCAGGTTGGGGCCAGGCACTGAAGGATCTTGGATACTGCATGAAATAGGTTGTGTCTTAACCTAATTATCAGTGAGAGTTGACAAAAATTTGAACTAGGGCAATGGTAAAGGGACTAGGAAGGATGAGGTAGATTGGAGACAGTTTGAAGTTAAAGGTGACAAGACTTGTGTTATAAGCTGAATAAGAATCTTAATTTTCTTTCCTGGATAACTAAGAGGCTGGACATGTCTCTTAGTTGAGAGAGAAACTGAACAGGAGCAGGATGGGGAGATACTTTCCTGTGGAGTCATACTTTTGAGGTGACTGTGGGCCACTCTTTTGGAGCTATCCAGCCAACTCAGAAAATTACATCAAGAGTGTCAGAAGGAGGTCAGAGATTGAGATGCCAATTTAGGTATTTTCAACACAAAGATGAAAATAATTAAGGTCATGAGAGTGAATGAGATTGTCCAAGAAGGAAGTATTGTGAATCATCTATGCACCCGTACCTGTGCAGTAGAAGGAAGAGCTTTTTTTAAAAAAAACTCATTTATAGCAATCTTGAACATCTCAAGCAGGCTGAATGGGAGAACGGAATTCAGAGAGATTGGTGAGCAAAAAGCAAGTTGAGGTGTAAACATGACAAAGGCTCAGTAAATATTAGATTGGTCCCAGTGAGCAGAGACAAGCAACTTTTAACAGAGTCAGATAAGATGTATAAATCTGAGCTGTAGATTGAGAGCAGAAACTTGATGTGAATGGCTGGAGTGCTGGAAAGTGAAATGAAAGGAGGAAAATTGTTAGTGATTTGGTGATGATGGCAGACCTGTGTGAAGAGAAAGTTGTAAGGTAGAAGATGGAAGAGGAAGATAGGCTATATCAAATTCTTCATGCCCCTTATTGCTGAAATTAAGGTTAAATGACAGTATTTATGCCACAGTGGGGCCTTTTATATTACAGTTCTGCCATGTACAGTGGCTGGTATCTAAGGTGAGTAGCACACAGACATGAGCCAGCAGCCTGCACCCGGGAGGATTGGGTCCTTATTGTAGTCTCAGCATCATATTCCATGTTGGTGTTAATGCAGGAGAGGGAGGGGCCAGGCCCTGCCTCTGAGAAGCTGATGATACATTTGAGAAGGCAAGCTCTTCACAGAAGACAACTGTTCTAATATAACCAAACTCGAGACAAATTCTTTAAACCAATATTTCAGAACACCAGGAAGATCATATTGGCATATGTGGGGTTGGCAGGGAAGGCTTTCTGAATTATATAGTGCTTGAACCTGACCTTCGGATAGACAGAGAGAGGTAGGGTGAACTGTGTAAGCAAAGACACAGCAAAGACACACCTGGGCCTTCAGGAGGTGTCAGACCTACCTTGAGGATTGCAGGCCTTCAGGAGGAGATGCTGCCACATGGAAACAGATGGGGAGAAGGTATATGGCGTAGTGGAAGGAGCATGGGCTTGGGAGACAGACTACAGACTGGTCCTGGCTCTGACCCTGACCAGCTGGGTGACCATGGTGGATTTACTTTACCCCTCTGAGACTCAATGCCTTCATCTGTAAAATAGGAGTCAAAAGAGGTACCTCATAAAATTTATGTCTTATCCATTGTCCTTCACACATTTTGTTCTCTATGAAGGTAACTTGCATACAGTAGATGCTCATTTTCCTTTCTGTATGAATACAACCATATAGGCAGACCCCTGCTCTATCTCATTCTTCTCCAATTCACCTTCCAAACAGGTACCCAAGTGTTCATTCTAAAGCATATGTCCTGCCACCGTTGATTTGCTTAAAGCTTTCCCATTGCCTAAAGGTAAAATTTAAAGTTCTACCATCTCTGGTCCGGATTTTTGTCTCCAGCCATGTACCTGCTGACCTTCCCCTTATACTGAGTCATATTGAACTGCTTGACATTTTCCAAATATTCTAGGCTGTTTGGCCCTGGCTCACACTGTTCCGTCTCCCTAGAATGCCCTCGCTATGCCTCCAGCCTCTACTCTAGCCACTACCTCCTCGTCCACCTTGTTGTTTTGTTAGCTGCCATTGAGTCGGCTTCTGACTCAGGGCAACTCCATGCACAATGGGATGAAATTGCTCCCCAGTCCTGTGCCATCCCCATGCTCATTTGTGGATCAGACTGTTGTGATCCACAGGATTTTCATTGGCTGATTTTTGGAAGGATATCCTAGTCCATTTAAGTCTGGAAGCTCTGCTAAAACTTGTTGAGCATCATAATGACACACAAGCCTTCACTAATAGACGGTGGTGGCTGTGCATGAGGTGCATTGGCCGGGAATTGAACTGGGTCTCCCACATGGAAGGTGAGAATTATACCACTGGACCATCACTGCCCTCAGTCATCCACCTTAGCGCCTGCCTTATTGCAAGTCTTGGGATTTAAATCTTTGAAGCTTTTCCTGAATAATGCCTGCCCCTACAAGCCCTCCCACAAAATAGTAGTTTATCCTACTTTGTGCTCCCATTCTAGCTAGCACAAACTTCTACTGTCCCAGGTTTGTACTTGACTGCACTAGTTTCTTTATTTCCTGACACACCCAGTGAAATTTGGGGTTGAAATTCAGGGTTGTGTGAAAGCAGAAATTATGTCTCTTTCTTTTATTTTGCTTGACTTCTCAGAGCCTAGCATAGTGATTTGTGAAATGTGTTGAGTGAGTAAATGAATGAATGAAGCAGAAGACAAGCAGTGCCTTCTCACTAATTTTTTCCTCTTTCAGTGGAAAAGAGGCTAGGGAAACACCACACAGGCTTTGCTACCTTCTTTCTCTTCACCTAAAATGGTAGGAGGCAGGGAACTAGTCAGAGACATGAGTTTAAGCTTCCTAAATTTTACTCTGGAGCCTCCCTTCAGGGGCCTTTTCCTGCGTGGCTTGGTTAGATGGGCTCAATGTACGCACGGAAGTATCCTTGTCCTGGGAGCTAGAGTCTGAAATTGACATGGTAAGGCAGGCAGGTCCCTGAAGGATTTTTACGGGGCCTCAGTTAGTCAGTGCCTCTTCTGGTCTGGGTCAATGAATTGCATTTGTGCAAACCAGTCTGTACTATATTGACACCAAGGTTAAGTTAAGGTACTCTGAAACTGACTGCCCTTATGTCTGGATAATCCTCAAGAGCAGGGCTGGCCCCAGGCCAAAAAAAAATGAAGTCAACCAAGTCTGACTTTCCAGTCTCCCTTTCTCCAATCTGATCGCCACCCTCAATATCAAACTCCCTCCTGCGCGCCTTTGTGTGTTCTCGCCTTTCAGCCTATCACTTGATAAGAGTATTTTATGCCAGAGGTCTTATTCTTTAGAGGCATTGACCCCCCTTCATTATGTCAGCTTTTCCTAAGTCCCTCTTAAGAAAGTGACTGTAACATCAGGTTGGAAGGCTGTGTCATGTTTGCAAGGATAATGACTGCCCTACCTGCTGGCAGGACTGCTATGGGTAAGGAAGCCTTGGGACCTGACAGATTCTGGGTTCGAATTCTGACTGCACTTACGATCTGGGCAAGCTACGCAACTTTTCGTAATTTCTGTTTCTTTATCCGTAAAATGGAGAAAACAGTATTCCCTATTTTTTAGGGTTGTGGTGAGCAATTTGTGGCAACATGTGGGGGTTTGGAGAATGTTTTGGAGGTAGTCTGCTGGAGTTCAAACCTGACTTTTCCACTTCCTGTGGTGTGACCTTGGAAAAGCTACTGAATCTTTCTGTGTCTCACTTTCTTCCTCCTAGGGTTTTGTGAGGATATAATGAGAAAATATAAATAAAGCTTCTAAAAACATGCTTGTTGCACAGTTAATACCCACACATTCCAACTCTTCTTATGTTATTTGAGAGGTTGTGATAATTGAATGAAATAGTAACCTTGGAAGTGTCTTAAGCGCTGTACAGCCATCTAGGACTCCCTTGAATGTAAACTTCTCTAAGAACTATATGGATTTTATCCTCTTATCACTCTTTAAACATTTTTTCAGGTAATAAAAGATCATCACTGTGCGCACACATGTCTGTGTTTCAGGGGAGAGAACCTGAGAACATTATGACCCAGCTGATCTCACCACCCAGAATGCCCAGGAAAATGTGCCTTTGGTGTCAAATCACAGGATCTCACTCTTCTCCAGAATATTCATGAATGATGATAGCAATTAGGCCTCTTTAATTAAAAGTTTTGGAAAAACTCTCAAACTACTTACTTTTATAGACTTGTCAGAATGATGACATATGGATTTTTTTTAAAAAAGAAAGCAAAATAGTTATCATTGTTGTTGTTGTTAGGTGCCATTGAGTCAGTTCCAACTCACAGTGACCCTATGTATAACAGAATGAAACACTGCCCAGTCCTGCACCATCCTCACAATCATTGCCATGTTTGAGCCCATTGTATCAGCCACTGTGTCAATCCACCTTGTTGAGGATCTTCTTCTTTTTCAATGACCCTCTACTTTACCAAGCATGATGTCCTTCTCCAAGGACTGGGCCTCCTGATAACATGTCCAAAATACTTGAGACAATGTTTCATTCTTGCTTCTAAAGCTGTACTTCTTCCAAGGCAGATTTGTTTGTTCTTCTGGCAGTTCATGTGTATTCAGTATTCTTCACCAAAACCATAATTCGAATGCATCAATTCTTCTGTGGTCTTCCTTATTCATTGTCTAGCTTTCGCATGCATTTATGAGGCAATTGAAAACACCATCAATGGGTCAGAAGCACCTTAGTCCTCAAAATGACATCTTTGCTTTTTAACACTTTAAAGAAGTCTTTTGCAGCAGATTTACCCAATGCAATATGTAGTTTGATTTCTTGACTGCAGCTTCCAGGAGCATTGATTCTGAATCCAAGTAAAAGGAAATAGTTGACAACTTCAATATTTTCGCCATTTATAATGATGTTACTTACTGGTCCAGTTGTGAGGATTTTTGTTTTCTTTATGTTGAGGTCTAAACCATACTAAAAACTGTAGTCTTTGATCTTCATTATTAAGTGGTTCAAGTCCTCTTCACTTTCAGCAAGCAAGATTGTGTCATCTGCATATTGCAGGTTGTTACTGAATCTTCCTCCGATCCTAATGCTGCATTCTTCATATAGCCCAGCTTCTCAGATTATTTGCTCAGCATACAGATTGAATAAGTATGGTGAAAGAATACAACCCTGACACACAACTTTTCTGATTTTAAGCCATGCAGTATCCCTTCTTTCTATCTTAATGACTGCCTCTTGGTCTGTGTACAGGTTCCTCATGAGCACAATTAAGTGTTCTGGAATTCTCATTCCTTGCAATGCTATCCACAATTTGTTATGCTTCACACAGTCGAATTCCTTTGCATAGTCAATAAACACTGGTAAACATCTTTCTGGTATTCTCTGCTTTCAGCCAAGATCCAGCTGATATAAGTAATGATAGCCTTTGTTCCATGTCCTCTTCTTAATCCGGCTTGAATTTCTGGCAGTTCCCTGTCGATGTACTGCTGCAGCCATTTTTGAATTATTTTCAGCAAAATTTTATTTGCATGTGATATTGATGATATTGTTCAATAATTTCCACATCCCATTGGATCACCTTTCTTTGGAATAAGCATAAATATGGATCTCTTCCATTTGGTTGGTCAGGTAGCTGTGTTCCAAATTTCTTGGCATAGATAAGTGAGCACTTCCAGTGCTGTATCTCTTTGTTGAAACATCTCAGTTGGTATTCCCTCAATTCCTGGAGCTTTGTTTTTCACCAATGCCTTCAATGCAGTTTGGACTTCTTCCTTCAGTACCCTTGGTTCTTGATCATATGCCGCCTCCTGAAATGGTTGAACGTTGACCAATTCTTTTTAGTACAGTGCCTCTGTGTATTCCTTCCATCTTCTTTTGATGCTTCCTGTGTCGTTCAATATTTTGTCCATAAACCCAAAACCCATTACCATAGAGTCCATTCCAATTCATAGTAACCCTATAGAATCCTTCAACGTTACAACTCGAAACTTGGATTTTTTCTTCAATTCTTTCAACTTGAGAAATGCCGAGCATTTTCTTCCCTTTTAGTTTTTTAACTCCAGGTCTTTGCACATTTCATTTTAATTCTTTACTATGTCTTCGAAAGCTGCCCTTTGAAGTCTTCTGTTCAGCAGTTTTACTTCATCATTTCTTCCATTTTCTTTACCTGTTCTACGTCCAGTCCAAGTTTCAGAGCCTCTTCTGACGTCCATTTTGGTCTTTTCTTTCCTTCCTATCTTTTTAATGACTTTTTGCTTTCTTCATGTATGATGTCCTTGATATCATCCAGCAACTCATGTGGTCTTCTATCATTAGTGTTCAATGTGTCAAATCTGTTTTGGAGATGGTCTCTAAATTCAGGTGGAATATACTCAAGATTGTACTTTGGCTCTTTTGGTCTTGTTTTAATTTTCTTCAGCTTCAACTTGAATTTGCACACGAGCAACTGATGGTCCGTTCCAAAGTTGGCCCCTGACCTTGTTCTGACTCATAATATTGAGCTTCTCCATCATCTCTTTCCACAGCTGTAGCCGATTTGATTCCTGTGTATTCCATCTGGCCAGCTCCACGTGTATAGGCACCGTTTATGTTGTTGAAAAAAGGTATTTACAACGAATAAGTCATTGGTCTTGCAAAATTCTATCATGTGATCTCCAGCATCATTTCTATCACCAAGGCCGTATTTTTCAGCCATTGATCCTTCTTCTTTGTTTCCAACTTTCACATTCCAAAACAAACAAACAAACAAAAAACCGTTGCCATTGAGTTGATTTCAACTTGTAGCAACCCTATAGGACAGAGTAGAACTGCCCCATAAGGTTTCCAAAGAGTGGCTGGGGGATTTGAACTGCCGACCTTTTGATTAGTAGGCGAACACTTAATCACTGTACCACCAGTAATTATCAATGCATTATTATTACATGTTTGATCAATTTCAGACTGCAGAAGGTAAAAATCTTCAGTTTCTTCATCTTTGGCATTGGTGATTTGTGCATAAATTTGAACAATAGTCATGTTAACTGGTTTTCCTTATAGGTATATGGATATTATCCTATCACTGACAGCATTGTACTTCAGGATAGATCTTGAAATGTTCTTTTTGTTAATTAATGTGATACCCTTCCTCTTCAATTTATCATTCCCAGCATAGCAGACCATCTGATTGTCCTATTCCCAGGCCACTCCAGGTCACTAATGCCTAGGACATCTACCTTCAAGTGTTCCATTTCTTTTTTGAGTTTCCAATTTTCCTAGATTCATACCTATACATTCCACATTCCATTTATTAATGGATGTTTGCAGCTATTTCTTCTCATTTTGAGTTGTGCCATATTAGCAAATGAAAGTCCTGAAAGCTTTATTCCATCCACATGGTTAAAGTTGACTCTACTTTGAGGAGGCAGCTCTTCCCCAGTCGTATTTTGAGTGCTTTCCAACCTGAGAGGCTCATCTCCCAGCACTATATCAGAAAATGTTCTGTTGCTATTCATAATATTTCACTGGCCATTTTTTTAGAAGTAGATAGCCAGGTCCTTCTTCCCAGTTTGTCATAGTCTGGCAGCTTTGCTGACACCTGTCCAACATGGGTGACCCTGCTGATATTTGAAATACCAGTGGCATAGCTTCCAGCATCACAGCAACAGGCGAGCATCCACAGTATGACAAACTGACAGATAAGTGGTGCAAAATAGGTATAGTGTAGGTGTTGGCTGGAAATTAGATTTCAAAGCTGACTGAGCACCATTGTCACAAGAATCCGTGGTAGATTTGTAGGTCTCAAAGTTGAGTTTCATCATAGTCACCTGGAAGGCTTTTTGAAACACAAATTGCTGGGCCCCACCCCCAGAGTTCCTGATTTAGTACATCTGAGTGGAGCCTGGGAGTTCGTAATTCTAATAAAGTCCCAGGTAATGCTGATATTACTTGTTCTGGGTTAGATCAGTTTTATTGAAACTTGCCTATAATAAGAGCCAGTGGTTTAATTCCTTTAGAAACAAGAATTATCAGGCTCACTGCAGACCTTTAGAATCAGAGTCTCCTAATGAAATATAAGTTTATCAACCACCCCAGGTGATTCTTATGACGGGGAAGACTCGAAAACACTGGAAAGAAGGTTAATCTCAAAGGCATCTCCTTACTCTGCCTTCATTAAGGAGGAACCAAAGCTGAGGGACACTGACTAGAACCTCAGGGGAGCAGGAAACACTTAGGAATGCTCTAACTGAATTTAGGATAAATTTAGATTATATTTGGAATGGGGAAATTGTTCTCCACCTGGGCTGCACAATTAGGATGGGTTACCAAAACAAACAAACAAAATAAAAAAACCAAGCCCGTTGCCTATAGGACAGAGTAAAACTGTCCCATAGAGTTTCCAAGGAGCACCTGACGGATTGGAACTGCCAACCATTACGCCCCAGAGTTTCCTAGGATGGGTTCGGGAGCTTAAAAATCCCCACGTGTAGTCCAAACTCAAGAACAAACACGGCAGACTCCATGAGGGTGTATCCTCTGATTGGTATTTTTTAATGCCTCTCAGGAGTTGTCAATATGCATCCAACATTGAGAATGACAGAAAGAGAGAAACCTAGATCCTTGTCCCCATTTTGCCATTAATTAGCTTTCTGACTAAGAAAAATTTCTAATGTTTTTAGAATAAGTTTTATTTTTGGTAAAATGGATGGGGGGGCACTTGAGAAGGGGTATGAGCTTTTCTCTGGATTAAATCAGTAGTTCTCAAATCTGAATGCGTGTTTGAATCATCCAGAAAAATTATAAAAAATAAAATATTTTGATGTGTAGGCCTCATTCAAGAACCTCCAAGGTTGAGCCTAGATGTCGGATTTTTTTAACTCATTAGGTGATTTGACTATGTGGCCATTGGACTAGAGAATTTTGTCCCTTCTGGGTAATATATACTCCTATATGAGTTGTTAGTGAGCCCTGCTGGCACAGTAATTAAGTGCTTGGCTGCTAAATGAAGGGTTGGCGGTTTGACCCCACCGCTGGGAGAAAGATGTGGCAGTCTGCTTCCATAAAGATCAAAGCCTCGGAAACCCTATGGGGCAGTTCTACTCTGCCCTATAGGGTCGCTACAAGTCAGAATCAACTCAACAGCAATGGGTTTATATGAGTTGTTCATTTGACTTCCTTCAGTCAGTGGCAAGTAATTTGCTGAAAAAAACAGAGACTAAATTGTGTCAAATAAATATCCTCCTTCAAAAGACTTTTCTCATCGTGCATTACTATTTACTGCACTGTGGTGGCTCATTTAATAACATAAGAGGAGCTAAACTTTGTGGGGAGTCTCTGGGTGGTATAAATGGTTAACACACTTCTTGGCTGCTGACCAAAAGGATGTTCGAGTCCACCCAGAGGCACCTTGGAAGAAAGCCCTGGTGATCTACTTCTGAAAGATCAGATATTGAAAACCCTACACAGCACAGTCCCAGTCTGATGCACGAGTTTACCATGAGTTGGAATCAACTCAACAGCAACTAGTTAAGTTAATCATTTGTGGTAAACTCACTATATGATTGACACTTTACAAACAATTTCTCATTCTCAGATTAGGCATCTCATTCTTAAAATTAGGTATCTGTTTTCCAGAGGAGGACATCACAGCCTAAAGAGGGTAAGTAACTTGGCCAAGTAGCAGAAGGATTCAATTTCACATCTCATACCAGTTGCATTAGAACAATGGTTTTCAAACTCTAATGTGCCTAGAAATAACCTTCAGTGCTTCTAAAATGCAGACTCTGATTCAGCAGGTCTAGGGCAGGCCTGAGAGTCTGCATTTCTGACAAGCCCCCAGGTGATGCCCTTGCTACTGGCATGGGGACAATGCTTTGAGTCGCAAAGCTCTACCTTATGCCTTCTCATTCTGAAATGGTGAGCCAGACTCCACTCTTCAAGCATTATGAAGGATTTAATGGGTCCTGGCCCTTATAAGGTGCAACTCACAAAAAAATTCATCTCCCTTTTGGGCGATTTTGTCCATATTCTAGACATGATGCCTTTAACACTCTCGTGCACTGATTCTTTGTGAATTCCCTTGTGAATCTTGGGCAGATTCTTTGGAACATCCTCAAACCTAGCACCTCTTTAGCTGTTGATAACAGACTGAATTTTTGGAAAAAACTAAATCTATTGAGAAGTGGAACCATGAAGCTAAGAAATAGGGTTATGTTAAAGTAAATATGTAAATATAAAGTGATGAAGAGAAAAACAAAAAAAAGATCCTTGCTTTGAAGAAGACCAGCAGAGAAGAGCTTGGGAAATGATATGAGCACAGAGGGATAATTGAACAAAGGCAGAGACAGCCAGGATTGGAGGACTTGGGTGGCTCATATCCTGGTCTATATGCACACAAACACCAGGGCATGTCTTCTTATGTATAGCTGCACCATGGAGCTCTGGGAGTCAGCAAATCTTATTGTTAAATGCCAGATATTAAATATTTTTATAGGTTCTCAGATAGATTTCTTTGTGTGTATGTGTGTGTTAACCACCCCTTATAAATGTAAAAACCATTTTTAGTTTGAAGGCTACACAGAAACAAGCTCTTGGCTATATTTGGTCCACAATTGTAGTTTGTTACTCATATTTCATCACTGAATAATGCCAATGGAAAAAAAATGTGCATCTCTGTATTGTGTATGTGTAGTATATTCTGTTGTGAAATAATAGATATTAAGCCCTTTGAAATGGGGGCCTTGGTAGTTCAGTGGTAGAACTCTCGCCTTCCATGCAGGAGACCTGGGTTCCATTCCCAGGCAATGCACCTTATGTACAACCACCACCCATTGTCAGCTTGTGTGTTGCTGTGATGCTGAAGAATTTTCAACAGACCTTCCAGACTAAGACAGAATATAAGAAAGACCTGATGATCTACTTATGAAAAATCAGCCAATGATAACCTTATGGATCACAGCAGTCAGATCACCTTGTTCATGAGGTTGCCATGAGTCAAGGGCCAACACAATGGCAGCTAACAACAACAAGCCCTTTAAAAGTTAAAATTTTACTTAGGCTTCAGGGAATGTTAAAATAGTAATAGTAATCACTTGCTTATTTAGCTAAGCATATTTACATTGGTGGAGATTCTCAAATATCTTCATAGCCCCCTTGTTCTCTTTCCCTTTCTCTATGTGCATGAACAAAATGTTATTGGTGTTCACGCAACAAGTATGCTTGCTAAACCTGGATCCCATGTCAAAAGCCCATAGTTAAATAAACAGCCAGCCTGGTGAGCACAAAGCTAAACAGAAGCAAGATGCATAGAATTTCCTCATTACTTTTCCCTCTCTGGGACTATTAGTAAGAATGCTGTCTTTAGCTTTGCTTCACACAGCAGATTGAAAGGTCAGGCTGACTGACCATTCACCCAGACAACTGATTCAGCTAGGGGAAAAAAAATGACCCACCAAAGATGACAGCAGATCAGTTCTCTTGTAGAAAGTTGCCAAGCTGTGGCACATTTGAAGGGCATTGTGGGGCTGGGCCTGCTCCTGTGGGCATTGGTTAGAAACATAACCTTGGCTGGGATTGTATGTGGACCTTTGCAAGTGAAGCTGCTCCTTCCATATTGACCTGGCCATGGTCTCCTGAGGCCCTGGGAATGAAACAAGGCTGCATCTGCGTCCCAGCTTGGCCACAGCTCTGGATTGTGGAATGGCTGCACCTGCTTCTCCATAAGGCAGAGGTAACTACTGAAGGTCACCAAGGAAGAAAAGGTGCTTCATCTGGAAGGGCCGTTTTGGAGATGGTTCCTGGGTGACATAAAATAACCCTGTTGCCTACCTTCTGACAGTGCTCTTCCCCACTGCCTGAGCATCATGGAAACATATTAGGTTTCAGAGCTGAGCAAGGCAGGGCTCAGCAGGGGCTTGTGGCCCATAGGAGAAAGGGGATGGAGGGCACTCAACAAACAAGTTTCCAGCTTGGAGAGATTTGTCAATTTTGGTGATCAATGAGGCCAGGAAGCCTTGCTTGGCTGTGTGTATATCTTACAGACAGAGGCAGGAAGATACTGTGATAGCTACGGGTATGATGCAACTGAGGGATAGTATATCCACGGATCTAATAATGTTGGAGAGGCAGGAAAAAGCACTCATTGGTGTCGTTAAGCAAAGTAGCACTTGAAGCAGGTACCAGAAACCGGAGTATGAAGACAGATAAAGAAAGCAGAACTGGCACGTGCAGTGAAAACACGGGAGCAGAGTTTGAGGAATATCAAAGATGGTGCTGTGACACATGCATGGCTTTTGCTTGTATTGTTTGATGAGCCTGGGACAGACCAGACACTTGGGAACTCTTTGATAGCCCCTCTCTGATGACCAAGGGACCTGGACTATAACCTAGTCTGAGCATGGAAGTGATTGGCCTTCTCTCCCCGACCCTGGTGGGACATGGAAAAAGGGAACTCTGCTCTCATACAAACAAGCTTGGACTCAAACAATAAAGGGAGTATTGAAACTTCAAGAGAGAAGTTGGGGGAGGATGCAAGAAAAGGATCGTAAATGAAGAAAGGAAGAGCTGGCAATGGAGCACAGATAAGATGGAGCAAGGTTTGAGGGACTAAGCCTGCAAAGATTCCAGAAGGCAATTCAAGTAGGAGGACAAAGAATCTACAGGTGCCTGAGGGCCTGGAGGGAGCTGTTAGGGGGACTAAGCTAGTTTGAAGATAATTTCTTCAGTCTCCTTCCATGTTTGGCTCAGGACAGAAGTCACGCCATCCCTCTCCCCTCACTCCTGCATTGCTATGATCTACTTAGGCACTCTCTGAGGTTGCAAGACAGGTTCCCAAGGCTAACCTTCTGGACAGGGCCCATTTTAGTGGCCAGCCTCAGGTTTTGCCAAGGAGCCATTGGGAGACCTGTACCTCCTGTTGAACATACTCTAGGTCCTTGCCCTGGGCTACCTGTACAGACTGCTAAAGCCCAGGGCAGAGGGCAGAGCCCCAGGGGGTTAGGTGGAGCAGGTAATGGTGAAAAATAAGATGAATATCCATGATATAATGACAGATGAAAGGCAGCAGGATTGACCTTCTTAGTTAATTTAAGGAGGCCCCGAGAATGATTCTCCAGTCTCAAGTCTCAAGAAGGGGTGGGTGGTGGGGCCATACAGAGAGGTAAGTCACGTGGCATTACTGACTCAGATTTGCTTCTCTTTAATTCTTTGTTGGCCAGCAAAGTTCTTGTACCAGTATTTGGTCAGTGGAGAACTTCTTAGAGGTCCTTGTGAGTGACCTGTATGTAGGCTACCATGCTTCAACTCGCTGACAAGTGCCCTTTGCAGTAAGGGTCAGGAAGTAGATAAGCCATAATTGCTAAGAAATATTGTATTATGAGAATAAATTAATAACAAATTGTAGACACATCCTGTGGTGATGATATAAGTAGGTAAGTCCTAAGGAAGGTAGCAGAGAACAGCAGACATTAGAAGATGTAGATACCTTGCTAGGCATACTTTAATTTGTGATCCTAGAAAGTATTTGTATTGGGGGAATGTGGGGTAGAATCATATTAGGCCATTGCTTAGAATATTCCTGATTATTGTCAGAGCTGTAGCCACAGAGAGTGCCATTCAGTACTAGTTTCTGGGTGTAGAATCAGAGCCTCAAAATCAATCCATCCACAGCACCACAAATACCTTGACTGCAGCTGACAGATAGCATCAGTGTCCTTACTCTATCAGGGAAAGATCACCACTATCACCCTTGACTCCTACTTGTCCAGCTAGAAGAGAGTCACTGTATTTTGAAATATAGAATAAATGATGTTTATCTGATTGCTCCTTGCCGGAACAATGAGAGTCACAGACACAACGGCTGGGCCAGTGAGCTATGCTAGACACTTGGAGTGGGAGAGGTGGAGGAAATTACTTACCTGTGGACAAGTAAGAGATGTGATTAAATTGTTGAAAGCAAGCAAATTAAGTCATCACAGGACTTGAAAAAAAAAAATGACTGAGGCTGCCATGATATTCTCATTTATAGGAAGTTCAGACTTCAATAGTGGCTCTCCTTTTTTGTTGTTGTTAGGTACCGTTGAGTTGATTGCAACTCATAGTGACCCTGTGTACAGCAGAACAAAACACTGCACAGGTCTGTGTCATCTTCACGATCATTGCTATGTTTGAGCCCATTGTTGCAGCCCCTGTATCAGTCTATCTCGTTAAGGGTCATTCTCTTTTTCGCTGATGCTCTACTTTACCAAGCATGATGTCTTTTACCATGGATTGGTCCCTCCTGGTAATGTGTCCAAAGTAATTGAGACAAATTCTTGCCATCCTCGCTTCTAAGGAGAATTCTGGCTGTACTTTTTCCAAGACAGATTTGTTCGTTCTTTTGGCAGTGTATGAAATGTTCAGTATTCTTTGCCAACACCAGAATTCAAATGCATCAATTCTTCTTTGGTCTACCTTATTCATTATCCAGCTTTCACATACATATGAGGGGATTGAAAATACCATAGCTTGGGTTAGGCACACCTTAGTCCTCAAAGTGACATCTTTGCTTTTTAATACTTTAAAAAAGTCTCTTGCAGAAGATTTTCCCAATGCAATATGTCATTTGATTCCATTGACTGTGGATCCAACTGAAGTGAAACCCTTGACAATTTCAATCTTTTCGCCATTTATCATTATGTTGCTTATTGGTCCAGTTGTGAGGATTTTTGTTCTCTTTACATTGAGGTGTAATCCATACTGAAGGCTGTAGTCTTTCATCTTCATCAGTAAATGCTTCAAGTCCTCTTCACTTTCTGCAAGCCAGGTTGTGTCATCTGTATATTGCAGGTTGTTAACGAGACTTCTAACAATCCTGATGCCACATTATTCCTCATATAGTCCAGCTTCTCGGATTATTTGCTCAGCATACGGATTAAATAAGTATAGTGAAAGGATACAACTCTGATGCACACCTTTCTTGACTTTAAACCATGCACTATCCCCTTGTTCTGTTCAAATGGCTATCTCTTGGTCTATGTGGAAGTTCCTCATGAGCACAGTTAAGTGTTCTGGAATTCCTATTCTTCAAAATGTTATCCATAATTTGTTATGATCCACACAGTCAAATTCATTTGCATAATCAATAAAATACAAGTAAACATCTTTGTGGTATTCTCTGCTTTCAGCCAAGATCCATCTGACATCAGCAGTGATATCCCTCGTTCCACATCCTCTTCTGAATCCTGCTTGAATTTCTGGCAGGAATTGAATTTCAGTGCATCCAATTTCTGTGGATGCACTGCTGCAACCATTTTTGAATTATCTTCTGCATAATTTTACTTGCCTGTGATATTAATGATATTGCTTGGTAATTTCTGCATTTGGTTGGATCACCTTTCTTGGGAATAGGCAAAAATATGGATCCTTTCAGTCAGATGGCCAGGTAGCTGTCTTCCAAATTTCTTGGCATAGATGAGTGAGCGCTTCCAGCGTTGCACCTGTTGAAACATCTCAGTTGGTATTCTGTCAGTTCCTGGATCTTTGTTTTTGCCAGTGCCTTCAGTGCCACTTGAACTTCTTCCTTCAGTACCATTGGTGCTTGATCATATGCTACCTCCTGTAAGGCTGAACATTTACTGACTCTTTTTGGCACAGTGACTCTGTGTATTCCTTCCATCTTCTTTTGACGCTTCCTGCATCATTCAATTCCTTGCCCGTAGAATTCTTCAGTATTGCAACTCAAGGCTGGAATTTTACTTCAGTTCTTTCAGCTTGAGAAATGCTGAGCATGTTCTTCCCTTTTGGTTTTCTATCTCCAGATCTTTGCACATTTCATTATAATACTTTACTTTGTCTTTTTGAGCTGCTCTTTGAAATTTTCTGTTCAGCTCTTTCACTTCATCATTTCTTCCTTTTGCTTTAGCTACTTCACATTCAATAGCAAGTTTTAGAATCTATTCTGACATCCGTTTTGATCTCTTCTTTCTTTTCTGTCTTTTTAATGACCCTTTGTCTTCATGTATAATGTTGTGGATGTCATCCCACATCTCATCTGGTCTGTGATTATTAGTGTTCGTTGTGTAAAATCTATTCTAGATGGTTTCTAAATTCAGGTGAGATATATGCAAGGTTGTACTTTGGTTCTTGTGGACTTGTTTTAATTTTCTTCAGCTTCAGCTTGAACTTGCATATGAGCAACTGATGGTCTGTTCCACAGTCAGCCCCTGACCTTGTTCTGACTGATGATATTGAGCTTTTCCATTGTCTCTTTCCACAGATGTAGTTGATTTGATTCCTATGTATTTCATCTGGTGAAATACATAGTCACATGTATAGTTACCGTTTATTGTTGAGAAAAGGTATTTGCAATGAATAAATTGATGGTCTTACAAAATTCTATCATGCAATCTCCGGTGTCATTTCTATCACCAAGGCCATATTTACCAGCTACCAATCCTTCTTTGTTTCCAACTTTCGTATTCCAATCACCCATAATTATCAATATATCTTGATTGCATGTTTGATGAATTTCAGACTGCAGAACTTGGTAAAAATCTTCAATTTCTTTATTTTTGACATTAGCAGTTGATGTGTAAATTTTAATAATAGTCGAATTAACCTGTCTTCCTTGTAGGTGTATGGATATTATCTTATCACTGACAGTGTTGTACTTCAGGATAGATCGTGAAATGTCCCTTTTGATGAGGAAAGTGATACCATTCCTCTTCAATTTGTCGTTCTTGGCATAGTAAACCATCTGATTGTCCAATTCGAAATGGCCAATACCAGTCCATTTCAGCTCACTTATGCCTAGAATATTGATCTTTATGCATTCCGTTTCGTTTTTGATGACTTCCAATTTTCCTAGGTTCATACTTTGCATATTCTGATTATTAATGGATGTTTGTAGCTGTTTTTTTCTCATTTTAAATTGTATCACACCAGTAAATGAAGGTCCGAAAGTTTTATTGCATCCAGGTCATTAAGGTTGACTTTCCTTTGAGTAGGCGGCTCTTCCCTAGTTGTATTTTGAGTGCCTTTCAACCTGAGAGGCTCATCTTCTGGCACTACATCAGACAATGTTCCACTGCTATCTATAAGGTTGGCACTGGCCAATTTTTTCAGAAGTAGATCTCCAGGTCCTTCTTCCTACTTTGTCTTAATCTGGAAGCTCTGCTGAAATCTGTCCACCATGGGTGATCCTGCTGTTATTGGAAATACTGCTAGCCTAGCTTCCACCATCACAGCAACATACAAGTGACCACAGAACGACAAACTGACAGATGAGTGGTGGTTGTATTACCTAGCAGGAGAAACTATTGCTTTAGTGAGTACTTACTTTGATTAATCATTTAGCATCCTTTGTGAGGTAAACGAACATTAATAAGAGAGAGTAAGACTCAGGAGAGGTAAGTGCAGGTGGGGGTGAGAAGTAAGAAAGCATCCAGGAAATGAGACACAGCCTTGGAACCACATTTGTACCTACTGTGTCCAAAGTAGTGTACAGACAGCCATAGGGGACCCAAAGATGAATAAGACACATTATCCTCAAGGAGGAAGAAATTTAGTTGAATATGCACAATATTTATACCTGTAGTTATGTCTATATCTAATTCTGTATTTATCCATCTATCCACAATACCACAAATAAGAATAAAACAATAATATGAGGTGAGTAGCAACCAGTGGTACAGGAAGTAAGCCGGATGGAGTTCAGAAGAAAAAGATATTCCTGTTGGCCACTGTGACTGGGAATTCTTCAGGGATATGCAGACCTTGAATTGAACTTAAGTGATTGCTAGGAATTTAATCGGTGAAGGTACTTGCCTCCCCCCAAAAACAGGGACACAAATTGGGGGAGTAGGAGCTTCCAAGTACTTCTGTATGCAAAAGGGGCTAAAGTCACAGACCAATATTTGGTTAGGGTGGTTAGAGTCACTCTGTGCTGTGATTATGGCCTTGACTCCACACTTGCACTCCTCATCTTGAAATGTGTGAGACCAGGCTGGTGATGTAGCTGCACTCATTTATTTCCCTGCCCAGCACTTCATTCCTCAAACAGTCCTTTGACTCCTGCTAAATGCCCAGCTCTAGATGATTCAGTGCAGCCCTTTTCCACCTCTGGAGACAGAACCTGGCTGATATGCAGCAGGAGATGCTTCCCATGTGTATGAAGGTCAACAAGTTTTATTCACTGGGAAAAGTTAAGATTTAATTTAATTATGTGAGACTCTGAGAAGGCCATTAATAGTGGAGAGTGATAACATTTCAGTTCCTCAGAATAAGGATGGAGAAAACAAAATCCCAGAAGGCCTGTAGTAATTAAAAGGGCATTACATTCATCACATGATTTTCTATAACACACAATATGTCTCTCCTATTCTTTTTACACAACCACCCGTTATTGATGAACCTGCACCAGGAAGGCATTAGGTGATGCTTTACTGCATTACTTTAAGCCACTGAGGTTTTTATATATGAAAGGTATAGATTTATGCTGAGTGATTCACCTATGAAGCAGGAACACCAATTTGTTCATGAATGTGGACTGGTGATTGCCTCCATTAAAGTCACCAGGGCAGACTGATCACTTTAATTTGAGCAGAGGCATGCAAACAGCATTTGCTAGTGGTGCTTGTGTCCCTAAGTACACAGACAAAAGAGCTGTTCTGCATCTCTGAGGAGCCCTAGGAATACACATGTGTGTTCTCCTAGGTGTATAAGTACAGACAAGGGTATAGAGCCTGGTGGAATCATGAAGAAATGGCTTCCTAGCACTGTGTGGCAGGATGTTGTATATGCTTCATTTGGTATCAGTCACCAGACACCAATCTGATGATAAAAGGATGGTACAGAGAACATATGCTTGCTCCCGATTCTAGACCATAGAACTCAGAGTGCTCCTGGTTATCACTAGGCTATGACAAGGTGAATGGTGCTTTAGTTTATACAGCATGATGGAAACTTGTAGGATTTAGCAAATTTAAAAAAATCGGAATTGAACACTTAGTCTCCAGCGCAGGGCTAGGTGTGGTGGAGACTTCTGTCCTCCAAGAATTGACAGTCTATCTGGGGAAATGTGAAGTGTTAAGAAATCTCGATTTTAAAGATTAGTCCAAAGGACTAATGGGCAACGGCTTCCACAACACTGAATCCAGTACAACTAGATGGTGCCCGGCTCCCACCACTGACTGCTCTGACAGGGATCACAATAGAGGGTCCTGGACAGAGCTGGAGAAAAATGTAGAACAAAATTCTAACTCACAAAAAAAGACCAGACTTACTGGCCTGACAGAGACTGGAGAAACCCTGAGACACCCTTTTAGCTCAGTAATGAAGTCATTCCCAAGGTTCACCCTTCAGCCAAAGATGGGACAGGCCCATAAAACAAAACGAGACTAAAGGGGCACAACAGCCCAGGGACAAGGACTAGAAGGCAGGAGGGGACAGGGAAGCTGGTAATAAGGAGCCCAAGGTTGAGAAGGGAGAGTGTTGACATGCTATGGGGTTGTTAACCAATGTCATAAAACAATATGTGTACTGTTTAATGAGAAACTATTCTGTATACCTTCATCTGAATCACAATTTAAAAAAATACTGAAGGAAAAAAAAAAAGAAATCCTGATTTACACTTGTAGTTTACAGAATGGAAGTTGGAAAGGCATTCAGATGGTGTGGTGGCAGAGGAGTCAAGGAGGAACAGTGTTGAGGAGTGTGGAAGGCAGTGCTGGTGACACTGGAGAATAAGCCATTCATTATGGGGACATTGCAGCAAGCACTATGGCCATGTTATTATGTGCTATACCAATTTCCCTGACCCAGGAAGTCCACTTCTGACAGGACCAAAAACTAGATGCCTAAAGATGCATGTTACTTTGGTTTTGATAATAGCAAACATTGGAGAATCCCGTAAATGTAAGGCAGCAGGGAATTGATTCGACAAATAATGAGTCAATAATATGATGATGTCTTATTCAATCATTAAAAAATTAATGATTAAAAGTATATGGAAAATATTTCTGATGTAGTAAGAGGTGAAAGAAGCAGTGACAAAAAGATGCCTACTAAGACGGCCACTTTATAAAACTTTTATATAACTGAAAAATAAACTGAACAAATGATCACATATAAAGTAGATCTCCCCTCACCCTCTATTGTTGCCTCCCCTTTATTTCATTTGCAGTACTTATGACAACATGAATTTTTAAAATGCATTTACTTGTTCAAATCCTGTCTTCCCCCTAAAATATAAGCTCCTTAATGGTAGGAATAGTACTTAACTTGATTGCCTATGTATCTTCGATGTCTGGTTCATATTAGTCATTCAATATTTATTGGATGACTTAATGAATAAACTAGTGGTCAGATACTGTTATTGAAATACTTCTTTACCTTTATAGTGACCTTTCAGTAAAATTGCCTATTATGAAAATAACATTGGTCATATCCTTACTGAATGCTTGGTTAAGCACTCTTTCCATTTCTCATTTCAGCCTTATAACCATGTTATGGGACAGAGAGTCTTATTATTTTATTTTTACATTTCATAGTTGAGGAGACTGAGGCTTAGAGAGGCAAAGCACCTTGTCTAGCTGGCAAGAATAAGAGTCAAGACATAACCTCAAGTGGCCTGAATCCAAAGTACAGGTTCTTAACCATTATATGATTAAAAAAAAAAAATTAAAGTATATAGAATGATCAAGAGTGCCAGATGCTTTGGGGAGGCAATAAAAAGAAGGGTTTCTCATTTCCTCCTGTCCCCCAGTGTCTTCGTGCTGCCCTCAGCTGCCGACTGCTGTGGAGCTACCCTTCCCTGTGTCAAGTGATCCCTTCTGTCTAATTCTCCTCTGTCTTTCAAAGTCTCAGGACTGTTCACATGGCTGATAAACTTATTCCAGGTAGAGTGGCAGCGCGTTAGTGCGAGGCAGCAGCTGCATTTTAAAATGATTCCGTAATACCTGAGTATGAAAGAGGTGCAGTACTGCCAGCACTCTTGGGGGCATCTGGACCTGTGGGTTCTCCTCAAGTCAAGTTGTGAAGGTGGCCACTTAGTCTACAGGTAGTAGGTCCAACTCTGCAGAATCCCATCATCTTCTTAAAGCTGAATCCCCCTGTCTTAACATCAGCTGCTTCAGTTTGCCTCTCAAAGTTTTCAGGGGGGTATATCATTTCACCTTCTACTAAATTGTAAAGTTCCATCTATTATATAGCAGGCATGTTCTGTTCGAACCTTGGAATTCAATGCAAGATAGGTGCGTATACATTAACACCTTTTTGGGTGCTAACCATATCAGCCCTGGCAAGTGAATAAATCTTCAGCTTGAGACCATAGCATTCTGCATTGCCGTGGTTGTTATAGAGAATAATAGTTTGCACAGAATTTGTGCTGTTATCCCTTCTCTGCATGGTTTTATATGGCCATGTGACTCTAGTGACTGTAAATTCAACTAATTCCCTTTTAATAGTAAATAAGTTCATTTTATTCTCAAATTTATGCTGATGATGAAATATTAACATGAGGAGCAAGTGTTCATGGACCTCTGAATTGCTATTCTGCTTTATTTCAGAAGCGTGCTCTTCTTAAAACACTAATAAGGTACCCGAAGCCACAAAAATTAATGAAATGATACAGTGTCTGGGGGTTGAATGCGCTGAATCTGTGCTGGTGTTTGGAATTGAACAGAATCACGAATATTAAAAAATGTAATTTGATTTCCAGGTCCAGAAAAGAAGAAAACGTTCTCATTTTTCTGATGCATCTCATATCACTTTGGAGTTAAATGCCTACATACATTATTAGCAGAGGTTTTAAATGTCTAATTAAAGCTCAGCCATCAAGGCAGTTTCGCATTTCCTGTAAGTGTTCAAACAAGACTGTGGCATTTTTGAGATGGAACTGTTTCCTGCAGTGATGTCCACACAAAAACAATTTCACAGCCACGATGTGCTGTTCATCTGGAGCTTTGAACTGTGTAGGTTTTTTCTGTGATTAAAAACATCTTGCATTTTAAAGGACCTTAATGTATTTTTATGAGGGCTGCACACCTTTCTGATTTTGTCATTTTTAACTGCGTCATCAGAATGTAAAGAGTACTGTCATTCTGTTTTTGGTGAGCTGAAGTGATCATTGGTGGTTCAGTGGTAAAATTCACACCTTTCATGCTGGAGACCTGTGTTTGATTCCCAGCCAATGCACTTCATGAGCAGCCACTATCCGTCTATTAGTGAAGGCTTGCATGTTGTTATGATGCTGAACAGGATTCAGCAGATCTTCTAGACTAAGACAGACTAGGAAGAAAGGCCTGGTGATCTACTTCCAAAAATCAGCCAGTGAAAACCTTACAGAGCACAAGGGCCCAATCCCTAACCAATCATGGGGATGGTGCAGGACCAGGCAGAGTTTCATTCCATTATGCATGGGGTCACCACAAGTTGGGGGCCAAACTGATGGCATCTAACAACAGCGAAAAGATGATTGTTAAAGGGCTAGAGAATGTAAGCCAGTTACAATACAATTTCAGTTCAAAGAACACGTTACTTTCTTGGAAGAATCAGCATCAGTGCTTCTTGCTGCTTTATTGTCTTTCTAGATCCTGTTAACGATATTATTGTTTGTTTCACCTTCTTACAGATTGTGCCCCCAGAAAAGAAAAAAAGAATCAAATCTTGGAGCATCCATAGAGTCAGTCAGAAAAGACATATTGTAAGATGGATATCATACCTCCTCTCCATGTTTATTGATTCCCATCCAAGAGCACTGATCACTTCTTTTTCTGAATTCTTAAAGCTCCTTGAGTTAGCAGCACACAATATAGTCATGGCTTCTAAGCTTCCTCTTTTTCCCCAAGATAGCCAGTTTTTAAAGTACGAAACTCAGAAATAGAAGACTAAGCTGGTCTTTCCCTTTCGCTCTCAGAAGTTAGGGAGAAGGGCTTCCTTTCGTCAGATATTGAAGAGAATTTAGTACCATTAGCTCACCAAGGAGCTATGCCGTCTATACATATGGCCTTTTCAACTTTTGGAAATCACAAATCAGTCTAAAATAGTTCAATATTAATACTTAATGATAAGCTTTATTGTTTTCTAAGCTTCCAAGAAGACATCTTACTCTTGTTGCCTCAGTTAAGTTGTAAACATTTCAAGGATGGAGAAAGCAGAGGCCATGGCCTGCTGAGAGATACATGCCCCACAAATGTGACTTGTTAGGTTGACTCATACACATTAATAGTCTATTGTCCATGTTTCTGGACACCTTAACTTTTTCCAAATGTCTAATGATTCTAGTCCCTTTGCTCACAAACCTTAGGAAGATTATTTATCGTGTTAAATTGATAAAAAGAGGAAAATACTGTATTGTGGAAATCAATAGTTCCTACTGTGTTCAGTCATCTTAGATTGGTGTTAAAATGCTACGGCATTTCTAGCTACATTATTGAATGGAAGTTGCTAGAAAGACTGTAGCTTACGGACATTTACTGCTAGAGATCTAGAAGTCATGATACCAACAACCATATTCAAAGTCACCACAATGCCAATGAATTGAGTTAAGAAACAGAGATAGGTAAACCAAAGGAAAATAAGGAAGGTGGGGATTTGGACTGAGTCCATGACCAATTATAAATATGCAAACCTGCCTTTTGAGGTAATGAAATCCTTAGTACCATATTGTTACATATTTACAGAATATTTCGGAATACAATGCAAGGTAAATAAAATTTTGATTTTAAGTGGACTTAAATGGCAGGAGTACATTGCAGACTGGAGGCTGCCAGACTTTGGGATTTATGGATCAGTAGAATTAAAGAGAATAAATAATTGGAGTACAATTGGGAGTTGCCAGCTCTTTATTTTTGCCAAGTGTTGCTAGCACTGTTCCTCCTACTAAGATTCTTTGGGCGACGAGGTTCTCACATTAAATCCAAACCATAATAAAGCTTATTTAAACAAAGGATGAGAAAACATATCAAAAGATACACAGAGAAAAAGTTTATTATTATCGTGTGGAAGTCCTGGTTGACATCTCCCTCATGAGGATCCAGATCCGCTGGGCCCTAAGTCCCCCAGGGCAGGCATCTGCACAAGTCGGGGGTTGTGTGTGGTCTGGAGAGTCACCTCTGTGACTTACACAGTCCATTACAGTACTCCTCTTCTATGTTCAGGCTGGTACCCTTCCGCTGTCTGAATACCTTCACTCCAAGCCATATTCAGGTTTACTTTCGACTTAGACTGTTCTTCTTTGAGACTTGTACAGGTGCAAGAAAGAGTCCCACCAGGCTGGTGATAGAATACTTTGTAGTTGCTACCTTTTTATAGAACTTTTTTTTTTAATGGAAAATATTAAGCATATTCAAAAGTAGAAAATTCATTTTGTTGTAGTCATTAGGTGCTGTCGAGTTGGTTCTGACTCATAGCGACCCTATGTACAACAGAAAGAAACACTGCCCAGTCCTTCGCCATCCTCACTATCATTGTTATTCTTCAGTCCATTGTTGCAGCCAGTTTGTCAGTCCATCTCGTTGAGGGTCTTCCTTTTTGTCACTGACCCTCTACTTTACCAAGCATGATGTCCTTCTCCAGGGACTGATCCTCCTGATAACATGTCCAAAGTATGTGAGACGAAGTCTCACTATCCTGGCTTCTAAGGAGCATTCTGGCTGTACTTCTACCAAAACAGATTTGTTTGTTCTTTTGGGAGTCCATGGTATATTCAACATTCTTTGCCAACACCATAATTCAAAGGTGTCAATTCTTCTCTAGTCTTCCTTATTCATTGCCAAGCTTTCGCATGCATATGAGGCGATTAAAAACACCATGGCTTGGATCAGGTGCACCTGAGTCCTTAAAGTGATACCTTTGCTTTTTAACACTTTACAGAGAGGTCTTTTGTGGCAGATTTGCCCAATACAGTGTGTCCTTTGATTTCTTGACTGCTGCTTCCATGGGTGTTGATTGTGGATCTAAGTAAAATGAAATCCTTGACAACTTCAATCGATTATCCATTTATGATGATTTAAGCGTTTCAAGTCCTCTTTGCTTTCAGCAAGCAAGGTAGTTTCATCTGCGTAACACAGGTTGTTAATGAGTCTTCCTCCAATCCTGATGCCCTATTCTTCTTCATATAGTCCAGCTTCTCAGATTATTTGCTCAGCATACAGATTGAGTAAGTATGATGAAAGGATACAACCCTGATGTACCCCTTTCCTGACTTTAAACCACGAAGTATCCCCTTGTTCTGTTCGAAAGACTGCCTCTTGATCTATGTACAAGTTCCTCATGAGCAGAATTAAGTGTTCTGCAATTCCCATTCTTCAAAATGTTATCCATTATTTGTTATGATCCACCCAGTCAAATGACTTTGCATGGTCAATAAAACATAGGTAAACATCTTTCTGGTATTCTTTGCTTTCAGCCAGGATCCATCTGACATCAGCAATGATATGCCTTGTTCCACCTCCTCTTCTGAGTCCACCTTCAATTTCTAGTAGTTCCCTGTCAATGTACTGCTGCAACTGCTTTTAAATGATCTTCAGCAAAATTTTAATTGCATGCAATATTAATGATATTGTTCGATAATTTACGCATTCTGTTGGATCACCTTTCTTTAGAATAGGCATAAATATGGATCTCTTCCAGTTGGTTGGCCAGGTAGCTGACTTCCAAATTTCTTGGCATAGATGAGTGAGCATTTCCAGTGCTGTATCCCTTTGTTGAAACATTTCAATTAGTATTTCGTCAATTTCTGGAGCCTTGTTTTTCACCAATGTCTTCAGTGAAACTTGGATTTTTTCCATCAATGCCATCAGTTCTTGATCATATGCTACCTCCTGAAATGACTGAATGTCAACGAGTTCTTTTTGGTATAGTGACTCTGTGTATTCCTTGCATCCCCTTTTGATGCTTCATGCATCATTAAGTATTTTGCCCATAGAATCCTTCACTATTGCAACTCAAGGCTTAAATTTCTTCTTCAATTCTTTCAGCTTGAGAAATGCCAAGAGTGTTCTTCCCTTTTGGTTTTCTAACTCCAGGTCTTTACACATGAGGTTATATAATATTTATCTTCTCGAGCTGCCCTCTGAAATCTTCTGTTCAGCTCTTTTATTTCATCATTTCTTCTATTCACATTAGCTACTCGAAGATCAAGACAAGTTTCAGAGTCTCTTTTGACATCCATTTTGGTCTTTCCTTTCTTTCCTGTCTTTTTAATGACCTCTTGCTTTCTTCATGTATGAAGTTTTTGATGTCATTCTACAACTCGGCTGGTCTTCAGTCATTAGTGTTCAATGCATCAAATCTATTCTTCAGATGGTCTGTAAAGTCAGATAGGATATACTCAAGGTTGTACTTTGGCTCTCGTGGACTTGTTCTAATTTTCTTCAGCTTCAAGTTTTTGATGTCATTCTACAACTCGGCTGGTCTTCAGTCATTAGTGTTCAGTGCATCAAATCTATTCTTCAGATGGTCTCTAAAGTCAGATAGGATACACTCAAGGTTGTACTTTGGCTCTCGTGGACTTGTTCTAATTTTCTTCAGCTTCAGCTTGAACTTGCATATGAGCAATTGATTATCTGTTCAGCGGTCAGACCCTGGCCTTGTTCTGACTGATGATATTGAGCTTTTCCATCGTATCTTTCCACTGATGTAGTTGATTTGATTCCTGTGTATTCTATCTGGTGAGGTCCACATGTGTAGTTGCCATTTATGTTGTTGAAAAAAGGTATTTATAATGAATAAGTTGTTGGTCTTGTAAAATTCTATCATGTGATCTCTGGCATCATTTCGATCACCAAAGTCATGTTTTCCAACTACCAATCCTTCTTTGTTTTCAACTTTTGCATTCCAATCACAAGTAATTATCAATGCGTCTTGATTGCATGTTTGATCAATTTCCGACTGCAGAAGTTGGTAAAAATCGTCCATTTCTTCATCTTTTGCCTTAGTGGTTGGTGTGTAAATTTGAATAATAGTGGTATTATCTGGTCTTCCTTGTCGGTGTATGGATATTATCTTATCACTGACAGCATTGTACTTCAGGATAGACCTTGAAATGTTCTTTTTGACTATGAATGCAACGCTATTCCTCTTCAATTTGTCATTCCCGGCATAGTAGACCATATGATTTTCCCATTCAGTATGTCCAGTACCAGTCCATTTCAGCTCACTAATGCCTAGGATATCAATGTTTATGTGCTCCATTTCATTTTTGACGATTTCGAATTTTCCTAGATTCATACTTCATATATTCGACGTTCCCATTATTAATGGATGTTTGCAGCTGTTTCTTCCCATTCTGAGTTGTGCTACATCAGCAATGAAGGTCCTGAAAGCTTGACTCCATCCACGTCATTAAGGTTGTCTCTACTTTGAGGAGGCAGCTCTTTCCCAGTTGTCTTTGAATGCCTTCCAATCTGAGGGGCTCATCTTCCTTCACTATATCAGACAATGAACTGCTGCTATATATAAAGTTTTCACTGTATAATTTTTTTCAGAAGTAGACCCCCAGATCTTTTTTCCTAGTCTCTCTTAGTCTGAAAGCTCAGCTGAAACCCGTCTGCCATGGGTGACCCTGCTGGTATTTGAATACCAGCGGCACAGCTTCCAACATCATAGTAACACGCAAGCCCCCACAGTGCGACAAACTGACAGACTATTGGGGGAGAATGCACATATAGCAAAGATTAATCAAAATTCCATGTGGAGACAATGTAGCATAACAAAAGGAAACTGAAGTTAGGAGAGCTGCATTATTAGTTCTGCTCTGCCTCCATAAGCAGCCTCCTGTCCCTGGGCACTCAATATCCTTTCTAACAGATAGGTATAAAACAGCACACTTGCCTTTCTCACAGACTTCTTTTGAAAACTAAGTAAAATATTGAATATTATCTGAAGAATCAAAGGTAAAGTATAAAATGTACGAAACTACGTGATGATTTTTAGAAATCAATCTGTGGTTTCTCATAGTATCTACTGTGATTGTAGTAGACTCTATGTGTTCTCTATCTTCCTCAAATGCTTCAAAACAGGATTCTTTTCATTAATGATTTATTGAAATAACCTCTGACAGTATTCATAGTATCACTGTCCACCTGTCTCATTTTGCTGATAAGGAAATAGTCTTCCAAATGTGAAGGGACTTGCCCAAGATCATGTAGCTGATTAGTGGTTGAGATAGAAGTGGGGACTTCCTTATTTCTAGTTTTGTGCTCTCCCTACTGCCCCACACTGCCTGAGATTTCTTTCATGTTAGGAACTGTAATCTGTGTAGTGCATTATAATCTCCCGGGACTTTAGGGTCTGGCAGGGCAGCAGCCTGGTTTTGTAGAATGGAGGTGAGCAGGATATGAAAGGACAGGTGGTCAAGATGCTCCAGGGGATTCTCTCTGCTAATCACTTGTTCTACTTGCCCAGACCGCTCCTAGCCCTGGCTGCCCTTCTCTCCTTTGACCTTTCTAATCCCCATACTCCTGTCCTCTTGACACCAGCCTGATGGGACAAATCAGTGTTTTGATGTTGACAGTGTATGCTGTTGACCTTGGCCAATCAGTGTGACTTACCAACTCACACTCCTTGAAGAGAAGGAATAAGAGAGTTGAAACTCTTGACCTTGAAGCTTGAATTCAGTTCAGCTGTTTTGGCTGGTAGAGTGTTTTTAAAAATCAAATTTGAAGGCCTTTATACTAGATGTGTGTTTTCCAATTTACTATACTCTCTACCACTCCCTATTGGATTATGCCAGTCTTTTCTACTCATTTATCTCACCTGTCTGGCCACTTAGAGCATTTGTGATGGCTATTGGTGGAATTAACATCTTCCTGACAGACTTTGACAGGCAGACCTGAGTTCCTTTGCTTTTTCTAATTTTTAGCTTACTGTGGGTCTCTTTTCACCTCAAAGAATTGCCTGTAGCATTTCTGTCAATGGTCACAGTTTAGTACTGATGTTTCCAAGATCCTAGTATTCTGTACTCAAGCATGAGTATTGGGGGCTCACGTGAGAATGAAGAAGGATCAGAGCAGTCCTTATGGGAAGACAGTCCAAAGCAATCCAGTTAAAATGCATCATTGTGTGCTTGAGAATCTTGAAGTAATAATTCATTATCAGCACCCTGGTCTTCTGGCAGAAATGTCTAATACTCAGCATAAGAATTAGTAATATTTGGTTCAGCATTGAAGGTTATCCTTATCTTATTTGTGAAAGGATTCTCCTGGGCCTGGCATTATCCAGAAAAGTTGCTAAGTCAGGCAACAGTACGTTTTTTCCTTTGCTCCAACATGGTTTTCACTCAAACCCTCTTCAATACAGGTTGCCAACTTGGCCTGTTCCATATCCAACAATGAGGAAGGGGTGAAATTAGTCCGGATGGCAGCCACCCAGATTGACAGTCTGTGTCCCCAGGTAAGATTCATTTAATTTGTTTCAAAAGACCATCAGTGACCTGATATTCAGGACCCTCAAGACTCCAACCCTGACATCACCCCTTCCTTTGCTTTGCCCCATATCCTCTCTCTGAAAAGTGCTACCCATCATTCATGGGATGTTTCAAGCTCTACCTTTCTTAAAAAGTGTTTCTAACTACTCCTGTCTCTTCAGAATAACTGTGGCAATCTTTTCCATTCGTCTTGACTTTGTTGTATTTGTTTTGGGTGGTTATTTAAACACTTTGCTTCAATAACTAAATTACAAGCTTTCATGTGCAGAAAGCAAGAGTTATATTTCTGCCACATCTGTGCTAAGTAAATGGAACTTGCTCAGTGAATACTTTTTGACACCTGGGGCTAATTATCATACCTTCAGAAAAGAAGAGCAAAGTAAACAAAAACTAATGGTAGTTGATAACCTATCTACTTTAGATTTCATGTTCTTGATCATCCTTTCTGAACCCTGGGAACTCGCCTGTCTGTAGAAGCTGCAGGGTCCAATGGCTTTGACATGGTCTTTGACCTACTTGTTCTTTTCTTTGAAGAGTGTGGTCATCATGTCCCTGGATTGTTTCTAATAAATAGGTCATTAATGCCGCTCTCACACTGGCTGCCCGGCCACAAAGCAAAGTTGCTCAGGATAACATGGACGTCTTCAAGGACCAGTGGGAGAAGCAGGTCCGAGTCCTGACCGAGGCCGTGGACGACATCACTTCGGTGGATGACTTCCTCTCTGTCTCAGGTAATCACAGCAAACAGGCCCCTTACAAGGCAGCTGGAGGAGAATAACAAGATGAGATAAGGAATATCTTGCAAATGTCATGGGCCTGCATTTCAGGTGCTCTCCTTGGCCCTTCCTGCTTTCAATCACCTTTGCAAATGTGGTCATAAGACCCTCTTGAAAATTCTTTTTTGGTGTGTACATTATTTCAAGACACTGAATCATGGCGTACGGGGAAAAACTTTCTGATAAAAATGTTTGAAACTTGAACAGATTATATAAGGAACTTTAGATTTTCTGGGTTTTTTTTTGGAGTTTTTTAAGCAGGATGGCCTTTGGATGCATCTGAATCACCTATGCAGAAAAAGACATGGGATATGGATAAAATAAAATATTGCCTACTCCACGTGGGTTTATGTCTGAAAATAGGCAAGCAGCTATTCCAATTTGGGTATGTTAAGTGGGTCATTTTTACAACAAGTGTGAAGTTTCCCAGGTCTGTGCTAAGCCAGGTAGAACTATCAGCCACAGAATGAACCTATTAGAAGGCACTTGGGAGCTATTGAGGCTTTGAGCATTTGTCTCTGAGGTTGTATAAGGAATTGGGTAAAGAAAAATAGAACTAGTCATCATTTGGAATTGTAACTTTCTTCTTTATAAATTAAGCCAGTCTGGACGAAGCTAGTGGATTTGGATAACCATAGAGTTCATTTGGTCTTTAACAGGACTCATCAATACTGTTTCAAGATTAGGCCACTGGCAAATAGGCCTTTTTGCAAACATATCTGACCAAGCACATTTGGCCAATTCACCTTGAAGAGCAATTAATGGGGAGGAGTGGGGAGAAGGTCACTGGAAACATCAGCCTCCTTTGAGAAGCATTAAAATAACCAAGTCACCCCTGAAATTCAAATGGCTCAGATGTCGAGTCTACCTACAGGTGTGTGGAATACCTAGGGCAACCGACCAACTCTGTCAACACTCCCCCTGACCACAATCTGCTGGGCTCTATTCTTGGAAGACAGGTCTGTGAGGGAGAGATCACATCACAGCTGGTGGGAACCAGGGAGATAGGACATCTGACTGCAGCAGTGCGGATGTGATTTCTGGGGAGAGGCTCTAGGTTTGGAAAGTTTTCTTGGGCACAGTTTTTCCTTTTCATGAAGGAACAGGCATTTCTCCGGGGACTTGTGTTTGAGGTTTGTCTGAGAGCAGCATAGTCGGATCTGTAGATTTGATGGATAATCAAAAAAGCCGGACTACAACAATAGAGGACAAGACAAGGCAGGTGGGAAAAGTGATCTAACGTATGCTCAGCGTGTGTACGTTTCCTGCTTTCTGCTATTTGCTTTAATGCTCATCCAAATTCTATAAAATAGGTATTAGTGTTCTAAGTCTTCCTTTGAGAGAACTAAGTCTTTGAAAGTGTAGGTAACTTGGCAGAGATGGTATTAAAATCCAGATCATCCTCTTTTCAGAAGCTATATGGTTCTCAATAAGTCAAGATGGAAGTAAAATTTCCTTTGGTGCTTTCTGCTTTTATTTCAGCCCTTCTCCCTACACCCCAGTATTTTTCATTCCAATCTCTAATCCCTTTCAGAAACCTGTGTTATTTTTCGTTCCCAAAGTAATTTGTTTTCTATGACTTGTCAAAGCAATTATTCATTTAAATATACCCATATCTAGGGACTGACTGATAAAGAACTCAGTATGTTACCCGGCCTGGAATTTTTACTTTGCCAGCAGCTGAGTCAGGGAGGGCTAAAGGACACTAAAAGGAATGTATCTGTAACAAGGTGCTGAGTTGTTTGGATGGGCATGATGGGGATTTGTATGGTGGGCAATGGACATGGTTGGTGGTGGTGGTGCCAAGGAGTCAACTACTCATGGTGACCTCATGTAAGCAGAGTGTAACTGCTCCGTAGGGTTTTCAAGGTTGTGACATTTTGGCAGCAGATTGCCAGGCCTGTGTTCCGAGGTGCCTCTGGGTCAGTTTGAACTGCCAACCTTTCAACTAGTAGTGGGGCGTTTAACCATTTGCATCACCCGGGGACTCCTGACAATGGAGAGGCGGCCACCAATTCTAAGCTTCTTTCTAGTATCTAGTACATTTTTGCCAGGCTGACTACAGGAACCCTCAGTAAGGAGAAGGATCCTTCCCCAGCCAGCCTCACATCCAGTATCTCACCCAGCAATCCTGGCAGCCCCTGGAAATCTTCCTCTGCATCCCATTCTGTGGACAAATAAATAGAAATTACCCACATGCCGTCTTTTTCAGGGAATTATTTCAGAACTTAAAACTTTCTCAAATTATCCTTTTCTTTAAAGGCATATACAGAAATTTCTGAGGGTGGGGAGAAGCAAGATGAGGAGGTCTTATCTCAGACTCTTTCAATAGTGCAAAGCTGCTCTTAATTTTCTTCCCCCAAGGCCTGCCTCTTCACCACCTCTCTCCCTGCCATTCCTTTGTGCATCTCATTATTACCAGTAACAAGAAAAGGCTTTGGCTGCCGCTGATAACACTGTGCAGTCCAACCCCAGTGGTACAAGTGCCGCGGCGTGCCGTGACAGGAAAATGAACAGGCGCTGTTAGGGAGCCAGCCTTGGCAGGGCCTGCCGGAGCATGGCTTTGGAGCTGACAATCGGAGGCGGCAGGCACCTTTCCACAGACCGGCTTGACAAATAATGACACAGCCCACTCTGTCCTGATGGTAGGCTGTGGGCACAGCCCAATAGTTGGAGAAACTACTTCCTGCTTCCTCTATGAGCTGGAGCCAAAACATTTGCATCAGTAAATTGCAAGTTTGGCCCCGGAGATAGTTTGGAATGACATTTTATGTATCGGTTTCTTCTTAGGGGAATATCTATTCTGGCAGGAAACTCTATTTAAAAAACAAAAAAGGAGATCCTTATTTTTAAAGAACTATAGTGTTTTTCATGCTACCTGAACTTATGTGTTTGAATGTTTAATTCCTCCGTATGAAATGCAACACATTTGGGGTGCAATGGTGCTAGCTATTAATACTACAGGAGCAAAACCAATTTTCAGATGTGGCCGGGGCTCGTAAAAAAAGTGAAATAGCTCTGTTAGAGCATTTAAACTTTTCCCACTAGGCAAAAACTACAATTTTTAATAGTGTTTTTAAAATGTGCTACTTGGCATTAACCACGTGACAGTGTAATTCTTGGGTTTGACTCACAAAATAGCAGGAATCTGAGATCTGAGAAAGCTATTGACTCAGTTTCATAACGTGCAAGATTTTTGTTATTATTGTTTTTGCCTTTTTTTTTTACTCTAGAATCTTGAACTTGTTTACTTTTAAAATTCACACAGTGAACTTTATTTTAGAATTTTTTAAGATATAGCTTTGAGGTTTATAATGATCAAGTCGTTTGGTCATCAGTGATTTTTATAACAAAATTGCGTATTTTCGGAAATAGCAAGGTTGCAAAAAGTCAAGGTAATTTATCACAAGAGATGTGGCAGTCAAGTGTTTTATGAAATGTTCAATGCCATGCCTTCTATCAGGGTGTGACGTCCAAAGTCCCTGGCTGTTTTCTCCCAGCTGTGGAGACATCTCTGGAATACATGTATCTTTTATTAATACTGTCACCTCTGTATGCTTTTCGAGTGGGAACAGCGTTCCTCTATCTCCGTAGTTTATGATTCCTTTCTCTTGAAAATACCTTAGGATAAAAATGTATAATTGATTGTACCTTTTCAACGGACACGTTCGTTCAAAACGTCTTTGATTGTCTGCTGCATTCAAGACACTGTCAGGAAGGTAAATGGAAATCAAGTATGGATTCTGCCTTTAAATAATTCACTGTCCTTGAAATATACTAGACCAGTTTGCTTCCTAACTTGTGGGCCTCAGACCTCACAGTGCAAGGAGTGGGGGGGAGAAATGATTGCAAGGGGTCCAGCACTCCCTATATACCCTAAGTGTGGCCATTTGATCAAATGAATAATATGCTACATGAAGAGTTACAGCCCTCTTTCAAATACATTGCTGTTACTTAGATTAATAAAATACAAATCTATTTAAAAGCATTACTGAATCATAATGGCTTTTAGCATTATGTGTACCATGCATCAATAGAACTACTCTTATAAGGGAATTGTGGTTCATTTTTCCTTAAAAAGGGTACCTCTTATGGAAGAAGTGAAGGAGCCCTGGTGGCGCAGTGGTTAAAGCGATCGATTGCTAATCTAAAGGTCAGCAGTTCAAAACCACCTGTGGTTCCATGGGAGAAAGATGTGGCAGTCTGCTTCAGAAGAGATTTACACCCTTGGAAACCCTATGGGGTCACTCTGAGTCGGAACTGACTCGACGGCAGGGGGTTTGGTTTTGGTTTTCTTATAGAAGAAGATTAGGAAACAATGAGTAAAATATCTTAATACTTCTAAAAAAAGGTAATTCAGGAAAAAATAATCTATTAGTAAATTGTAATATTAGTAAAATCAATAAATATTTTATTCATGTAACATGAGTAACCTGTCTGTTTAACGAATTAGTTGATGCTTTAATTGATTACATTCAATGGTTTTGATATCATGGATTTTCGGCCTATGCTGACCTCCTTCAGATAGGTATAGTTATATCTATAATAGTATTTTTTTTGCGGGGGGGGTGATGCTTATGTAATTAAATTAGTTTCACAGTCCTAGCTTGGGAAATAGTTTGTAAAAAAAATTCATTTTATTTTAAAATATTGGGTCATGAGAAGACCCTAAGAACTAAAAAAAAAATAAAAATAAAAAATTATTAACTCCAGAGGGAAGAGTATCTAATTGACAGACCTCTCACTGTTTTGCAGTCAATTTCAAAATTCCATCTTTAAACTATGCACAGGAAACAAGTAACTATGCCTATTCTTATACTGCTATGCTATTCAAAGAAAATGGCAACTAGATGCATGTTTTTGACATGAAGCTCCTCTCAGGGTCTCCCTTAAGGGGCCAGGGCACATTTTAATTTTCTCAAGGAACCCAGCAGGGCAGTAAAGATGCTTATTTGAATCAAACTTTTACATTTAAAATCTTATAGCAAGTTTCCTTTGAGTAAACCGTTTTTCTCAGATGTTCTTTTAGATGGATTTGCATGACACACCCCAAGATCTCATAAAGGGGTAGTTTTCAGAAGTCCTTTGATCAAAATCTCTTAAATCTGTATTTTCACAACTGTGGTATTTTTGTGTATTTGTTTATTTCATTTAGGAAAATACTGGCATTCAGAGAGGACTGCTTACTTGTAAATTTAAGAAATTTCAATATTAAATTTAAACATCGTATTTATTTTTCCATTCTAATTTATGTTTGAAATTAAAGAACCAGAGTTGGATAAAATATAAGGGTTTCAGTAAGGAAATCATATTGTACTAGGTCAAAACAAATATTCCTTCATGAAATGTAAGTCATACTTTGTAACTTTCTACTCAATGTCCAGTAAGAACAAATATTCCATATGAGTTCTTGGTTTAAGGAAAGTAAAAGAAATTCGTAGTGTAGACTGAGATTTGCTGGGTACCCTCCCATCTCCCCCTCTTTAAACCCCAGTTGAAGTTGATTTGATTCCAGCTCATGGTGACACCATGTGTGTCAGAGTGAAACTGTGCTCCACAGGATTTTAAATGACGATTTTTCAGAAATAGATCACCAGGCCTATTCTTCCAAGGACTCGAACCTCCAACCTTTTGGTTAGCAGCCAAGAATGTTAACCATTTGCGCCACCTAGGAACTCCATCTCTTTTGCTGTAGGAACTTTAAAATCAGAGCTAGCCTTAGAAACTTCCTAAATGGAAAGTAATCTATTTTAATCCTTTAATGATTACTCATTGAATTTTGCGGTGATTGTTTTTAACAGATTAACAGATCACTTATGAGACTCTTTTCAAACTTTTTCCATTTATCTACTTAAAGCATATGTGCTTGTGTTTGTGTGTGTATTTGTATTTTCATCTTAAGTTCCTTTCTTCTTTCAGTAGAGCATTAAACTTTTTGAACATTTCCTTAGAGTTCTGTTGCTAAAGAGTGTTCAAGGAACATAGTCACAGTTCTCACGTTAGACACGGAAATACAAAACGACACAGTTGTTAAACTATAAGAAACTAAATCTCCTGTTTCCTCTTTTCTAATTGAAAATGAAACCTCCACTCCTTCCTGGTTGGTTTCCGCTTTTGGCAATAACTGGAGAGGGAGACTGGCATTGACTCTAATCTGAGGAAACTGGCCATAAAATGGATTGTATTTTAAATGTAAATTAATTTAGTTTTCCCAGTTGTATTTTCCTTGTCCGTGACATGACTTTAAAAGACTGACTGGGTGATCTTCATTCATTCTAGAGTTTCCCTTAACTGTTTCCTTAATAAAAACATGATCAAACAAATATGCACCCAAAGCTTTGACTCTGGTCGTGTTTAGAAGTATTTCTGCTTGGTCAGATTGACTTCATATTGACTGCCACAATTACTTTTAAAAGACCCTTTCATGCAGTACATCTCAAATTTTGAAACAAAGGAAGGGATGTTCTTTGTCAGTGGTCTTCAAAGTGTGGTCCCCAAATCAACAACATCAGCATCATCGAGGAACTTAGTAGAAATGCAAATTCCTTCCTTCCCACCCCTACCCCAGCCTACTGAATCAGAAACCCTTAAGAGTAGTGCCCAGCAGTCTATGTGATGCCTCAAGCTCTCTTGAGAACCACAACTGTAATGGTAAAATATGTCGCTTAAATACCATTTTAATGTAATTATGCATATATTGAGATGTGGTAATTGAGGCTACACAATAACTGATGAATCATTGTATTTTAAGTGTCTGAGTGATGTAAAATCATATAAATGTGTACATGTCTTCCCTACAGAAAATCACATCTTGGAGGACGTGAACAAGTGTGTGATAGCCCTCCAAGAGGGGGATGTGGACACCCTGGACCGGACAGCGGGGGCCATCAGGGGCCGGGCTGCCCGAGTCATTCACATCATCAATGCTGAGATGGAGAACTATGAAGCTGGGGTTTATACTGAGAAGGTGCTGGAAGCTACAAAATTGCTCTCTGAGACAGGTAAGCATGGATATTAAATCTGCCCAAAATGTCAGTGCTGTGATTAATTTTCCTATATGAATAAATTGGTTTTATTGATCTATCTAGGTCTTTATGCTTCTAAACGATGCATGATCATGAACGGGGTGGAGTATTAAGTGTTCTCCTCTCTTTAGTTTTTCAGTTTGAATTTGAATATCTTTAGGAGAATAACAATAACATTATTGCTTTACATCCATATATTACCATACCGGTTGCCATGGAGTGGATTCTGACTCACTGTGAACCCATATGTGTCAGAGTAGAACTGTGCTTCATGCTTTCAATGGCTGATTTTTCATAAGCAGATAGACAGCTAGGCCTTTCTTCTAAGGCAACTTTGGGTGGACTTGAAGCTCTAACTTTTCACTTAGCAGCTGAATGCACTAACCATTTGCATCACCCAGAGTCTCCATTCATATATTTCTTTATAGTTTTTATACATAATCTCACTGAACTCTCTTAAAGACCTTATGAAGTAGGAAGAGAAATTTTAATTATCTCCACTATAGATAAGAATATGGAGGCTGGAATCAGTTAAAAGACTGGAACAAGATCACAGCCTAGAAGATAGTGGCCATGTAACTGGAAGTAGGAATTTTGAACTTGAAAATCACTTCTTATGCTACTTGAGAGGATAAAAACATGAGAAAGGGCACTGGACAGCCAGGGGGGAAGCATCAAGGCTTTAGATAGTACATGCATATGAAAACCAAACTCTGCCATTGAGTCAATTCTGACTCCTAGTGACTCTATAGGACAGATTAGAACTGCTCCATAGAGTTTCCAAGGAGCAGCTGGTGGATTCAAACTGCCAACCTTACAGTTAGCAGCCAAGCTCTTACCTTCTGTGCCACCAGGGCTCCATGCATATAAAGGGGTACTGAAAAGGGTTAGGCTTTCACTATCTGCCCTGCCCCTCTAGGAGAGCCTTACATGCCCTCCTCCAGGATCCATGGCTGCCCACTTGAGAATCACTGCTGGGCTAGGACATGGTAACTTATGGCAGCCTGTCATAGCTCTTAGGTGCATCGGGATGGAAAAAAAGACTTACTTCCACCGACTTAGCAGAACAACCCTCAGCTTTGAACATTTGTGTCAAAGATTGGCCTATTTTTAGTAGTTTCTTCTTCTTGACTAGTTGTCCTGGTTTCAGATCCTTTCTTAAGTACCTCATACCTTGTGCATATGCGTATATGAAGTAAAATGAGAATGAGGGGAAGAGAGAAGACTAAATAATATGGAGAGAATTGAGCTCTGTGTTATACGGAGTTAGGAATAGGTAATGAATGCAGTCATTTGTATGCACAGAAGGATCTCTCTCCTCAAACCCCATGAGTGCTCCCTCTGGTCTACACATGGACTTTGGACCCACTAGGCATTTTAAAAATAGATGTGTCTCTGAAAGGTCAGATACAGCCGTGTTCCAAGTTCTGCATAATACGACTTGTTAGTGGAAATGTACTTCCTTCTACAGGTAAAGGGTATTTACAAAGAATTCGGTAGATATTTGTTAGCCTGAATAGCAAAGAAAAACAACAGATAAGATAGACATCGATCACTCTCTTTGAGATATAAGCAAAAAGGGAATAGTGTATAATCAGATAATAAAAAGCACATCTAGGGATTGTTGCTTTTCTTGAGATTGTGACGCACTTAGAAATAATAATAATGATAATAATAAATAAAATATGCCCACATTTTAATTAGCTGAAATTCAGCACAGTTTTCTTCCAAATAGGCTTGCCCTTTGCATTCAGGAGAGTAACACAAAACAGGCCTTATGATATTTGTTTCCTGACTTGGATGAATTAGAATCAGACATTTTAATCTCCCATTCAGGGACTTTTTTTTTTTAACCCTTAAGGGGACCCTTGCACATTTCTGTGGCTCTCAGTTCCTGGCCCATTAGCTCTATTCTGCTATAAAGTCTCAGCTTCTCGTGTTACAGCTAACAAACAGCCCTCCCTTGAATAGAGGACACTGGGTACAGAGTATCAAAGAGAGGTGAAGGGCATGCCTGGGAAAAGAGATGCCAGGGACAGGACTCCAATCAGCTCATCCCTGCTCCTGACTGGTTAGAATGATAATTGTGGCAGATGAGAGATGCAGATTATTTTTTCAATTTCCATGTGATTTTGTACCCAAAATGAATTCTAGCATTGTTCAAGACACTTTTGAGTCCTTTCATTGTATCTTGGGTTGCTTTAATGAACAGAAAGAGTGGTGCTTACTGTATCAAAATCTACTTAAAGACAAGAGTAATATGCTTAGTTGATTGAAATATTTTCAAATAATTTTCACCAAAGGCTTGAAATGTAAATAATTTTCTGGTTGATTTTTTCACTAAAAAAAGCCAACAAAACAGAACAATCCATCCTAGATTGCTGTTGTTAGTCCAGATTTTACTGTCACTTGGTCATTGTAAGAGCTTTTAAAATTCTTGCCCCAGCTCTTCCTTATAGTGATTGGACACTCTGGGGAGTTAACCAAAGGAAACTGCCTTATCCTGATGTCCACATGCAATTCCTAAGTGAATGGAGAAGACATTTAGATTATCTCCATCTTTCAGGATCTATTGAAGATAGCTAGCAAGGTAAAAATGTAGAAGATATTGAAATAGTTTATAGATAACTGCGCTAGAAAATACCTAGAGTATGTGTCAAGGAAAAGTGGATGTTAGTGGACTAAGAACTAGAATATGCAAACTCAAACCAAACCTGTTGCCATTGAGTCAATTCTGACTCATAGTGACCCTATAGGACAGAGTAGAACTGCCCCATAGGGATTCCAAGGAGTGACCAGTGGATTCGAACTGCCAACATTTTGATGAGCAGCCTGAGACCTCAACCACTGAGCCAAATTCTTCTGCTTTTGGCCCCAATTGTTTTTCTCTCTCTTAAATAAGAACAATATTGTTTCTGTATGAGTGGCAGAGAAGTTGCCAGGGAAAAGAAAGCAAAAACTTTGACTGTTAACTTGCTGATTGTCAATTAGAGTAATTGGAGAACGTCCTTGCATGACTAGACACATGGAACTTCAAGACCACCATAGGATCAAATCTGTGATTATGGTTGTGCTCAGTTTTGTTAGTTTTACATATTTTCTAAAATGAGTTAGCTCTCTTCTCAGTAACGTTCTGTGCTAATGAGACATATGCCCTCAAATAAAAACGCCTATGCATATCACCGATGCCCAACTTTCTACCTTTAGGCTAATATTTTGGTTCTGATAAAAACATCCTTAGAGTCATAATGAATTGATTGCTTTTCCTTATGAGTTGATCAGATTTTATCCTGAAACTGTTTTATTTTAAGAATAGAACAGGCGTAGTGGACAAGAAGGAAAGTTGCCTAGAGGAAGGGTGAGGGAAAAAAAAAGGAGTCTAGGACATGGAAGATAAAATGTCTTTTTTTTTTTTTTTTTTTTTGTGCCTTGTCACAATCTACAAGTTCTGCCAAGTTTTATATCTAAGCTGTGATATTCAAGACCCTAAGGCAGAATTTCTTAATCTTTGCACTATTGACATTTTGGTCTGAATAATTTCTTGGGCCAGTGTGGGAGGCGAGGGTACAATTATCCTGTGCATTACAGAATGTTTAGCAGCATCCCTGACCTCCACCCACTAGAAAGCCTTCCCCAGCCCTAAGTTGTAACAACCAAACATGTCTCTAGACATTGCCAAATATCTCCTGAAGGCTGGGAGTGAAGAACTTCTGTTGGGAATCACTGCCCTAAGCTGAAGAAATATCCCAAAATAGGAACAAGTTTGAACGAGGCAAAATGTAGCCTATATACTGTGAACATAGGGTATGATGAAGGGAGTGGAGTGGGGATACATTGCAAAAAAGAATCTATAAAAGGGTAGAATTCTCAAAAAGACTTCACTAGCCTAGAAGTTGCTGCTGAAGATGTTTGCAAACACAGATTAACCCCTATTTAAACATGTAAATGACTACAGGGATGGGTCTTTGTAGGGAGACTCCCACTTTACTACTTGGCTGCCTTCCGTGAGTGACTACAGGATTGAGAGATATCCAGAGTGACAAACCCGATTGTGGTTTATTTTGCATGAATTACGTCACTTTCTCAGTAAAGAGAGTGTTTTGATTGAGAGTACTTTTTGTGTTGATATGACTGATGAGTCAAATTTAAGAAAATAAGTTTGAAGAGTGTTAGTATGTTAAAATTCCAAGGCAGCATTATGAAAAAATTAACCTATTTTTTTTTAATAAAACTAATCTAGGCTGATGAAAACACAATAAACTGAACCTACAACAGACCCATTAAATACTTACATTGCATATTTGACGGGCTCTTCAATAAAACCTGAATTACAACAAACTGCCAACAGCTTGGTAGTGAGTGCATGCTTGACCAGAGCCATCTTCAGAGATCGCATTTACAAAGTCGGGTTGCTGCAGGAGAGTGAGGGGGGCAAAAATACATTCAGGGATATCATATTTAGATACACATAGAATAGCTCATTCTTCACAGAACAGATTATATTGAAATGTCATTCTTGTAAATTTGATAGCTGATGCAAGCTTATGGCAATGTGAGCATGACTGGATTGAGAGAACTTTGTAGCTTTTGATCCTGTAAGCAGCTCCTTCTTCAGAGGGGACAGTAGCTCAGAACAAAAATAAATAAATAAAAGAAGAAGAAATAGGAAAAATAAAATATTCTAAGGAGGTTTCTGTTATTTCTATTATTGAGCATTCCACATGTGGGGATTGGGATTCCATTATTTTGGAGCACACATGGGCCAAACAGATGGCATAATTCTTACTTGCATACTTCTGCAACCTGAAGTTTCATAAGAACAAGAAGGTATTTTTATATCATTCAGTATATTTTCCCTAGAAATATAAAGCATTAAAACAAGAAAGAATATTGAGGGGTATGGTTGAGCAGTACAATGTAGAACAAAGTCATCTTCCAAAAAAACCAAACCAAACCTGTTGCCATTGAGTCGATTCTATAACTCAGTTCCTTAATTACTACCAACTAACCGTGACCTTAAACAAATGAATTAATGTCTCTGGGCCTAAGTTTTCTCTATTGTTGAATGTTTTGTCATCCGAGGGTAGTTAATATTATTGATCTGGAACTACATGCATCACTGTTCCCTGGCTTCTTGGTGATTGCACTCCACAAGGGCAATCATTGCCATGAATCCTCTGTATAGACCCTCCTCTCCATCCGGACAGGTGTCTTCATTATTCTCCAAGCAAAACCCATCCATATGCTCCCACTCTTCTCCCAGTAGTGTTCTCTATTTCCTCCTCCTCCTCTACCTCTGGTTATTGAACTTAACCTTTAAGGTATAGCTCAAGTTTCAGTTGGAGATAGCATGGATCTTTATCAGTCTTTTGACATTCAGTACATGTAAGTGTCTGTGCTCAAAATTAGACGGTTAGCTCCTAGAGGACAGGGGTTTTATATAAGGGTGCAGGTCCTAGAATGATGCTACCACATAATTAACATTTAATATATTTGCATTTACTAAATGAATTAAAAAAGTAGAGCCTGGCCCTCTCCACCCACCACCCCCTAGTAGAAATATGTCCACAGGTAGCCCTCATGTTCACAGCTCAAGATTCTAGGATAAATATAATTCTATGTCAAAAGGAAACAATCTGGTTGGTAATCTTGGGTGTGCTCCTTCACTTGAACTGATTTTTGTTACCAGTGAGATTGAGTTTTGTTACCAGTGGAACTGAGTTTTGTGATTGAACATGCCTGGGTGACCTGCCTATGCCTGTGGCTGGATAAGGGGATGGAGGTAGGTAAGGTCTCTATCAGAATAAGGTGGTGGGGACAGTTTACTGGCCAGACAAAAAATATTAGGTATTTTTTTAGGAAGGATAATCACAGTCAAAGTCACTTCTCCATGACTGATCTTAAAATTAGATTATGAAAGCAATGAATTTCAAACAGAAGCGGTAATAACCAAGATTGTTCAGCCTAGACATTCTGATATGTGTTAATATAATCCTTATTATTGGTTAAAATATTTTATTTCCCTTTTAAAGGTCAAAATGATGAAGATATGGAGGAAAGGTCTTATCAGTTAGTGGTTGTGTCTCTCATGGTGGTGGAAAGTCAGAAGTGTGGGAGGAATGAGAAGGAAATTTCATCTACTTAATAGCCCCTAAATATGCAATGTATAGTTTGTCTCAATGCTTTTTCTATATGACTGAAACCTACATAATCTAGGTTTTGTAAGAGTCTGCCTGATAAGTTTTTTATATCTGTATTTACTTGTTTTATCTTGAAAGCAAATACAAGGTTTCTAGCTCAGAGAACAGACTTATTATGATTTACAACAATGACCACACCAGTTCCCCATGCCTCATTCTGTTTCTCAGAGCTGTGTGATGAGGGCCGATGGATTCTACATACAGAGGAGGTTCATACTGCAGGAGAGGAGCTGCGAAATTATGGATCTGAAAGCTTACATAGGAATTAGTGTTCAGCTTCCCCCTCTGCCCCCCACCCCCACCCCAGATGGAGAGTGAAACGTTTGCTCTTTAATGCGAAGAAATCCTCTGTAGGAAAGGTCCCCATGTTGTTACAACCCTTTGCAATGTAAGTTAATGGCTGTTGATATTATCCACCATTGAAATGTAAACATATAGCTCTGGGGAGATAAGCCTGTATATCTCTCTCCAGAGTATTTCACTTTCTCCCTGTTGCTATTGAGTCATCCTTTGACCCAGGTTGCCAGTAATGTTTGCTCAGAAAGTCTGCCTGTGCAGAAACAAGAAAATATTTTGGGTAAACTGGCTTGTTTCTAAAATATGCATTCCTCTAGAATTCGGACATGCCTAGCTCTCTCTGCGTGAGGGACTGAAGAACCACCCAAGAAAGCACATCCTAAGAAGACAAAGTAAGATACACATTTTTAGCCTGATATAAATGTGGAAGTGGAGATGGGATAGGGTGGACATAGAAGTCTCCTAATCACAATATCTCTTTGTAATATAAATTTGGAGCAATATAGGAAAATAAGTAGCTCTTTTCTAGTGCCCATTTGTCAAAGTGAGATCAAATGGAAGTGCATGACTCTCCAGTTGTACGATATCAGAATCCTGGGAACTCTAAAGGACATGGCACTGCTTTGTCACTTCATGGGCACCAGAGACCAGTATCCACAGCAGTGGCAGTAGAATACTGGAGAGGTTTGCATATATTGTCTAGCAGGGCCAGTGCTTGTGTCCACTGGAATTGGTGGCCAGGCTGTATCAACTGTGGACAACTAAGGCAGTGGTAAGGCCCCCTCACCTACATTATCTGACATCAGTCAGTAATAGGTGATGAGGTCAGAGAGGGGAAGAATATGCTGATGGTCATTTGTTTGGGAACACGTGGTACATCGTTGGAATACTCCAGAAATAATTTTGATTAAGAGACATGGGAAGCTGTGCTTGTAGCTGGAGGACCTGAAATAATATATGGACATAAGAATTAGAGAAGTTCTGTTTGGTCTGAGTTCATAAAAAACAATACAAAACAAAACAAAACCAAAAAAACAGTTGCTGTCAAGTCGATTCCAACTCATGGTGACCTCATGTGTATCAGAGTAGAACTTTGCTCTATAGGGTTTTCAGTGGCTGAGTTTTTGGAAGTAAATTGCCAAGCCTTTCTTCCAGCATGCCTCAGGTTGGACTCGAACTGCCAACCTTTTGATTAGCACCCAAGCATGTTAACCAATAGCACCGCCCAGGGACTTTTATGCTGGGCCAGTGACCACAAAATGACCTCTACACCCTGTTTGGCTTTCTAAATGTCACCTATCCTCCTCAGGACTAACTGGTTTCTTCCTTGTCAGTGAAGTTCTCTCCACAGTCACGCCAGCCAATCGTGCTTCTCTGCTCCCATTACTCTTTTTTTTGAACCATCAATTTGTTGAGCATTTATTTATTTTATTTTTGTTGTTGTTGTTAAGAATATACACAGCAGAACATACAGCAATTCAACAGTTTCTACCTGTTCAATTCAATGACATAGATTACATTTTTTGGGTTGTGTGATCATTCTCACCCTCCTTTTTTGAGTTGTTCCTCTTCTGTTAACATAAACTCACTGCCCTCTAAGGTTTCTATTTAATCTTTCGAGTTACTGTTGTCAATACGATCCCATATAGATAGTTTGTAAAAAAGCATAATGCTCAAGGCTGATGTTCTTTACTAGTGAAACTAAGCTATTATTTGGTTTTAAGAAGACTTCAGGGGGTATTTTTGGTTTAAGGTTTAAAGATTGTCTCAGGGCAATAGTTTCAGAGGTTCATCCAGTCTCCATCGCTCCAGAAGAATCTGGATTCCATGAGAATTTGTAAGTCTGCTCTGCATTTTCCCCTTTTTGACCAGGATTCTTCTTCAGAATCTTTGATCAAAGTGTTCAGTAATGGTAGCCAGGCACCATCTGGTTCTTCTAGTCTCATAGCAAAGGGGACAGTTGTTTATGGAGACAATTAGCCACATAGTCTATTTCCTCCTCCTATTCCTGACTCTCCTTCTTGCTCTGTTGCTCTGGGTAAATAGAGACCAATTGTTGTACTTTGGATGACCACTTGCAAACTTTTAAGACCCCAGGCACTATGCAGTGAACTAGGAGGTAGAACAGAAGCACGAACCATGATATCAGGACAATTAAGTGAAATGTCCCATGAAACCATGACCCTAAGCCTCCAAACCAAGGAACCAAATCCCATGAGGTATTTGGTTGTATATAGGCAGCCTCAGCAGGTACTCTTTTTTTTTTTTCTATCATTGTAAATGTATCTGTCTTAGTCTGGATTCTCTAGAGGGGTAAAACGAGTGCAGCAAAACCAGAAATTTACTTCAAGAAGATGGCTCATGTAATTGTGGAGGCTGGCAAGTTCCAAATCTGTTGGTCAGACGACAGGCTGGCAACCTCTGCAGGCTCACGCGGTTGCAGGGGCTGATGACCCCAAAAACTGCAGGTCAGGTGACAGACTGGATACCTTTGCTGGCTTATGTCCCAAGAACCAGAGGTCAGATGCACGATCAAGAGAAAGAGCTTTGCCAGAACATTCATTTATATCATGTATGCAGGCCAGACTCCCAAGGGAACTCTTCTTCCAACTGATTGGCTATTCATATGAGATCACAAAATGGGAAGAGCTTATATAGTGTCTGCCAAACTACTTAAAATCCTAGCCTAGCCAAGTTGACACATAACGTTAACCATCACAGCCTACCCCTTGTCAACATGGCACCTATACACACCTCCTTAAACCATACATCATCTCTAAATAGAGACAATTATAGTCATACTTGCACTTAACAAGGTACAACTAACATGCATACAACTGAAAATGCACTAACTCCATTTACATCTTATATTTTATAATGAGCGATGGTATAAAGGAGAGAAGAAAAAGATATTTACTATGTACACATATCTATATACCCACACGTATAACAAAACAGGGAAGAAATACTCATTACAATTACCACCCTTGTTTCTGCAACTGGTATTTAAAACTACCCTCTTCCACCATCCCTTCCGTATTCCCTTTACCCTTAGCAAGCAACTTAGCTGGACATGGTTCTTGCCTGGTAGGATGACCCAAATCTTCATTTCTAAAAGATCTAGGCCATTAGTAGTCATGTCAGAATTGGGTTGCTATAATTTTCCATTGACTTTAATCACAAGGCATGGTAATCCTAAGAGGTGCCCTAAGGGATCTCCTGTATTCCAGACATGCTGTTCCTCACTTCAATTATGTAATATCAATCCAATTTCCCCTTAGTAGTCACTCCGTTCTTTGCCTGTTGATTCAGAGGCTTGAGGAGCACAAAGTGGCAGGGTGGCATTCTTAACTTTGAGTTCAATGGAATCAGTGTTGTGTCTCCATGTGGGAGCATTCCTCCCTTTGGAACTAAGACCTCTAAACACACAGAGCATAAGGTTGCAGGGACAGGAAGCAAAAATTTTACAAGAGGGTTACTAGGGGTAAGAGTGAGTGGTGCCACTCCCAGTTCCATGTCTTGATTCCTGGGACCATGAATCCTGGCTATGGGAAAAACAGCACTGTATATTAGACACTGATTTAGAGCCTATACAGTCTCCTGGAGAACACTACCCTAGCCCTGCAAGGTATTGTCACTTAGCTGGTGCCATAATTGCGTCTTTGGAAGGAAATTCCTTCATTCTATTAAGCCAGCTGCTTCAGCATGGTGGAATATGGTAAGACCAATGAATTCCATGAGCATGGGCCCATTGCCACATTTTACTTGCTGTGAAATGAGTTCCTTGATCCAAGGCAATGCTGTGTGGGATACCATGACGGTGGATAAGGCATACTAAGTCCACAGATGGTAATTTTGGCAGAAGCGTTACATGCAGAGAAGGCAAATCCATATCCAGAGTAAGTGTCTAACCCAGTAAGAACAAAATGCTGCCCTTCCATAATGGAAGTGGTCCAATGTAATCAACCTGCCATCAGGTTGATGGCTGATCACCTGAAGAATGTTGCTGTATTGGTCTCTCCTGCTGGCAGATTGGGCGCTCAGTAGTGGCTGTAGCCAAGGTGGCCTTGGTGAGTGGAAGTCTATGCTGCCGAGTCCATGTATAACCTCCATCCCTACCACCATGGCCACTTTGTTCATGAGCCCCTTGGGCAATGACAGGAGTGGCTGGGGAAAGAGGCTGACAGTATCCATAGGACGTGTCACACTATTCACTTGATTGTTAAAATCCTCCTCTGCTAAGGCCACCCTATGGTGAGCATTCACATGAGACACAAATGTCTTCACTTCTTTGGCCCATTCAGTGAGATCTATCCACATACCTCTTCCCCATAGCCCCTTGTCACCAATTTTCAAATCATGCTTCTTCAAATCCTGACCATCCAGCCAAATCATTGATTACAGCCCATAAATCAGTATACAGTTGCACATCTGGCCATTTCTCCTTCCAAAGAAAATAAACAACCAGAGGCACTGCTTGAAGTTCTGCCCACTGGGAGGATTTCCCTTCACAAGTGACCTTTGGGGAGGTCCCAGAAAACGCCTGCAGTGCTGCTGCTGTCCACTTTTGAACCCATCTGTAAATCAGGCAGGAGTTTCCTTTTCCTCAGTCATCTGGTCACAAGGAACCCCCCATGAGGTCATAGGTACAGACTGGGAGAGAAAAGGTAAAGTGACAGGAGTGGGGACAGTGGGCATTTGGGCCACTTCCTCATGCAACTTACTATGACTTCATGTCCTTCTCAAGCCCAGTCTCATATATACCACTTCCATTTAATGATGGAGCGCTGCTGTGCACATCTAACTTTATGGCTCTGTGGGTCAGACAACACCCAGTTCATGAGGGGCAGCTCAGGCTGCATGGTGACTTAGTGGCCCATGATTAAGCACTTAGTCTCTACTAAGGCCCAGTAACAAGCCAAAAGTTGTTTCTCAAAAGGAGAGTAGTTATCTGCAGAGGGTGGCAGGGCTTTTCTCCAAAATCCTAAGGGTCTGTGCTGTGATTCACCCATAGGGGCCTGCCAAAGACTCCAAACTGCATTTCTATCTGCCATGGACACTTCAAGCACCATTGGATCAGCTGGATCATATGGTCCAAGTGGTAGAGCAGCTTGCACAGCAGCCTGAACCTGTTGCAGAGCCTCCTCTTGTTCTGGGTCCTACTCAAAATTAGGAGTTTTTCAAGTCACCTGATAGATAGGCCAGAGTAGCACACCCAAATGACATATTGCCTTCAAAATCCAAAGAGGCCCGCCAGGCATTGTACATCCTTTTTAGCTGTATGAGGGGCCAGATGCAGTGATTTACCTTCACCTTTGAAGGAATATCTCGACATGCCCCACACCGCTATACTCCTAGAAATTTCACTGAGGTGGAAGGAGCCTGAATTTTTGTTGGTTTTATTTCCCACCTTCTAGTACCCAAGTGCCTTACCAATAAGTCTAGAGTTATTGATACTTCTTCTTTACTAGGCCCAGTCAGCATAATGTCATCAATGTAGTGGATCAGTGTGATGTTTCGTGGAAGAGAAAGGCGATCAAGTTTCCCACGGTCTAAATTATGACATGGGGGTGGAGAGTTGACATACCTTGAGGTAGGATAGTGAAGGTGTATTGCTAGCCTTGCCAGCTGAAGGAAAACTGCCTCTGGTTGTCTTTAGAAACCAGCATTGAGAAAAAAGCATTGGCCAGCTCAGTAGCTGCGTGCCAGGTACCAGGAGATGCATTAATTTGCTCAAGCAATGAAACCACCTCTGGAACAGCAGCTGAAATTGGAATCACCACCTGGTTAAGTTTATGATAATCCACTGTCGTTCTGCAAGATCCATCTGGTTTTTTGCACAGGCCAAATCGGCAAGTTGAATGAGGATGTGGTGGGAATCACTACCCCTGCATTCTTCAAGTCCTTGATGGTAGCAGTAATCTGTAGTCCCTCCAGGAATGTGGTATTGCTTTTGATTTATTATTTTGCTAGATAAGGGTAGTTTTAATGGATTCTGCTTGGCCTTTCCTACCATAATAGCCGTTACTCCATATGTCAGGTGTCCAATGTAGGGGTTCTGCCAGTTGCTGAGTATGTCTGTTCCAATTATGCATTCTCGAACTGGGGAAATCACTAAAGGATGGGTTCAGGGACTCACTAGACCCACTGTGAGATGGACCTGAGCTAAGACTCCATTAATAATCTGACCTCCATATGTCCCTAATCTGACTGTTGGGCAGCCATGATGTTTTGGGTCTCCTGGAATTAGTGTCAGATCAGAGCCAGTGTCCAGTAATCCCTGAAAAGTCTGAGTATTTCCTTTTCCCCAAGAACAGTCAGTCTCATAGATCCTTTTGGGAGAAGGATAGGATAAAGATTAACAGTATGGTGAAATCTGTGAGAGCTGGGACTCAATAGAACTGCCTTGTTTTTCTGGGTCTTTCAAGTGCCTTTAACAAGGTGCAGTGTTACTACTTTTCTATCACCCACTTTAGTGGAAAATATTTGAGTTCTCCTTCTCTGACAGGTTTCCTCCTTACACAGGTTCTAGCTTTCACAGGTATAAATTTTTGACAGTGTGGTGGGGTCCTTCTTCAAGGGTACCCAGTCTCCTCTCCATTCAAGGGGTTGTGGGTCTGTAAGCTGGCTCATGTCTGGGAATTTATTGAGGGGCCGTGACTATCTATTCTGTTGATTCAAGTTAAACTATGATTCACTTGACCTATAATTCTTCCACTTGTACAGATCAAGTAAATATTTAGTAGTTTTCCCATCTGGTTCACTCCTAGGGACACCATGACTAATTAGCCAAAGCCATAAGTCCATGCATGTCTGACTATTCTGATTACTGCGTTGACTCTGATGTCCATTACAGTAGTCACACTCACCTTTTCTTTGATGATTAAGTGCCACCACTTGGCCCGTACCATCCTAGGCTCCAATCACCCCCTCTATAATTAGGTGTCTTAATTCAGTTAGGGAAGTTCCCATTGTAAAATCTAACCTACGTAAAATAAGTTACAGCAGTCTTCAAGGATGCTGGGGCTTTCTTCACGAATTTGTTCCTCACCATAGTGGTGAAAGGTATGTCCTCTGGGCACTCCCTGGATGAGTCTGTGGATCCAACCTGATAAATACACTCTAACTTGCCAATTTCCATAAGTCTTTGGACACCTTCTTCTATAGTTTACTGAGGCAGTTCTGGCATTTCAGCTTGATTTAGCATAGGCCACCTCTTAGTCCACCCTTCAGTCAATCAACCAAATAAACTATTAGATCCTTTTCTCACCTCACCAGCTGAAACACTGAATGAAGTATCTGTGCTTAGTAGGCCTATATCAATAAACTCAGACTGATCAAACTTTATGTTCCTTGTACCATTATTCTACACCTGTAGCAGCAGTTCTCACACATATTCCTCAGGTTTCTGTTTGTATATATTAGAAAAACAAAGCAGTTCTTTTGGAGTGTAGTATACCTCCTCATGGGTTGCACTTTGTACTTCACCTCTTGGGGCTCACTGGGACTTAAGTCAAGTTATAGGTCTAGAAGCAAAAATGGGTGGTGAGGATGAGTTCTGGGGACATTCAACAATGTCTTGTAAGGCATGTGCCTCAGGTGATGCCCCAAGAGCTGCCCCAGGTGATATCTCAAACAAAGACTCTTCAGACGCAGGTAGGTTAATTTCATCAGATGGGGGTGGGAGGGATGCTTCTCTTGGTAGGAGTGATTCATCAGAATTTATCTTCCAGATTATCTACCCATATGTCACCATCCCCAGTTTCAGGATCCCATTTCTTCTCAATCAATGCCTCACTTTAACTTCAGATACCACTCAAGGTTGGGACCTCAACTGATGTTGTAATTCAGCCACTCTTAGGATAAGACTCTGGGTTTGGTTTTCGACAATATCAGCTCTATTACTACAAGAAATAAGACTTTCTTTCAGGGCACAAATAAACAACGATCAGGTCTTTTATGCGGCACCTGAGCTGAAACTCTGAAGCACTGAGCTCATCCTTTTCTTTCTCTACCTTGTCTAGCAGAAGTAGAACCAGCCAACCAGCTTCCTTATACTTCTCAGTTTGACAAAAATGCTGAAAGGTATCAAATACACAATCACCTTGAGCCTTGTCTCTCACAAATATTTGATCCAAATATTTGACCATGGATTAGCAGTGCCCTTTTAAACTACTGGAAATAGAGTCATTAGTGCCTTTAAACCTAGCCTAACATGAGAACCAATTCAGGAAACTCATCCTTAAGATTTTGTTCCTATACAGTCACTCTCAGTACCAAATGTCTTTTTCTGGGTTCTCTGGAGGAGCAAAACCAGTGAAGTGTATATAGATATATAGAAAGACATTTACATCAAGAAAATCTCTCACACAGCTGCGAGGAAATGTCTCATCCAATTGTAGGGGCTGGCAAGTCCCATATCTGTAGGCCAGACAACAGGCTGATGACCTCTGCTGGCTCATGAGATTGCAGGGGCTGAGGAACCCAAAACCTGCAGGTCAAGTGACAGGCTGGAGGCCTCTTCTGGCTTACATTCCAAGAGGTCAGACACAGGGCCGAGAGAGAGAGACAGAGAGACAGAGAGACACAGAGAGAGAGAGAGATGAGAGAGCTTTGCCAGGACACTTGTTTATATCATGGATACAGGCCACATCCCTAAGAAACTCCTTGGCTGTTCACATCAGATCACCAAATGAGAGGTGATTATTCAGTGTCTGCCAAACTGATGAGAATCATAGCATAGCCAAATTGACACATAACAACCATAACAATATCTGTCACACAACTTTTGCCAATTCAACTTTTTACAGATATACAGCTTATTGACAGCAATTGCATTAATTGGCAGTGCAACCCTACCCTTAATCAATGTGATTTTTCCATCACCTTAAACAAAACTCAGTGCTTCATGAGCAGTAACCTCTGTTTCCCCTTTCCTCATGACTCTGGTAATCACTAATAAACTTGGGACCGTATAAAAATTAAAAACTTTTGTTCATCACAAGACTTTACCAAAAAAAGTGAAAAGATAACCTACTGACTGGGAGAGTATCTTTGGAAATGATACATTTAAAAATAATCTAATAACCAATATATATATAAAACTTTGACAACTTAACAACAAAAAGACACTTAACCTAATCAAAAATACGGGCAAAGGACTTTTCACCTAAGACGACATTTAAATGGCCACCAAACACATGAAAAGATGCTGAACGTCAATGTCATTAGCTATCAGAGAGATGCAAATCAAAACCACAGTGAGATACCATTTCACTCCCACTAGGATGTCTAAGATTAAGATAAATAAATAAATAAAGTAGCAAATGTTGATGAGAATGTGGGGAAATTGGAACCCTTACCCACTGCTAGTGTGAATGCAAAATAGAACAGCCATTGTGGAAAACGATGTGGTGGTTCCTCAAAAGACTAAAAATAGAACTACCGTAAAACCCAAACCAAACCCATTGCCGTTGAGTCGATTTTGACATATAGTGAGCTAGCAATTCCACTACTAGGAATATATCCATTACTCTTATTGTCTATGTCACTTGTTCAGCACCTACCATATACTATCCTGGGTTTCAAGGTCTATAGTTGCCCATTTGTCTGCCTGTTTATCTGTTCGTCTTACATGTGTCTATCTGTCTTTCTGCAGTGTCTATCTGTGTATCTCTGTACCTGCCTACTTTATCGATCTATCTATCTACCTACCCATCTGTCTACCTGTGTGACTGTCTATCTCTCTCTCTTTCTCTCTCTCTCTACCTGTCAGTCTGTGTATCTATCTATCTGTCTGTCTGCCTATCTCTCTCTCTCTGTATCTCTCTCTCTCTCTCTATCTGTTAGTCTTTCTATCTAGGCATATGTATATATTCTTCATCTTAATTAAAATTTAACCCCTTGGGATCAGTGACTACCTCTTCATTTCCTCCAGGCTTGATTAGAGTTGAAGGTCAAAAATATTTATGAATATTAATGAAAAACACAACTGACACAGTGTCATCTCTTTTTTGTGGAATTGTACCCTTTTTAAAATTGCATGCTTAATGATCAAGTTCAGAATCTTTTAAATTATGTGCAAAAACTCTTAGCAAGTGTTTTACTACATCTTAATCCAATCTAAGTATTTAGACTTCACCAATGCCAAATTAAACTGTATTTATCAAGCTAGGTTTTGACAAACACTGCAAGCTATGTAAGGCATCATGCTTAATTCTTTATTCATTTCTTAAATTACAGAAATAAATATGCCATCTTTTGCTCTTAACTTATAAACCATTTGTGATTATTTTTGAAATGTTTATTTTAAAATAAAACTTTCTAAGCAAACGTTTTTTTTCCTAGGGGAAAGGAATTTGTGTCTAGACAAGAGCAGATGGACACTGTTTCTCCTGGGGTACTTATCGTGAATGGAGTGCGGAGGGTTTTTTTTTTTTTCTTCTTGTTCTTTTAGGCAGTTCTTTTTCATCTTTCATCAAATAATTCAGCTCATGGGTTATGTATGGCCTTCTGGAACTTGGATTTGATTTTGATGTTTAAAATGTACATTATAATTTCCCAAACACGAATTTATGAAAATGGTAGCTTTTAGGAACTCCCACAGAGGGAACAGATGACTGACTCTAATGAAAGAAAGTTCAATAATGCACACAGAATAGAAGAATGAGGACTAACTGATGGTTATCTGAAGGGTTAGAATCAGTTGGCAAATAGTCACAAGGGAATAAGGAGCAAATTAAGCTGAGCTACTTTTGGCCTTTCTCCTGACTTCCAATGGTGAACATCTTCCAAGCCAAGAGTAACCAAGAGAGAGCTCAGTTAAAGCTACTCTATCTTTGGTCTAGACAAATTAAGATTTAAATTTAAAGTTATATTTAAGTATGATCTCTACCCTTCCTCCACCAAATTTCAAAAAACATTTGAGGATACTTTATTCAAGATTCAAATTTAGTCAATCAACTAATATAAATCAAAGAGTTATAGTGTTATAAATTTGAGATAGAAGGGAAATACTTTTACAAAAATATTAAATTAAGCCATGAGACTTATTGAGAAAGAGTAATTCATTTGAACTAGGCATGCTGGGTTTGGATCATTTAATTTTGCCAGCTACTAGGTCTTTGATAAAGTTTCTTAACTGTTAAAGATCCCCGTTCCTCATCCATGTGGCAGGATCATAATGGAACATAATGTTTAGCACCAGACTTCTTGTCAAACAAGATAAAAAGAAAACTTCTAGGAGAGAGTTTATTAAATCTGTTCCTTAGTGCAGATTTCATAGGAAATTTATTATTAAAAATGCAATACAGTCACAAGGATGATGAGGTCCTACCAAGGAGAGAGAAGGGCATAAAAGTGATGGAGCTCAGTTAAGATAAATTGTACCAACTTCTCAGTTTTCAGAGATTCAGCACTAATTGGTGTACTATTTTAAGTTTACTTCGTCATCTCCCATCAGGCCTGTTTTTGAAATTTGTGGTGAATCATTGTTGTACCTCCAAGTTTCATCCGAAGGAGACGGAGTGATTTTGCTTTCGATAAACAAAAGGGTGTGTGGATGCATAGATGCAGAGAGTCATGATGTGAAGACAACAATTACAAGAACCATTTACTGACAGTCTTTTATGTGCCAGGCACCATGGGCAGCATATTACATACAACCCATTCAAGGCCAGGACCATTCTATGTTATTCCCCACTCTATTCGTAGTGCCTAGAGCACTGTCTATATTTATATAAACAATTGCTTAATAAATTCGTTGAATGAATTCTTTCTAGACTTTATGTAAACCCTGGAGAGTAGCTATCATTATCTCTTTTACACTTGAGTAAACTGAGACTTATATTGCTTAAATAACTGTACAGAATCAAATCCAAGATTCAACTTTCACAAAATCAAATATCAATATTCAATTACATTTCTGCCTGACTCCAATAAATATACCAGAAGCCTAGACCAAGCATAGTTGCTAAAATTGAGCAGAAATTTTAAGGTATTTTTTACTGCTAGATGCGTTTACTGATATTTTTATTTGTGGCAAAAAATACTGCATTAGTTTCCTATTGTTGTGTAACGAATCATCCCAAAATTTAGTGGCTTAACATTGTAAACATTTATTATCTGATAGCTAGTATTCGGGAGTCTGGGCATGACTTAGCTGGATGCTGCTGCCTCAAGATCTCTCACAAAGCTGCAATCTAGTGTTAAGAATCAACTGGGAAGGATTCTCTTTCAAAGTCATTTACGTGGTTATTGAAAGGCCTTAGTGCCAAGGGGATTGTCAGATTGAGGGCCACAGTTCCTTGCTGACTGTTAGACTAGAAGCCATCCTCAGTTACTTGCCGTGTGTGCCTCTCCATAGAGCAGCTCACAACATGGCAACTGACTTTCATCAGAGTAAGCAAGCTAGAGAACAGGACAGGGCAGTCAAGATGGAAACCTGAATCTTTGTGTAACCTAATCTCAGAAGCAACATCCCAACTTATTTGCTATATTCTGTTGGTTAGAATTGAGTCACAAGGCAGGGATTACAATAGAGGGTCCCAGATAGAACTGGAGAAAAATGTAGAAAAAATTATAACTCACAAAAAAAAAAAGACCAGACTTACTGGTCTGACAGAGACTGGAGAAACCCGAGAGCATGGCTCCCAGACACCCTTTTAGCTCAGTAATGAAGTCATTCCTGAGGTTCCCCCTTCAGCCAAAGATTAGACAGTCCCATAAAACAAAAGGAGACTATATGGGCACACCATCCCAGGGGCAAGGACTAGAAGGCAGGTGGGGACAGGAAAGCTGGTAATGGGGAACCCAAGGTCGAGAAGGGGAGAGTGTTGACATGTCATGGAGTTGGCAACCAATGTCACAAAACAATATGTGTATTAATTGTTTAATGAGAAACTAATTTGCTCTGTAAACCTTCATCTAAAGTAAATAAAAAATTTTTTTAAAAAAAGAAATGAGTCACAAGATCCAGCCAATACAGGTGATGTTATTACACAAGAGCATGAATACTAGGAGGCAGGATCATTAGGGCCCATTACACAGGCTTCCTACCACATAAAAAAATGATGAGATGCAAGAAACAGAACAGGAAAGAGAATAAGACTGGTGAATAGCATTATTAGGGATATATTTAAATTCTGGTGCAATGGCCCTGTTTCCTTGTTCAATAACTTCCAGAACACGAAGGTCCATTGAATCAAGATGAAGCCATGCAATATGTGAGCAGGAGGGAACAAGAGAATGGCAGAGCTAGCCAGTAGGGAATGGAAAGACCAGGATTGGCTCAATGTAAGTAGAGAAGTGAGTTGGAGTGGAGAAGGACAGTGAGAGTTGGGGCAACTTACAGAGAAACAAGACAAGCTGGTACATAATTCAAAGACAACAATGTATATGCCAAAAGAAAGTAAGGGGGAAAAAAGAAACATGGACTTGACCTGGATTCAGATATTCAAGTATTTATCTTAGAATCTCAGAAGAAGCTATTTAACCATTGGGGGTGAAAGTCATAATCAAAATTAGAGTTAGTGTGAAAAATCAAGGCCAGAAGAAAAACGTATGGACAATGCAGGAGATTCTAGCCAAGTGCTTCAACAAGATTCCAGCCAACCTTACACCTTGAAGGACAGCCCCTAAGCCTAGTGAAGTGCATGGGCTATAAATTACTTCTTGCCCAATAAGTGAAGTTCCCACACAACTATCCCTAAAAGCATGCTGAGCTTAAGATTTTGAAAGATCTCTGTGAATAAAAAACCTAGAATGCACTCTAATAATTAATGATCATCATGAAGTTCTTTGCTAAAATTACTGAACCAATATAAAACAATGGTCAGTTTCTATGGTTCATTCTCTATTCCTTTTGAGTGGTGCCAACAGTTCAAATGTATCACAGTTTCAGTTTGGATTATTCCCTACTTCTACACTAATTATGACTTGGAACTTCAGGCTCAAACACGCTTCTCACTAACTGATAATGCTTCAAGGATGTGCTGAAGCATCAAGGTGCACCCAGTGCCTTGTAAATTAATGGCAATCAGAATTTCCTTTGAGCAGATGCTGGACTCTAGTGGTTTAGATGAATTTCTGGACAGTGAAAAATGGTTAATGCCCTTGGTCGCTAACAAAAGGTTGGTGGTTCGAGTTGACTCAGAGGCATCTTGTAAGAAATAGCTGGTTATCTGCTTCTGAAAACTCGGCCGCTAAAAACTCCATGGAACTCAGTTCTACACTGATACACATGGGGCCACCATTAGTGTGGGTCGACTTGATGGCAACTGGTAGTGGTTTAGAACATGTTCTCCTTTACACTTTCCTCTTCTCTCACCTTGCATCTAATTTTGGGCTACCTGAATAAAATCCCTTAGCTGTGTTCTACAGATGCCATTTTTGGGGAAGAATGCTTTGTCTGCAGAAACAGCATCGAACATGTTCCTAACATAAGGGATACTGGAAATGCTCCACAGAGTGTCCCCAAATTAATATTTTCAAGCTCCAGTTACTCTGAAAACACTTAATTCTTTTTTAAAAAAAAATTTTTATTGTACTTTAGATGAAGGTTTATAGTACAAATAGTTTCTCATTAAACAGTCAGTACACGTATTATTTTATGATGTTGGTTAACAACCCCATTACATGTCAACACTCTCCCTTCTCGACCTTGGAGGACCTTTGTTTTGGTGAAAATATACATAGCCAAAGTTACACCATTTCCAAAGTTTCTACATGTACAATTCAGTGATATCAATTACATTCTTCCAGTTGTGCTGCTATTCTCACTATCCTTTTCCAAATTATTCCATCACAATTATCTTCAACTCAGTGTCCCCTAGGCTTCCCATCAAACCTTCTGAGTTGCTGTTGTCAATTTGATTCTGTTTTTTTTTTCTTTGTACCTTAGATGAAGGTCTGCAGAACAAATAGTTTCTCATTAAACAGTACACATGTTGCCCTATGACAATAACATCACGACATGTCAACAACCTCATGACAAGTGAGGTCATTAACAACCTCATGACATGTCAACACTGTCCCTTCTCAACCTTGGGTTCCCTATCACCAGCTTTACTGTCCCCTCCTGCCTTCTAGTCCTTGTCCCTGGACTGCTGTGCCTCCTTAGTCCCATTTTGTTTTATGAGGCTGTCCAATCCCTGGCTGAATGGTGAACTTCGGGAGTGACTTCACCACTGAGCTAAAAGGGTATCTGGGGACCATACTCTCGGGGTTTCTCCAGTCTGTCAGGCCTGTAAATCTGGTCTTTTTTTCCTGAGTTAGAATTTCGTTCTTCATCCTTTTCCAGCTCTGTCCAGGACCCTCTATTGTGATCCCGGTATAGCCGTCAGTGGTGGTAGCTGGGCACCATGTAGCTGTACTGGACTCAGTCTGGTGGAGGTCTTGGTAGCTGTGGTCCATTAGTCCTTTGGACTAATCTTTTCCTTGTGTCTTGTTCTCTTCTTTCTCCCTTGCTCCCGAAGGGGTGAGACCAGTGGAGTATCTCAGATGGCTGCTCACAGTCTTTTAAGACCCCAGATGCTACTCACCAAGGTAGAATGTAGAACATTGTCTTTATAAACTGTGTTATGCCAGTTGAGCTAGATGTTCCCAGAGACCATGGTCCCCACAGCCTTCTGCCCAGTAATTCAGTCCCTCAGGGAGTTTGGATGTGTCTGTGGAGCTTCCATGACCTTTCCTTGTGCAAGTTGTGCTGGATTCTCCAGTAATGTGTACTCTCTCACCCTTCACCAAAGTTACCACTTATCTATTGTCTATTTAAAACACTTAATTCTTTACCTAACTCCAGCTGCTAAAATGGGGGCTTGATAATTATGTGTAACAGGGAAATATAATGATTCCTGCACTGGATTAGGAGGTTAGCCACAATAGTCATCACAGTCCTATATTTTATTTTCCTTCTAGATTTCTTTCAATGTTCTCATTTATTCTTAATTTTTATCTTCCCTATTAGCAGTCGAGAGGTCCCTGGGTGGTACAAACAGTTTGCTCTCGGCCAGTAACCCAAAGATCAGAGGTTTGATTCCACCCTGTGGTGCCATGTTAGAAAGGCCCGGAGTTTTGTTTCTGTAAGATTACAGCCAAGAAAATCTTATGGAGTAGTTTTACTTTGAAGCGCATGAAGTTGCCGTGAGTCAGAATTGACTTGATGGCAATGGGTTTGGTGTTTTTTGGTTATTATTACTCGTTGTTGTTGTTAGGTGCCATCAAGTCTCATAGCCACCCTATGTACGAAACACTGCCTGGTCCTGCACCATCCTCACAATTGTTGTTATGGTTGAGCCAGTTGTTGCAGCCACTGTGTCAATCCATCTTGTTGAGGGTCTTCCTCTTTTTTGCTGACCTTCTATATTACTAAGCATGATGTCATTCTCCAGGGACTGGTCCCTCCTGACAACATGTCCAAAGTACATGAGACGAAGTCTCTCCACCTTGCTTCTAAGGAGCATTCTGGCTATACTTCTTCCAAGACAGATTTGTTTGTTCTTTTGGCAGTCCATGGCATATTCAGTATTCTTCACCAACACCATAATTCAAAGGCATCAATTCTTCTTCAGTTTTCACTATTCATTGTCCAGCTTTCACATGTATATGAGGTGATTGAAAAATACCATGGCTTGGGTCAGGTGCACCTTAGTCTTCAAGGTGACATCTTTGCTTTTTAACACTTTAAAGAGGTCTTTTGTAGCAGATTTGCCCAATGCAATCTATCATTTGATTTCTTGACTGCTGCTTCCATGGGTGTTGATTGTGGATCCAAGTAAAATGAAATCCTTGACAACTTCAATTTTTTCTCCATGTATCATGATGTTGCTTACTGGTCCACATGTGAGAATTTTTGTTTTCTTTATGTTGTGGTGTAATCCATACTGAAGGCTGTAGTCTTTGATCTTCATCAATAAGTGCTTCAAGTCCTCTTCACTTTCAGCAAGCAAACTTGTGTCATCTGCATATCACAAGTTGTTAATGAGTCTTCCTCCAATCGTCATGAAACTAGTTCTTTCCCTAGAACAGAGTCCTTGTATATTGTCTCCTCTCTGCTCCTCCTAATAAGATTTGTACACGGAAAACACTCAAGAGTGTGTTGACTGTTTTACCCACGACTGGGTCACCTCTCTGTATGCAGATGTGTCAAGATGAAGATGCAATTATGAATCTTTCTCCTTGCCCAGTGGTAAAGCTCCTACCCAGGCAGCCCTGAAAGGATTCTGAGCTCAGGTTTCTGAAAAGCCTCTGGAGACCAAACCTAGAATGCCCACTAATAACTTTGTTAATGACTCATGAAGCTCTTTAATAAGATTACTGAATCAATATGAAATAATGGGCAGAAAAATATAGAGAAAGAGAGAGACTTGGTATGTGAAATGTGATACTGCTCGTTTTGTCCTCCCTGTAATACTCAGTGACAAATGAGTTCTTCCTTCTATCCTATCCTTTCACTTTTCATTCTTCTTTTTCCAATTGGTTATATTCTCTGTGCCAAAAGCCATGACAAAGACTTAATAGGCAAGAAATAAAGAAGAGATAGTCTCTGCCTAAAAGGGACTCATATGCGTAAGAGTTGACATAGAGAAATGTCAACAAACATCCTAACACAGTGTAGTAAGTCCCTTATCAGTGCATACATGATTAAGATATGATAAAATTGTAAAATAGAGAACTACCAACTTTGTATTTCTGGGGATTAGGGAAGGCTTCACAAGGGCAGTTAATTCTCAACTGGAGATTGATGGGAAGATTCACTTGGGCCAAAAAGAGCGAAGTATATTTCAGTATGAGAGAATAAATTATTCTTCACATGTGGTAGGGAAGACCATGTCATATTTGGAGACATAGAAGTAATTTAGTCTGATGAGAGCGTATGAGTATATGTAGGAATGGAGAGAGAGACAGAGAGAGAAAGGGAAAGAGGGAGGAGAGACAGACTGGAAATATAGGCAGGTGCAGGTGCTTATTTGCTTTTGTGTCTTGATAAAGATTTTTTATAGTTCTCTCTGCACCATAGGAAGTCATTGGAGGATTGTGAGCTGGGACATTGACCTTATAGAAAGTTACTCAGATGACAGTGGGGCTGGCTGGCTATTCACCTCCACTACCTCTAGTTATCCTTGATTTTTGCTCTTATGGTTGTCAGCAGTCCTATTTGCATCTTTAGCACAACTTCTCCTTCATTTTACTGTCTTACCCTGTGCTCTGAAACTTCACCTCTGAAGTGTCCTAGGAGGATTCAGTGCAGAACTTCCTCACCTCTGGTTTAGGATCTCTATCAACACTACAATGAGATGACCTTGATTTTTATATGTATACTTAACTCTGATTTCATTACTCCTGGAATGTCATCATATTGTAGCCTAGTATGCACTCTGCATACAAAAGTATAGCTAGAATTTAAAAGTTCATATCCAACTTTGATCACTCCTGCAGAACACAAGCTATTAAGAACAATCCGGCATTTCTGATAAATAACAGTAAGTGGCGCCTATATTTTTGGATGTAATTCAGAAAGAAGAAGCTTCTATATATATAATCCTATATCAGAAGGTCTGTTAATATATAATGTGTGAATCACAAAGGCAATGCTGTGTTTTGTCCTAATTAGTGGGAAGCAGAAGCAGCTTCATATTTGAAGTAGTTTGAGATTTTTTATCTCAGCATTGCTTTTGGGGTATTAAATTTTTCAGACACTAGCAAGGTATTAGAAGAATTCGTAGTTAAGAGTAATATCTTTGGTTTTGTCAAGATGGATCTCATTGTTCTATAAACTTTTGTTTTTCTATCCTACCACTCTTGTAAATAAAACTAAAACAATAAAGAGAGCAGCGACATGGAGAAGAATGAGATGTTGGCTAAAGAGCAATAGCAGTTGACCAAGACTTTAATAAATAGGTATTTAAATGTACTTAAAAATAGAGCATGGAGAAAGATTTTCTTAAGGCTCAGACCCAGAGAAACACTGACTCATGGTAAGAGAAATGGATGTCTCCTCAGTTACAGTGAATATAATCAATTGAATGAGTTCACATTCAAGGCTTTACTAGCTTGAGCAGTACAGTAAGGTCATTTGAATATTAAGACTAAACTGGGCTAACTCTGAGCTCCCATTTCAACAGCTGGGATTCTGCACCATCATTTTCTTCCTTGAAAGACTGGTGGTCTTTTCTGTTCCAATCTCTTCATAAAAGGGTCTTGATTCTGCCTTTTCTGACAATGCCACATCAACAACACTTGTTCATGCCAAGACCTCACCTCCCAAATCTCCCTGGAGAGACTCTATGCTCCATGCTGAAACGAATAGAATGACTATCACCAAACTTGGGGTTTCAGAGTGCACTGGGTATGTTCAGAGCCTCACAGCATCATCTCTCATGAGAACAGTTCCTTTAGATCCTCTCTCTCGGGCCCTGAGTCAGGCAGGGAGGCAAGTGGAGAAAGATAACATGCCATTTTTCTTTTCCTCAACTCTTCTTTGGGGTAGCCTTGTACAAACAAAACAAAGCAAGGCAACAACCCTGTTCTCCCCTTTGTTTTCCAACAAGTAAAGGTCTTCATGCAAATAGAGTTATGTCCATGGGGTGTGGGGGCTGTGGGTGGGGCATTGCCTAATTCAACTCTCCAGTTGATAGTTATTAAGGCATAACATTAAGTGTTTGATCCCAATCCCCATCCCTTGGAAGAAAGCTCTGGTGATCTACCTCCACAAAACCACCCATTAAAAACACTATGGAGGTGTTCATTGCAGTACTGTTCACGATAGCAAAAAGATGGAAACAACCTAGGTGCCCATCAGTGGACAAATGGATAAACAAATTATGGTATATTCACACAATGGAACACTACGCAATGATAAAGAACAGCGATGAATCTGTGAAACACCTTATAACGTGCAGGAATGTGGAAGACGTTATGCTGAGTGAATTTAGTCGGTCACAAAAGGACAAATATTGTATAAGACCACTATTATAAGAACTCAAGAAAAGGTTTAACACAGAAGAAAACATTCTTTGATGGTTACGAGGGTGGGGAGGGAGGGAGAGGGCTATTCACTAACTTGATAGTAGACAAGAATTATCTTAGGTGAAAGGGGCAGAGGTCTGGGGACCATGCTTTCAGGGGACATCTAGGTCAATTGGCATAACAAAGTTCATTAAGAAAATGTTCTGCATCCTACTTTGGTGAGTGGTGTCTGGGGTCTTAAAAGCTAGAGAGCAGCCATCTAAGACGCATCAATTGGTCCCAACCTACTTGGAGTAAAGGAGAATGAAGAGCACCAAAGTCACAAGGAAAGCATTAGCCCAAGAGACATAAAGGGCCACGTAAACTGGAGACTGCAACAGCCTGAGACCAGAAGATCTAGATGGTGCCCGGCTACCACCAATGACTGCCCTGACAGGGAACACAACAGAGAGTCCCTGTTGGAGCAGGAGAAAAGTTGGGTGCAGAGCTCAAATTCTAGTGGAAAGACCAGACTTAATGGTCTGACTGAGACTGGAGGAACCCCAGAGAGTATAGCCCCTGGACTCTCTGTCAACCCAGCACTGAAACCATTTCCGAGGCCAACTCCTCAGTCAAAGATTAGACCAGACTGTGAGACATAAAATGATACTCGTGAAGAATGTGCTTCTTAGCTCAAGTAGATACACGAGACTAAATGGGCAGCTCCTGTCTGGAGGTGAGATGAGAAGGCAGAGAGGGTCAGGAGCTGGTTGAACGGGCATGAGATATCAGGGGTGGAAAGGAAGAATGTGCTGTCACAGTATAGGGAGAGCAATTAGGGTCACATAACAATGTAGGTATAAAGTTTTGTATGAGAGACTGACTTGAATTGAAAACTTTCACTTAAACTACAATAAAATAAAATTTAAAAAAAAAACACTATGGAGGACAATTCTACTTAGACACACCTGCTGTCATCATGAGTTGGAATCAACTTCATGGCAACTGGAAAAAAATCCTCACTTAAAGCTATTGTTCAAATTGGTTTCTGTTATGTTCAGGGCTCTGTGATATAACTTTATTTTTTTAAGAACCTTAATCTATATGTTTTTATAGTCTTATATTTTATAAGAAGTGCAACCTTGAGATTAATGTGTAGATCTTTTTAAATATTTGAATTATGAAAAGATTTGAGATACAAAAGAATAGATACTAGTATAACGGACACCCTGCTTCCACCTAGAGGTGTAACAATATTAACATTTTGCAGTATCTGATTCACATCATTTTTTTTAAATTATGATATTGTTAAAAAAAAACACCACCACCAAACCAGTTGCCGTGGAGTCGATTCCGACTCATGGCAATCCTGTGTTTTGGAGTAGAACTGGACATAGAGTTTTCAATCGCTGTGACCTTTTAGAAGTAGATTGTCCCTTTCCTCTTTGGCACCGCTGGGTGGATTTGAACCATCAACCTTTTGGTTAGTAGCCAAGAGCTTAATCGTTTGCACCATCCAGGGACTCCTAAGATACTGTTGAGACCTTCTTAAAACCTCTACCCATCCTCCTCAGAGTTAACCACTATCTCTTTTTCCTTTTCAGTTTGCTTTTCCAGCTCAATAGTATGACGCTATGATTTATTCACTTTAATATGTTGATCATTCCCTGGTTCAAATCCCTGAAGTCATTTTGCCCCACCAGATGATGTACTGTCGGAGGGCCTGGAGTGAGCAGCTCACAGTGGTTCCTCCTCAGCTGGAGAAGTTAGAATGGGGCTGGGGCTAACCTGTCGACAGGGCTCCCTTCATGCTTTTTATTCCCAGGTTTTGTATAACTTTTGTTATTAATTCTTAGAATGTACAACCTAACAACCTAACAACTTTATCCTTAGACTCCAATGAACACTTAGCCCTCCCAATCAGTATCTCTCTAGATGCTGATATTTGGCAATGCCTTAGATAAATGTCCCGCAGGAGAAAAATGTGGCAGTCTGCTTCCATAAAGATTTACAGCCTTGGAAACACTATGAGGCCATTCTACTCTGTCCTGTAGGGTCACTATGATTTGGAATCAGCTCAATGGCAACAGGTGTTTTGGTTTAGGTAATGTCCCATTTTACTAGGAAAATGGAGTTTCATTTCACTAGATTTTGTCAAAGTGCTCACAAAATGGTGTATCCCCGTTTGTACTCATGCCTTCAGTAAAAGGGTTCTCTTTTTTCCACATGCTAACCAAGCTTGATATTATTAGACCTTTTTTTGACTGTCCATCTCAACAGCAGTGAACTACCTCATTCTTTACATAGTAATTTTTCTAATCATTAGTGAAGTGGAACAACTTATCATGTATTTATCAGTAATATGGGATTTATTTTCTGTGAATTACCTGTTATAATCCTTTGATTATGTTTCTATTTCTTATTGATTTATGTGAATATTAATCCTGCTTTTTTTTTTTTGTATTGATTTGTAGGAGTATTTATCCTACAGGCATGTATGAGTATTAATTCTTTTTTTATTTTTATCGTTGTAGTTAAGTGAAGTTTACATTTCAAGTTAGTCTCCCATACAAAATTATATATGTACATTGTTATGTGACCCTAATTGCTCACCCCATTCTGTGACAGCACACTCCTTCTTTCTGCCCCTGATTCCCCATGTCCATTCAACTAGCTCCTAAAACTCTCTCTGCCTTCCCATCTCACCTCTGGACAGAAGCTGCCCCTTTGGTCTCTTGTATCTACTTGACTAAGAGGCACAACAAGTATTAATTCTTTATCAGACATACAATAACAGCAAATAACTTTATGTAACTCAATGCTCCCTGATGATATATATAAATCTGTAAAATCTTTGATGATCGTGATTATGATGGCTTAGACATCACATGGAATGAAATTCATATTATTCAGCATTTTCTGTTTACGAAAGAAACAAAATTTGTAACTTCATTGAAGAAAGGTACTCATCCCAAAATGTCAAATACATATCAAAATATTTTCATGCTTAAGGAGGTCAGTTTCATTATCTGGATTATTCGGTCATGTAAAACTATTTATTTCTAACATAAAGGGATACATGGAATGGCCTGAGCTTAATATGCTGGTTTTGAGAAATGTGGTTGTATTCGATTCATACTTGCAACAATACAGTTCAGTATCCCCAAAAATTATTTTTATCTAAAAGTAGAGTTTGAAAGACCAAAAATAAAGCTAAAATTGTATAGAGAACCAATCATAGTAATTCACCTACCAAGCGAAGTCCACCTCCTGTATGTTTTGGTTTGGATAATTTCTGTTGCAAGAATGGTTACTCTGTTTTCTTCTATCCCACTCCCTAATTTTTTTTAACAACATATGACTTTTTCTGGTAGAAATACATTTTTCTAGGAATGCTTTATCTTGAATACTCTGACTTTAGAGAGTAAAGTAATTTAGCAGAGTTTCTCACACCAGGAATTAAAATGGATGTTAAAATATCCACACAGGATGAAAATGAACATAAAGATGAATCAAGCATGAAAGTTCAGAAATGGACATAGATGAATGATGTTTCTATTTTATGGTCCTTGTAAATAAAATGAACTGTGTTTTTGGCTTTCATCTGCCGTATGAATTGATTGTTACGAGATAACAGCTGAGAAAATTGAATTATAATTTTCGAAAATCAGTGAATCTGCAGCATTTTTAAAGTAGCCAGTGGAACTATTCCAGACATTCTACTGAGTTTACTTTCCACAAATCTCTACGAGTTGTGTGCAGGTATCCCTGTGAAAAGAAAGAGACTTATATATGCATCTGTTGTCATGTCAAGGAGGCCCTAGTAGAACTGAACAAATCAAATTTATGTTTGAGCTCGTCAGTCTTCTTTTTCCATAGGCCTTTCTGCTAGAGCCTGTGTTGTCCCTCTCTCCTTTGACCCAATTCTCCCATAAGCCTCCCTCCACAGCCATTTCTCCATGTCTCAATTCCTGCTTTCCTGACAAAAATGAGATGTGGTTAGTCATTTCATTAATACTTTACTGAGAAGCTGTTTAGGTTAAAAAATAAATATAAAAAACCATTGCTGTCGAGCTGATTCCGACTTATAGCGATCCTATAGGACAGAGTAGAATTGCCCCATAATGTTTCCAAGGCTGTAATCTTTACAGAAGCAGACTGTCACAGGGTGGCTGGTGGGCTCCTCGCTGTGTAGGATAAAGGTCTGCTATTCACCATCTATATCTGCTGGTGCTATGTATTAGCGTAGCTATTTATTAGTTAGGAGCCCTGGTAGCACAGTGGTTAAGAGCTTGGCTGCTAGCCATTCCTTGGAAACCCTGTTGGGGCAGTTCCCTCTCCTGTAGAATTGCTATGAGTTGGAATCGACTCGACAGCAACAGAATGTATTAGTTAAATATTTATTGTTGTTTGCAGGAGAAAGATGTGGCAGTCTGCTTCTGTAAAGATTTACAACTTTGGAAACCCTATGGGGCAGTTCTACTCTGTCCTATAGGGTTGCTATGAGTCAAAATCGACTCAACAGCAGTGGGTTTTGGTAAGGTCCAGATGCCATATCTCTGAATCCTTATAGGCTCTTAGAAGGCTGTCAAGTTGACTCTGACTCATAGCGGCCCTATAGGACGGAGCAGAACTGCCTCATAGAGTTTCCAAGGAGCACCTGGTGGATTCAAACTGCCGACCTTTTTTGGTTAGCAAACTTGACCAAAGTTTAATAGCTAGTAACTCACAGAGGTGGATCTCAACTCAGGTTGGGATGACATAAAGTCTATACTCTTAAACATTAGATCACACTACCTTGGGCAGGATTCCATAACTTTCTCTGTTGCAAACCATCACCATGGTTTGAGTAACTGTTTTCTTGCGAAGGTAAGTGGCAAAAAACCATTATAGTGGGCTCATCCCAAATTGGATAGTGTCCCATCTAGTCCTCTTCCACTGAACTGTTGGAATGCTAGGGCCTACCACTTTGCCCAAGCACTGGAATAAGGGCCTGTGAGAGAAAGATTGTCTAATCCACTGCTTTTCACTTCGTTTAACCCAGTGATGCCGCGCTTTGCTGAACAAGTAGAGGTTGCCATTGAAGCCCTGAGTGCCAACGTCCCTCAGCCATTTGAGGAGAATGAATTCATCGATGCTTCTCGCCTGGTGTATGACGGCGTTCGGGACATCAGAAAGGCTGTGCTGATGATCAGGGTACGTGAGGCCTCTGTAGCGTGGAGCTTACAGAGATTCTAGCAGGGACCCTAAAGGGTTAATTGTCTCTTTTTTTTTTTTTTTTTAATTACTTAGTTAAATGGGGCAAACTGTTGGGCTCCTAATTAGTTAGACAAGATAGACTCTTTTACTTATAAAGGAATAGGGAATTCTAACCTAGGAGACCAGATTAGCACTGAATATTCTAAAGAACGATGTCCTGCCTGCTTCTGAATGCACCGTTTCTTAAAGTTGATACCAACTTGGGATTCCCCTGCTATTCTCCATTTTACTCCACCTGCCAACACTGTCTTCCTATCAGAATCAAAACATCATGGATGGAAAAAAAATAGTAAGATTAGTCAGCTTAGTAGTGTTATTGTTGTTATCGTTTAAATACAAAAGTGATACATATCTACATTCTTTTTGTAAAAAAATTAAAAGTCCAGATAGCCCTAGAGTAAACCTTCCTCCACCTCCCGTCCCACTATCTTCCTATCCTTAGACTCTATTTTCAGGTAGGTGTGAGCCTTCCAAACCATTGTCTAAGTAAATATATATAGACACAGGTCTAGAAAATATATAATACAGTTGACTTTTAAACTCATGTAGTATCATTTGCAACTCGCTTGTTTCATTTGCAATGTGCTTTCATTCATCTCTGCTAAGACACATAGCTTTCCCCATTCTGCTGTATAGCAATTCCATCATAAAATAAGATTTTTTTCTTCTTACCTACCAACAGTTTATCATAGTGGTTTTCAAACATGGCATGTGGACAGTGTCTGACCTCCTCTAACTTCACAAGAGGGAAGGAGAATCAAGATCAAAGGCTCAAGGTTGATTCTATAGATCCTTTCAGAATTCCTATATGGTGTTAATTCCAGTTCAAGTCCTGGAATTCATTAAATCTATCCATGCTCCTCTTCAAGTGTGGTATCCGAAGCACAAACAATGAGTCTGAAGTGATCTGAGCAGCATAGAGTGGAGTGTCACCAGAAAGAGTCATTTTCTAAAAGACTGTTGGTATCTGGAGGGCTTAGAAACCAACACGTTCGTGCTTCTGCTGAAACACCCACCAAACTCCTTCCACTTGGGAGCTGTTGTAGGGGAAAAACATCATAAAGTTTAGTAAAGCAAAAAGAAAGTTTTATTCGGCATATATTCAAAAGGACAAAAGTGGGAAGTGGACAAGCATGCTGCCAGAGCTAGAATGTTTGCCCGAATCCAAGGAAATATCACAGAACAGACAAAAGTGGGAAAACGGACAAGCATGTTGCTAGAGCCATGTCTGCCCGAGTCCAAAGAATATTATAGAACAGGCAAGAAAGGGAAAATGGACAAGCGTGCTGCCACAGCCATGTTTGCCTGAGTCCAGAGAATATCACAGAATAGGCAAGAGTGGGAAAACAGACAGGCATGCTGCCACAACCATGTCTGCGCAAGTCCAAAAATCAGTTACAGAGCCATCAGTATATATTCACATTACAAATGGGCAAAACCATTGAAAGCTTCACCTTTTCACAGATTGGCTAGAAACTGTGATCCTACATTTTGAATTGTCTTCCTTAACAAACATTGGTACAGGTTTCAATAACGACACTCAGGAGGGTCTTCATTGGTCCAACAAATTTCTATTCACTAAATCCTAATGGAAAAAGAGTAGGAGGTCTTTTGTGTTCTGTTTGATTGGCTTTATGTGAAAGTTTCCCTAAAAGGTATTTCCCAAGATTATCTTAGTTATTGTCTTTATATCTCAGGGCCCAGTTGATGTGTCCTTGTGAGTACTTGTGAGCCCAGCTCTAGCTGGGTCACATTCTCTATGCTCAAGGACAGGGAATAATAACTCCAATATTATTTCCTAAATCAGAGCTCAAACAGCATCTTCTGATCTTTTTGTCTTTAAGTCAGCTTGATTGTTTTGATATCAAATGCATCTTCCTTTCATAATAATTCTATAATCAATTTGAAGTGATCGGAGTATTCTGTAAATTATATCAGACTGAAGTAATTATGCTTAACAATGTGGAGTTCAGGTTGTAAATGTGGGGACTGTCAGATTAATTTCCTGTCCTTCTAACTTACCCACATCAAATGCTTACCATCTTTTCAAGGCCTGGCTCAAATGTGCTTTCCCCAGATTTTCTCCCTCAGAAATAATGACTGCATCCTTTAACCATCTCTAACTGTTTCTGCTTGTGTTAGTATGTGTTACACTATTTCCTTTTATACATATTCCTTTTTTTTTAGACTGTGAAATTTTAGAAAGCAAAGGCTGTCTCTTTTTTTCTCTTCAGTATGGTGCTTTGTCTGGCACAGTGCCTTATGGTGTGTGTGTGTTTGTGTGTGTGTGTGACAGAGAGAGAGAGAGAGAGCAGCAGCAGATACCTAGGAAGTTGACAGAAAAGACTTGAGAATTGAAGGAGAGGGAAAGGAAGGATAGTCAACCTTTTAAGCCTGTAACAAATTAGATCATTTTTTTCCATTACGTACAAACTTGTGAAATAAGGTAATAGACCATGAGAGTTATGTTTTGAAAGCATTTGGCACTAAATCCCACTATAATCCTCCAGACATAGTCCCTCTTTTGCCATTTTTCTGCTTTGTTAGCCTTCACATTTTTGTGACAACCATTCATCTGGGAGGCTGAAGAAGTTTATAGCCGTCATTCATTTATTTATTCATGAGCTGTAAAAAAATATAATTTTAGATAAAATGCCATATCTTTGTTACATGAAGTGTCATTCCTCCATCCTGACATTTCAAGAGATTTGATCAGATGGATTTCGCACTTAAAATTTAGGAAGAGAGAAACACACAGTATGTACAAATTGTTATTTTTAAAAATCCTTCTTCATTCAGCATACAAATGAATTCATTTTGCACTTTAATAATTTCTTGGGTTTCTTTCTAAATATAACGATTAAGTATACCTAAAAAAAAAAAAAAATGCCATTATACTAAGCCAGGAAGAAAGACAGAAAGACAAGTAGAGCTGTTCCTTTCCCAGCAAACCCAACCATCCCCGCTCCTTTTCTAAAATGTTGATTATACTTTGGGAAAGAAAAAAAAAATTAATTTTTTTCAGGAATAAATGCAGAAAGGACCTTGAAGGGTCAGACTTTCCATCACCTTGCCTCTGGGCAATCTATACATATTTAATGGTGATGTTGGTATCTAAGCCCTCCTCCAGGATAGCTGCAGGCAACCGTCTGAAGTAGACAAAAGCTTGTTGTTGGTGCATTCCTTCCTCATCTTTTAAGACCTGATTTATCTCTTGGAGCATGGCTATTCTGCCCCTCCTGCCTTTTTGTCTGTCCCCTTCTTACTGAGGCTTGCCCTCTGTAATCTGTCAGCTTCATAGGAGTTTTCTGATTACACCCCAAGGCAGTTTAACAAATAAATAAGCAAATCTACCAGACCAACATATATTTAAGACAAAAACGGTTAAACATTTAGTGTTGGAAATTAAGATAAGTGGATAGGGTAGGAGGTGGCCCTATCTTGGTGTTAGGAGGTCTGCATTCCACAAATCAGTAGGCGTTTTTCCTAAGAATGACCCTGAAGAATCTACAGTGATGTCTATATGCTAAACTTCTGTAATTGGAACACACTAATCTTGCTATATATCATACTTCTGATAAGAGGACAGGGGAATGATAGGGCCTGACAAAGGGTTCAGATACAGGTCTGTAGCCTAACTCCAGGGTTTCTAAACTGTGCACCAAGGCACCCCAGGGCACTGCAAGATATTTTACAATTTGGAGGGAAACACAGAGACATCTCCTGGATACTGTGTAAACTACTACCTCCAGGTAACTCACAATTTTAGCATTAAGTTGGTACATTCCTTTTGATGACATCATATATTTATGAAGCTGGGTTTTTGGTGGTTGCTATGATAAAAGCAAGCTTGACAATCTGTGGGTCTCCGATTGGATTCCAAGTTTTGAGAAATAGATCAAATCAACTTAAAATTTTTGCTACCTAATAGCTTAGAACCTGTTGCCTGTTGCACTAACCACTTAATCAACCTAACTCTTAGTTTTTTGTTTTGTTTTGTGTTGTGTTAGAGGCACCATGAAAGAACTACTGAAACACCAAGGATACTGTGAACCAAGAAAGTTTGGGAGCCTACACCTTAAAATTTTTGGGGGGCTGCGTCATTAGCATCCTAATCACTTTCTCTAAGCCTCAGTTTCCTTATCTGCAAAATGGTGACACATTATCATAGCTCTCAAGCTATAGACAGCATGGGCCTGACAATTAGTTCTTTTTCTTCACCCCACAACGATGAAGTTTATCTTTGTATGATCATTAATAAAATAGAATATGCAACAATAGAATTTAATTTGTTAAATAAGTCCATGATATCAAAACTGCAAGGATTAGAATAAGTGTTATCTGTCAATAGCTAGAAAATAAAAGGTGGAAAAGACTTTGGAAGCAGCTTCTGAACCCATTACAGATTGTCATTATCCAGTTAAACAACTTGGCACACTAAGGTCCCTAGTTTTGTTTTCTTAACTCAATTAACTTGAAATGATTAGTACGAATTCAAAGTTATTTTTTAGTAATTCAGTCTTGATCATTCATTTATCAATACTTTTTGAATGCTTGCTAGATGCCCCACACTGTTGTAGGTGCCTGAATACGGAGGTGAAGAAAGTAGACAAAAGCCCCCATCCTCATGAGAGCCAAAGTATATGAAAGTTTCATCGTGAGCAGAGGGGTAAGGACATGGGATGGCAACTTTTCATATACATTTGGTCCTTTCCTTTAAATGGTCCACAGGAGCCCTGGTGGCACAGTTGTTAGAGCTATGATGAGCTATGGCTGCTAACCTACAGCAACTAACCAAAAGGTTGGCAGTTCCAATCCACCAGCCGCTCCTTGGAAACCTTATGGGGCAGTTCTACTCTGGCCTATAGGGTCGCTATGAGTTGGAATCAACTTGACAGCAATGGGTTTGGTTTGGTTTTTTGGTGTTACATTTTACTCACATGTCCAGGTGAAATGACTCTACACCCTTCAGCTTCTCCTTGGTTTGCTTCTTTTCAGAGGTGGTTGTAGAGGAGACTGAGCATTCGGTTGGTAATCAGAGAGCAATTGCTTGATCCTGTTCTGCAACTGACAGGCAGTGCGACCCTGCACAAGTTACGTGATCTCGCCAGGCCTCTATAATAAAACCAAAACCAAACCTATCCCATTAAGTCGATTCTGACTCATGGCAACCCCATGTGCTATGGAGTAAAACTACTCCTTAGGGTTTTCTTGGCTGTAATCTTGACAGAAGCAGATTGCCAGGCCTTTCTTGCATGGGCTACTGGGTGGGTTTGATCTGCCAACCTTTAGGTTAGCTGCCTGTTGCAAACCGCTTTCACCACGTAGGAACCTGGACCTCTACAATCAGAGCAAGTTAATCACATAGACTCTTCCTAGAGGGGAGAGACTTTAGAAGTCAGGTAATTTAACTGTACCATTTTACAGATAAGACTCACTTTGACAGCCACACAGTTAGATAGTAGTAAAAACCAGGTCCAAATTGTTGTTTGTTGTTTAAAGGCCTTTCCTGATCATACATAAGGGCAAAATGAGGCTCGACCCTCAGCTTCCAACCTCCAGCTCAGTGAATTATGCTGCTTGATGATTCACCTACCCTATAATATCATCTCTGTATTTCATGTCTCATTTGATTTATGGAGGTTCTTGACCAGTGGAAAAAATAACATACTTTCGAGAACGAGTAACTCAAAAAATAACCGCGTGAGTAGGAGACACATTTATATGCAATTAGCAAACTGCACATTCACGGAACTATTTATATGGTTGTCTTGGATGGGTTTGCCACATGTTTAAGGCACAATAAAATATTTTAAGCTTCTCCATTTGCCTGGTGGTATTTGTGACGGTTCAAAGCAGGAGCTCTGGGGCCCTCAGCTTGTCCACAGCTCTGTCCCTTCCTAGGTGTGAGTCCAGAAAACTATATTTAACCACTCTGAGCCTGTTTACAAATTGTCTTAGTTATCTAGTGCTGCTCTAACAGAAATACCACAAATAGATGGCCTTAACAAACAAATTTATTTTCACACAGTTTAGGAGGCTAGACGTCTGAATTCAGGGTACAGGCTCTAGGGGAAGGCTTTCTGTCTCTGTGGGCTCTGGAGGAAGGTCCTTGTCTCTTTTATGCCTTTGGTTATCATCCCATTTGGGAATAGGTTTTTGGAGGCAGGATTTAGTGTAGGGTGTATCTTGAATCAATCTCTTTGGAGATATAAAAGAGTAGATTAAGCCAGCAAGCAAGCACAGATGGAGGAGATAGATGCCAAGCCACACAGAGATCTCCAAGGAACCAGGAAACAGAAGCTGAAGAGACAAGGACCTTGCCCTAAGGCCCACACAGAGAGAAAGCCTTCCCCTAGAGCCTGTACCCTGAATTTGGACTTCTAGCCTCCTAAACTCTGGGAAAATAAATTTCTGTTTGTTAAAGCCACCCACTTGTGTTATTTCTGTTAGAGCAGCACTGGATAACTAAGACAATGTGTAAACAGGCTCAGAGGGGTTAAGTGACATTTCCAGGACTCATACCAAGGAAGGGAAAGAGCTGGGGAACAATCTGAGGGCCCCAAAGTTCATGTTTTTAACCAGAGTTCGTGCTTTTAATGAGTTAGAGCAAAAATAGTCAGGTCCCTTGGGTCCACATCCAGGTTTTAATACTTTGATTTATTTATTTATTTTTATTGCTTTGGTTCCTGAGCCATAGTCACGTGAATAAAAGCTCCTCATTATTAGCTTTATGCTGCCAGGTTGGGTTTGCCATTGACTCATCTGCTAAATGCACAGATCACTGACATGTGTGTACACAGTGCTATAGACACTGTCGTAATCTGCTTTCTTTCCTGCGGAGTGAGGCTTTCCATTTTTTTCTCTTTCAAGAACTAATGATGAAAAGTGCTTGTAATCTTGTCATCCCATTGTCAGCAGAATTTACCAACTTACTGTAACTGTTTCTCAGTACATTCCAGAAGAATGAGGAACAATCAGAAATTATTGCCTCTGTCCACAATGAATGTCCAACCAGTTATTTGAACCAGGTTCTGCCCACCCTGCCCCTGCTTTAGTTAATAAAGTATGGGAACAAAACCTCTTTCTTCCCCCCCTTTTTTTAATATTCCCATGAAAGAAAACTGAGCATCTGTAGAGGACGGAGTGAATATTAACATGGTCGATAGTGAGACAAAAGGAAAAACAACAGAGATATGCCAAAGCTTGGAAAATTTCTAGGCATAATGTGATATTGGCATGAAGGACCTCATTTTATGCCTGTCTGACCAATCTCAAGGCTTCATCAATAACCACACCTGATTAATTACACAGAGGTAGCCAAAGAAACCATCAGAATAGAAATGTACCCTTTTGGATGGGGAATGGACAGCTGCATCATCAGTACTGTTTGTGGTCTCTTCCTTCCTTTTGAGAGAGAGAGCCCTGGGAAGTGGTGCAACTATGTGTCAGCAGGCAGTTCGTGAATGACTGTCACCTTTCAGGTTAATGACAGTTGAGCTGAAAACCTTACACTGATGAACTATCTTTGCCTCTTGGACCATCCTCACCGCCTCTTAAGATCATCCTTTCAGAATCAACAGAGGATGATAGTGAAGAGTACAGGCTTCAAACTACCTGAGTTAGAAGCTTTTGCACATGCTACGACTTCTTGTGCATCAGTTTGCTTGTCTGTAAAATGGAGAAAGTAGTGTCTATATCGTAGGACTGTTACGAGGACTGCATGAGTTAGTGTGTGCTAAGACTTAGAGAAAACAATCAAAGGCACAGGTGAGTACTTAATGTGTGTTATTACCAGTGTCATTAAGATGTGGAAGCTATTGTATTCCTGGATTCACGGATTCATTCTTATTTTTTCTCAACATTGGCATACAGATTGGAAAGGATCTCGATCCAACTCAAATCACTTTGGATCTTGATCTAACTCTAATCACTCTGAAGCTATCACATAACTTCAGTTCTTGTCTAATTTGTAATGTGAAAAAAAGAACTTACCACCAACAACAGAACAAATAACAAAACAAAAGCCCACTAATGAAGAGCAATGTGTTTAGAGTCAGATAAACTTGGGCATTGGGGTCCAAATCCTGGTTCTGCTACTAACTGATTCAGGGACATTGGGCAAGTTACTTAACTTCTCTGAACTTTGATTTTCTCATCTCTAAATAGGAAACCATCCCTATTTCACTGTGTTGTTTTGAGCTTAATTGATATTTTGTATGAGTTATTTAATCTTTAGTGGGTATGTAGCAATTAGTAGCTTCACTTGAAAATTGCTTGTTGAATGAATTGCTTTCAAAATATTAATAATGATAGCAAACATTTTTAAATGCCTACTATGTGCCAGACACTGTACACAGAGGTCATTACTTATCAATTATTGTTGATAAGCTACTATTAACTACTAGTAGTATCAATCAATTCATAGATGTGAAAACCAGAGCCAAGAAAGGTGAGACAATCTTTCCAAAGTCACACAGGGGGTTGTATTTGGACAATCTTGTCTCCAGGATCTGTACTTGTAACCCACACACTACATGGCTTAGAGATCAAATCAGATATCTTATCAAGTCTAACCATTGGCCTGGGGGTGGTCAATCTGTTTGCTTATTGAGACTGAAAAGGCAATGGAATAGGGCAGAAGAGATACTATAGAAGAATTACAGATACAGATTTTGTTGGTGATGGTTCATTTTCTATCTTACCATAGGCTTGCATGTTGTAAATTATACACTAAAGTAATTTTTCTTGAAATTGGAAAGCATGTGACATCAAAAGTTAAACTTAGCCTTGCTACACCTATAGGAACAAATAATTTTTTTTTTAAAGATAACTTAGGGCATTTTGATTTTTCTGATTCCATTCCAGCCAATACCTATCCACATGATGAAGCCTATATTTAAGACCTTATAAGCTATTTTTCTGAGGGCTGTTTAGCCTTTGCAATAAAGAAGTGCACCGATGGGGTGAAGGCCATCAACTGGAAATATGCTAGTTTTTCTCTTTTCTTTCTTATCTATAGACACCAGAAGAACTAGAGGATGATTCTGACTTTGAGCAAGAAGATTATGATGTGCGCAGCAGGACGAGTGTGCAGACCGAGGATGACCAGCTTATTGCGGGGCAGAGTGCACGGGTGAGTGGACACCCAAGGCTTTGGCTTGGTGCACAGGGCTACATTCATCAAAATGACTGGAAAATTGAAGAAATTCTTCTGAATTCCAAGGGCTTGAGACCCCAAAGGTTCATGTTTCAGAAATCTGTGCTCTCATCTGGGGTTTTTTATAGCACTGCATTGTCCATGACTGAACTAACCACCACTGCTCCTGATTCCATCCAGCTCCCCTCTTTCTCCATCGCTCAAAACATGGCAGCTACACGAAACCAAATGCATTGTGTATGATGGGTTTTGTTGGGGGTTGAGGATCGTGATTAGATGGTTCACCAGCCAGGGGGCCCAAGAATGCCCAAACCTTGCCTTGGCACAGCCGCCATTTTTCTGCTTCAGTTCTCCAAGCTTTTTAACAGCACAGGACACAATGTCAAATGGGGTGTCAGAGTACTACTTTATTACTGGCAGAGCTATTGCTTCATACCTCAGTCTATGTTTTCTGATAAAGAGGACTGCCTCTTTTGATATTGGTTCAAGACCATGAGAGAAGAGAGGGCACATTTTCTTCTTTTTTTTTTTTTTTTTGCTCCCGATACCTACTTATGGCCAGAGCAGAAGCCTTAGATCTGTCTGCCATGTGATTCAACAAGAAATTATAGAGACACATACTAGAAATGTGTTAGCTTAAGCCATGGAGCGGAAAGCATCAGTGAGAGCACCAGCTCTGTCTGACATTTGGATGCTCTGTGATGTTATCCACCAGCACAAGTGGTCAAAGATAATCCTGTAATCTAATCAGATTAGTGCACCTTCTGGAGGATAGATGTAGGTAATCAAGACAGGTGGCAGGAGATGAAATCCCTGGATATTGCAAAAGAGGGTGAGTTCTTCTTCCCTTTAAAGGCTCAGTTTCCTTATTGTAAGAACAATCAAAGTATAGTATAAATGAGAATTAGACATTCTAATATTCCATGTTTATTTAGGAAAATACAATAAACAGAAAGCATGAGGTTGAATAACAGGTGGTAATTTACAATGGGCGTTGGGAAACCTTAGAAAGTTATAGGGTAAGAATGGTGAAAGAACTTATGACCTTTACAGAGTGTCTGGAGGTAGAAAAGGTGAATCAACTAAGGGAAATACACAGCTTTTTTTTTGCAAAGAAGAAAGAAGAGCCCATTTCTCTGTAATTTTGTGGCAGAATTCAGGGAAACCAGTGGAGTGCAATTGGAGTAGTTATAAAGAGGGGCTTTTTAGGGTCCCCAGAGTCCTTAAGAACTGAATGAAATATTTGACCTGGCATTATGCGGGGGTGTGTGAAAGGCTGCATTATAAAGGGATCTTAGTTAAGCAGGAGACCTCTGTAGTTAACAGCCAATCGGAGGTTAACATAAAGAGGACCCAAAGAAGACTGACTAAGCCTATGTTGAGTCAAGAAAAACTTTGTACCTAAAACCTGTTTTCTCCGTTTGCTTTATGTCCTGGTAGTCTCACCCAACAATCAAACGATCCAGAATATATAGATGATGTGCACTGACAGGAGAAATGTGAGGGTAAAAGCCAGTATATCAGACATGCACTGGCTTTGATTTCAGGCAGACCTGGTTTGGGACTGTAAAAGGTAAGATGAGGACCATGCTTAAGTTAGCATGTTGGCTAATTTCTCCGAGCTTCAGTACCATTACTTGCAAAATGAGGATAATAGACTTACCTCATAGGATTATTCTGCAGATTTAATACTTGTAAAATAATCAGTATAATATCTGACATATACTAGGTGCCCAATCAAGGATGGCTTTGATAATTATCACGTTTTGGAAGAGAAATTCCTTCTGATCACATGCTGGTGATAGTAGAAATGTATATAAAGGGGTATGGGGCCCCTTTTTTGAAAATTCCTTGCAGACTCTATTTTATCCCCCTAAAAATGTTGAAAATTGGGAAGTTCATTAAGCATAGAGTCTTTTGAGGCTGTGTTGGCTTAGCACCAATGTAATCAATCAATCAAGTGAATTCATCTTCAAAATTAAGTAAAACGAGCATTCTGATGTCAGTGACAAAGGATGAGTTGGAGTAATTCATCCAAACGTTGTTCAATTCAAAATCAATTTGACTGACTGACTGAAACTCAGGATAGGTACAGCCAAGTATCCATTGACTAGTTTTCTCAAAGACTGAGACATTTAGTACAAACCTTATCTTGCTTTATAAGCACCATCTTGTTTAGTCTGACGTTTTAGAATGAAGCCTAGAGTCCTGGTATGTTTCCATTGCATGCGTCTTACTTGCGTTAGACACCAAGTCAATTGCGATGCGTTGAAACAAAAGTCAGAGGACTCCTGTCTATATCATCTATTATTTCTTTACCCTATTGTCATTTTTGAAAGACTTTTCAACATGGATTATGAATATGGTCCAAGATAGAAAGAGTGAAAAATTCCTTTGATCCAGCACTCACTGTTTTGTCTTTGAGGTCCATCATGTGGTCTGTGTGATTAACTTCCTGCAGACAGCATTAGTTATTGAGACAGCCTATTTTAGCCTGTAATTACATGATGACGAATCAGAAACATAGAATTATGGCTGTTAAGTTGGAAATAAGAGGGTGCATTGAATGGCTGAGACGACAGATGGTCGAACTTTTGACCAGTGAATTGTGTTAACTTGGTCAAAATCATGAAGGAGGTGAAAGGTGGCTTTGACAGAGGCAGTTGCTCTTTCCAGCAGCCAGACCTCCCCTGTTAATAGCCTTATTTTGTGTTCTCATTCAGGGAAGTTCCTCCTCTCTGCAAATGGTAAATTGATCTAAAATGAGGTTAAGGTGGAAGAAAAGCTTTTAGTACCCGCCCCCCAACATTGCTCTCAAATTCTGAAATTTCTTATTTCATGTATCCCTGTCTGCTGCTTATCTACAACATTTCAAACAAGGGAGGAAGAGGGAAAAGAAGAGGGGGAGAATAAATAGATGGTGGCAATCTGATAAAATGTGGAGGTGATCATACCTTTTGATCCTAGACATGACATCTTAAAAACTGTTCCTTCACAGGTTGACATAGTTAAAATTGGTCAGCAATAACTCTTGGGCATTTAACCTTGTGATAGAATATATAATTTGGAGTCACACAGACCTGATTTTAAATATAGGCTCTGCCGCGCTGTGTAGCCTTGGGGCAACATCCTTAACCTCACCATGCCTCATCTCATTGCATACAGAAGAATACACAGCATCCTAACATACACGGCCATTAGGAAAACTACATCATAAAATGCATTAAACCATCATCACAAGGATTGTTACATAACTTTGTAACGATTGTTATGTTACTGATGAAGATGATGCTGATTGTAGCTTGAGGTAGTCGTCCATTAGCAGGCTGGCCAAATAACTTAACTTGAAAGTCTGAATAATTTAAGCAATAATGGAGTTTTACTTGAATTAGTGGGACAATTTACCTCCATTTTCCAATTCACCTCACAGCCTGAGACTGGTAAGCTTCAAAGTACCCACTCCTTATCTACTCATATTTATTATACAGCCTTAAAACCAAATGAGTAGAAAGGGGCAGTTTAACTTTTAGCCCCTTTAATCATTATTTATAAAAATTCTTGTGCTTGACGCATTAATGTTAGGCACTTGCTCTACCTCTCAGATACCCACACTTGTCACTTTGGAGGCCCACAGACTTCGAAAGTCATTATTCTCCTTGATATTGGAAAAATAATCACATCCAAAGCCCCTCCTGATTTAGGTTGAAGAAAAGATTTCTGAGCTATTTGAGTGATTGTTGGTTTGTATCAGTGGTTTGCACATTCATTTAATAGGTAGAATTTATAAAATTAATCCCCAAAATGGGTTAGCTATTCAGAGAAAAAGCTAGGAGTCTGGGATGAGGGTGGTAGGAATCCTTATGGATTCAAGTCTCTGTTATCACCAGACTTGGGGCCCCAGATCAGCCAGATCAACCATCTGGATTGCTGTGCTTTGCTACTGTGAAGCAGCAACCTTCAGACCATCCCTGTGGTCACATCACACAAACAGAAAGCTGATCTTTCCCATTTCCTTTTGGCCATGAAAATTATTATTCTCCTGTTTCCTTAGTTTGAGGGAATGACCAATTGCGTGTTATGTTTTTTGTATTTGATTTGATTTGAATGTAGCTGGACTCTAATTTTTTTTTTCCTAGTTAGAACAGCTTTAATGTGTTAACATTTCAAACTGCTGAGTTACATTGATAAGACCCAATTAAAACTCGTGTTGAATTTTAATTTGATTAACTTGCAAATTTCGCAGTTTGTGAGCTACTGTTTATAGATAACCTTTTTTTTAAATTCCAGTTCCAGAAAAAGTCAATTATGAATTTTTAAAATCCAAGAGCATTTTAAGAATATTTAGGAAATGACTCTGCTCATCAATAGCGACATAAGCAGGAGCAAAAATGTAAGGATACTTGCACCCAAGTCACACGCCATTAAGTGCATTATGTGGGCCGGGCACCCTCAGAGTCAAAATTGCATCTTCCTTTGCAAATCTGCTTTGAAGAAGCCAATTTCTCTTCAAAATTGTGTTTTTAGAAAATGTATCAGTTCTGGTAACTTCTCTTGAACTATATAGATGCAGTGAGTGGAAAAAGGTTTTAAGCAGTCAGTCTAAAGATATGTATTGGACTTCTGCTCTGCAGAATGCTGAGACATCTACCCTAAGGAAGCTCATAGAGAAGTCACAGGGAGGGCATTTGGAGGAATTAAGTCGAGATTAGAGCAAGTACTGAATTACATGAAGACAACTCAAGTGCTATAGTTAACAGAGAAGTATACGCCCTTCAATGCCCAAATTAACCCTTTGGAGTGGTGAAAGGTGCATTGCTTTTCACCTGGGAATTTCCACCTGGGAATTGGAGTTCTGGAGGTTGGCTGGATAGTTTTAAGATTCTAAATCATGCTGATTTATGACCCGCCAGAACTAAGTAAATCACAGCTAGCTCTTCTGCATGAGGAGGACAAACGAATCCAGGACAGCATTAGGTTATCAGGAGAATAAGTACATATTTAATTTCTGCAAATCCAATCGTATTTGATATGCAGTGGGATAGCTGCCTTATTACTAATACCATATTGCAAATTTGAGTTTATAACAAAGTCTTGTGTATATTAAGCATATTTCTAAATAGTATTTTAAAAATTCTTTTGAAATCTTCTTCAAAGTGTAATATTTTAAATATATTAACTGTAGTATTTGTATCAGTTTGACTTTTTAAAATATATTGTAATTAATATATATATCTATGTATGTATAGATACGTACATGTGTGAGCGCACATATATAGACACTCACATATGCACATGAACATGGCTATCTATTGATCAGAAGATGTAGTATCTGGGCAGCTGTTAGTCCAAGGACAGCATTTTGCAAATCAGACAAAGGTGCCCCTTTTTCTGGGTAGATGAACCCCCATCACCAGGATGCACATCCTGGTGGTCAGCACTTAGGATTCCAGCAACCCTTGCCCCATTGGAAGAGGGACCGTTGTGCATTGCTTAACCTGCACAGCTGTGAATGTTGATCCAGTTGATCCAGTTGATCCAGTCTTGCAGAATGGCTAAGAATGACTACATCAGACCTGGGTTTGAATCCTATTTATGCAGCTTATTAGTTTTGTGACATTGGGGATTTAAGTAATTTATCTGGGCTTTAATATACATATTAATAAAATGGGGATAATAATAGTACTTATCTAGTAGAATGATTGAATACATGAATTTATATGACATAAATAAAGTTTTTATCACAGTACCCAGCATACACATTTGTATGTAAGGAATCACATCAATATTCTATTTATAGTCACATAAACTCTGGTTCTATCGCTTCTCCATTAGTGGCAACTAAGAAATAACCTAGAGGGTAAGTAGAAAGGAAAATTAAAGGCAGCAATGATAATAATATAATGTTAACAATAATTCCATGCATGTTTATTTTCATTTAGTTTGGACAACACTTTTACATTTATTAGTTCATTTGATATCTACCATAATCTTTTACTATTCATATACTCTTATCCAAAAAAAAAAAAAAAATCTGATCCATGTAGTGACGAGGTCTTAACCCACATCAGTGACAGAACCTGGTTCAGCATAGTTTTGCTGACCTCACATCCACTGTTAGACCTCAGTTGCCAACCCCTGTCCCAAACAATGCATGCACATTAGAAAGAGTTTTACAATTCAGGAAGCAGTTCTCTTGTATTATTGTACTTGCTCGTGAGAAAAACTATAGTCCCCAGAGAGATGCTCTCTGGGTCTCCCTTCTGGAGAATGCACAGATTCCAGAACAAAGGGGATGGGAGTGCCGAAGTCCTATCTACCTACTCCTGTCCCTGAAGCATGTTGTACAGGGTCTGTGAGGATGCAGTGAGGTGATGTCAAATATTTCACTCAGGGCCAGATACATAAATGCCATTTAAGAGATAGTTTCCCCTTCTCTACCTCCGCTTACCTGGCAATTCTTGAAAATCAACTTTTGCTCCATAACTCCTCTGCCTTCATAAGACGGAGTCATAGTCACCCCAGGATTTCTATGCAGAAGTGGAGGAGGGCTGGGAATAGGCAAGCCCTCCCTGCAGATGCCCTGGGTATGGGATTCTTGTTTGGCATCTAACTGTGGACTCCTTTATTAACACTCATAGAAAGTCTGGCTGCCTACCCCACTTGGCTGCTCAGATAATGTTTAAAATCCCTCTCTTTCCCAGCAACAGAAGCCCTGTTTTCTTTTTTCCCTTCTCTGAACAGATTTCAGTGTTGAAAGAGGTGCATTCTTTCATCCCGTAAAAGTTTACAGAGACCAAATATAAAAATTGTCAAGAATAGATTCTTTTGAACAAACATATGTCATCGAAGCACCAGAGAAGTTCTGTGACTGTCAGTGTGCACTTACCTTTGGATCCCTCTGTGGTTTTCATATGTGGGGGCAGGGGAAGGAGGAATCTGGGAACCTCAGCAGACAGTACTTCTGGCGATTCCTGGGATGGAGAAGCCTTACTTCCCAGAATGGCGGGGCAACCCTAACCCTTGTCTGTGCCTGGCTTTGCTTTTCACAGGGCCCGAGTGAGCCTATGGTCTGACATTCCTTGGGCATTGTTAGTCACGCTTTGTCTGTAACCCACACAGGCCATCATGGCACAACTACCGCAGGAGGAGAAGGCAAAGATAGCCGAGCAGGTGGAGATCTTCCACCAAGAGAAAAGCAAGCTGGATGCCGAAGTGGCCAAATGGGACGACAGCGGCAATGATATCATTGTGCTGGCCAAGCAGATGTGCATGATCATGATGGAGATGACAGACTTCACGAGGTGAGGCCCAGGGACAAGGAGCTGAAGCTTTTCTCTTTAAACCCACAAGTGCAGTAGAGTGTGTTAGTGCGTGAACGTGTACTGAAAAATGAAACTACTGCATCGAAGCGAGGTGATGGTGTTATAAAACTTGCTGGTGTAAGTCAATAAGATCTGGATCATCCTCCCAGCAGGTAGGTCTTTTTGGGCAGGAGAACAGGTCGATTTTTGTAATTGTTTCTGTTGTTCTCGTTAGATGCCGTCGAGTCGGCTCGGACTCACGGCAATTTTATGTCTAACAGAACGAAACATTGCCCCGCCCTGTGCCACCTTCATGATCGTTGGTATGTTTGAGTCATTTTTGTAATTATTATTTTCATTATGGATCCTAAGTCAGTCATAAAATTAAATCCCAAGGGAGGAATGATTGATCTTTGGCTTATGCTCTTGTGTAATATGTTTAAATATTATTTTAAGATAAGGTGGAAGATTTGTTAACATCCCTTTGGAAGAATATACATTTATACATATGTGTGTACGTGTATATATATATATATAATACGTTTTAATGCCAGCTAGTAATCTAGTATTAATTTCAGCCTACGTTTTCCATTTACATATAAACAATAAGGTTCAACAACCTAGGATTCCATAATTTTGACAGGAAAATTAAACATTGTGTAAGCTTTATTCCTTTTTGCTCTGAGCAGTACTTTTTATAAATCAAGAGACTAGTCAACATTTGTCCGGAGCCTTTCTTCACCAGGCATCATTGCTGTTTCTGCCAATGCATTTTGGTCTCTTCTTTAGTGGAGGTGGCATCTCTGCCTTTCTTGCCACAAAAAGGGCAAACCCTGGGAGAGCAAATCTCAATGAAAAGATCCCTGGATTTTGAGTCAGAACACCAGGGGATTTGGGACAAATCTCTTCTTGTCTCCTTTCTTTATTTGCAAAACAGGAAAACAGTAGTTGGCTTAGCAACTTTGCAAGAGAGTTGAAAGTCCTCAAAGTTAATGCAAGTGTAAATTATGCTGCTATACAAACATAAAATGTTACTTGATTGTAGACCTTTTATTTTTACTGGAAAACACAGACACACACACACACACACACACACACGCAATCACATACACAAAGATGTTTTAGTGATTCAAGATGGGATTTGTTATTAAAATTATGTTAAGCTATATGATGGGCCCCTGGCGGCATATTGGTTAAGAGCTTGGTGCTAACCAAAAGGTTGGCGGTTCAAATCCATCAACCACTCCTTGGAAACTCTATAGGGTTGCTATGAGTTAAAATTGACCATCGCGACGAGTTCGGTTTGGGTTTTGTTTTTTTAAAGACATATGAAAATGTCAAAACATCACCTTACGGGTGACAGTTTTTTAATGGTTGCTGAATGCATCTCATAAGAAAAGGCTGGAATTGATTATAGGTTATAATAAAATATGGAACATCTCCGCCTCATCTCCTTTACCTTTTGCCTCTAAACAATAGGTACTAATGAAATTGCTTGGCTCTTTCTCCAAATATTTTTCAATTGTTTTTTACTTCAGTGGAATAACTTTAGTGTTTAAGTTCAAATTGTGCATCCAGTTAGTCTTTGTCTGCACCACAAATTTCTTTCACAAAAAAAAAAAGTATTTAAAAACAGTCTCCACCACCCGTCTGTCAGTTTGTCCTACTGTGGTAGCTTGCGTGTTGCTATGATTCTGGAAGCTATGCCGCTGGTATTTCAAATACCAGCGCGGTCACCCAGGGTGGGTAGATTTCAGCAGAGCTTCCAGACTTAGACAGACTAGGAAGAAAGACCTGGTGATCTACTTCTGAATGGAATTAGCCAATGAAAACATTATGGATAGCAGTGAAACATTGTTTGATACAGTGCTGGAGGGTAAGCCAGCCCCTCAGGTTGGAAGACACTCATAACATGACTAGGAAAGGGCTGCCTCCTCAAAGTAGAGTCGACCTTAATGACGTGGATGGAGTAAAGCTTTTGGGACCTTCATTTACTGATGTGACACAACTCAAAATGAGAAGAAACAGCTGCAAACATCCATTAGTAATGGAAATGTGGAATGCACCAAGTATAAATCAAGGAAAATTGGAAGTTGTCAGAAATGAAATGGAATGATTGAAGATAGATATCCTAGGTATCAGTGAGCTGAAATGGACTGATAGTTGCCATTTTGAATTGCACAATCATATGGTCTACTATGCTGGGAATGGCAAATTAAAGAAGAATATTGTCTCATTCATTGTCAAAAAGAACATTTCAGGATCTATCCTAAAGTACAACACTGTCAGAGACAGGATAATATCCACACACCTGCAAGGAAGATCAGTTAATACGACTATTATTCAAATTTACGCACCAACCACTAAGGCCAAAGATGAAGAAACTGAAGATTTTTACGAACTTCTGCAACCTGAAATTGATCAAACTTGCAACCAAGATGCATTGATAATTAATGACGATTGGAATCAGAAACAAAGAAGAAGGGCCACTAGTTGGAAAATATGGTCTTGGTGATACAAATGACGCCAGAGATCAAATGATAGCATTTTGCAAGACCAATGACTTATTCATTGGAAAACATTTTTTTTTTTTTCCAACAATATAAATGGTACTGTACACGTGGACCTCACTGGCTGGAATACAAAGGAGTCAGATCGATTACGTCTGTGGAAAGACAATGGAGAAACTCAATATCATCAGTCAGAACAAGGCCAGGGGCTAACTGTGGAATAAACCACCAATTGCTCATATGCAAGTTTAAGTTGAGGCTGAAGAAAATTAAAACAAGTCCAAGAGAGCCAAAGAACAACCTTGAGTATAATCCCACCTGAATTTAGAGACCATCTCAATAATAGATTTGACACATTGCACACTAATGACCGAAGACCAGACGAGTTGTGAGATGACATCGAGGACATCATAATGAAGAAAGCAAAAGGTCAGTAAAAAGAAAAACCAAAATGGATGTTAGAAAAGAGTCTGAAACTTGCCCTTGAATGCAGAGTAGTTAAAGCGAACTGAAGAAATGATGAAGTAAAAGAGCTGAATAGAAGATTTCAGAGGGCAGCTTGAGAAGACAAAGTGAAGTATTATAATGAAAATGTGCAAAGACCTGGAATTAGAAAACCAAAAGGGAAGAACATACTAGGCACTTCTCGAGCTTAAAGTACTGAAGAAAAAATTCAAGCCTCAAGTTGCAATATTGAAGGATTCTATGGACAAAAAATTAAACTACCCAGGAAGCATCAAAAGAACATGGAAGAAATACACAGTCACTGTAGCCAAAAGAATTGATTGGTGCTGCTAGTGCTGCTATAACAGAAATACTACAAGTGGATGGCTTTAAAAAAGAGAAATTTATTTTCTCACAGTTTCTCATGTGGAAGTCCGAATTCAGAGTGCCAGTTCCAGGTGAATGCTTTCTGTCTCTGTTGGCTCTGGGGGAAGGTCCTGGTCATCAGTCATCCCCTGGTCTAGGAGCTTCTCAATGCAGGGACCCCAGATCCAAAGGATATGCCCCCCTCCTCACTCTTTTTTCTTGGTGGTAGTGAGGTCTCTCTCCTCTCTGCTAGATTCTCTCTTTTATGTTTCAAAAGAGATTGACTCAAGATACAACCTAATCTTGTAGATTGAGTTCTGCGTCATTAACAACTGCCTCTAATCCTGCCTCATTAACATCATAGTGGTTAGGATTTTTACAACACGTAAGAAAATTACATCAGATCACAAAATGGAGGGCAACCACACAATGCTGGGAATCGTGGCCTAGCCAAGATGACACACATTTTGGGGGGACACAATTCAAACCATAACAGTCTGTGTTCAACCAGTTCTGGAGGTAGCATATGATCAAAAACCAACAGTATTGAAGGAAAAAGTCCAAGTTGCACTGAAGACATTAGCAAAAAAAAAAGTCTCCAGAAATTGACAGGATACCAATTGAGATGGTTTAACAAATGGATGCAGTGATGGAAGTGCTCACTCATCTATGCCAAGAAATCTGGAAGACAGCTACCTGGCCAATCCACTGGAAGAGATCCATATTTGTGCCAATTTCAAAGAAAGGTGATCCAACAGAATGCGGAAATTAACAAACAGTATCATTAATATCACACACAAGTAAAATTTTGCTGAAGATCATTCAGAATCAGTTGCAGCAGTACATCCACACAGACCTTCCAGAAATTGAAACCAGATTCAGAAGAGGACGTGGAATGATAGATATCATTGTTGATGTCAGATGAATCTTGGCTGAAAGCAGAGAATACCAGAAAGATGTTTACTTGTGTTTTATTGACTATGCAAAGGCATTCGACTTTGTGGATTGTAACAAATTATGGATAACATTGTAAAGAATGGAAATTCCAGAACACTTGATTGTACTGATGTGGAATCTGTACATAGACCAAGAGGCAGTTGTCAAACAGAACAAGGGGATACTATGTGGTTTAAAGTCTGGAAAGGTGTGTGTCAGGGTTTAATCCTTTCACCATACTTATTCAATCTGCATGCTGAGCAAATAATTTGAGAAGCTGGACTATATGAAGAAGAACACGGCATCAGGACTAGAGGAAGACTCATTAACAACTTGCAGTATGTAGTTGACACAACCTTGATTGCTGAAAGAGAAGAGGGTTGAAGCACTTACTGCTGAAGATCAAAGACTACAGTATGCATTACACCTTAATATAAAGAAAACAAAAATTCTCACAACTGGACCAATAATCAACATCATGATAAACGGAGAAAAGACTGAAATTGTCAAGGATTTCATTTTACTTGGATCCACAATCAACGTCCATGTAAGCTGCACTCAAGAAATCAAATGACGTATTGCTTTGAGCAAAATGTGCTGCAAAAGACCCCTTAAAGTATTAAAAAGCAAAGATGTCACTTTGATGACTAACGTGTGCCTGACCCAAGCCATGGTATTTTCAATCACCTCATATGCATGGGAAAGCTGGACAATGAGTAAGAAAGACCAAAGAAGAACTGATGCATTTGAATTATGGTGTTGGTGAAGAATACTGAATATACCATAGATGAACAGATCTATCTTAGAAGAAGTACAGCCAGAATTCTTAAAAACTAGGATGGCGGGACTTCGTTTCATGTGTTTGGACATGTTATTGGGAGAGACCAGTCCCTGGAGAAGGACATCATGCTTGGTAAAGTAGAGGGTCAGCGAGAAAGAGGAAAACCATCAATGAGATGGATGGACACTGTGGCTGAAACAGTGGGCTCAAACATAGAAAAGATTATGAGGATGGCACAGGACAGGGCAGTTTTTTGTTCTGTTGTACATAGGGTTGCTTTGAGTGGGAACCAACTCTGTGGCACCTAACATCAACAATAAAAACAGTCTGAGCCATTATTCAAGTCTGAATTTCCTACAGATCAGACTATCATGGCAGCTTCAGTCATTGCTTTTCAAGGCCTGTGATGACTTAATTTGCTTGTCTTCAACATTTAGTAGTACTTTATCTGATGGATATCATGTAATCCATTAATAGCATCACTTGAACAAATAATCTCATTAGTTTAGAGTGAATAATGAATCTAGTCATGTTGACAGTTCAGATCAAGAGAACATTTTATAATGTTCTGGATTATATAAAACTGTGGTCAAGGAAGTGAGATATTTGTGGGGTCTTGTTAGATGATGTTAAATACAACAGACTTCCTATTAGTCAAAGTGTAGTTTTAACAGTGAAAGGAAGGCCACTTAAATTCCCTAGGGACTTCATATAATCGTCTTACTCTGTTTTGAATAATGAAATGTCTAGGATGCTACTGGTTAATCATTTTTTCCACTACATGATGAGTAGTTTTTTTCCCCATTGTGGGGGCAAAGGGAGGATGACTGTAATTAATGACCAGAGAACCAGAAGAGGGTATGAATTGGAAATGGAATGCAGCAAGGCTCCACTTTGCTGTTGCCTCCTTCTGCAGAGCCTATTCTTCTCCAAAGAGGCAGCTGGCTTGTGCCTCTCTTTGTGGCCTCCCGCCTAAGCTCACTTCACTTGATCACATTCATGATTATTATTGCCCTTGAATTTTCTACCTCAAGGAGGAATAATTTCAGCTCTATAACTCAGTGGATACCTATGTAATATTTTCACTTATTTCAAGGAAAGTCTATAGCTGATAAGGAATTGAAACTTGGCTACTCCCCCAAATCATATGTTTAAAGGGCATTTGGGTGCAAAAATATCCGTGCATTTATAGCTTGTTGTTTTATTCTTATCACTAGCTAGTTCATTAATCTGATTCAGTAATCTAAATGATATCCACTCCATTATTATTAAAATTGGAGAGGTTCTGCCTCATTATTTGTGCAATAACTTCTTCACGGAGGATAAAGCTGATTATGCTTCGTGTCTTTTCCCTGCTCAGTTCTTGACTTCCATCTCACGGGCAATGGCAGAGCATTGTCCTGTACAGGAAAAATTCATGCTTCTAATGTCAGTTTTCAGAAACAAAGAGAATGTGCCAGCCTTGTGTCCCAATATGAAAAGGTGTGTAGACAGCAGCAGTTCGGGAATGAAAACCAAGTTCAATTATATAGCAAGGGACAGAACTATATTTTAAGATTAGCCTTGAGTTCTGATCTTGAAGTAAAAAGGGCTGAGGCTAAGAAAAAAAACAAAAAAAAACTTTAGGAGACAATCAACTGTAAAATTCTGAACAGTGGACTTAAAAATCATGTAATCAGCCCACACTTCCCAAACTTCACTGCTGCCTTAGTTCATTCAGACACTAAATTTCTCAGCCCAGGTATCTCTAGACTAGCCTTTCAGCTCTCATTCTCTAGCCTGTCAGATCATACCACTTCAGACACTAAAGAGCAACCATCCAGCTCCCTTTGTTTGGAAACTTTTACTAGCTCCTCTTTTCACAGAATGAAATAAAAATCTTTCAGCTTGCTATTCAAGGTCTACCTTTATTCAATTTAGTCTTCTGTCTCCGTTTTCTTGATGTTTATATTTCCAGTTCAAGACCTGTTATGGATTGAATTGTGTCCCTCAAAACTGTATGTCAGCTTGACTAGGCAATGATTCCCAGTATTGAGTGATTGTCCACCATTTTGTCATCTGATGTGATTTTTCTATGTGTTGTAAATCCTACCTCTATGATGTTAATGAGGCAGGATTAGAAGGCAGTTATATTAATGAGGTAGAACTCAATCTACAAGATTAGGTTGTTTCTTGAGTCAATCTCTTGAAATACAAAAGAGAGAAGCAAGCAGAGAGACAGAGGGACCTCATACCACTAACAAAGCAGCACCAGGAGCAGAGCTCGTCCTTTGGACCCGAGGTTCCTGCTTTGAGAAGCTCCTAGACCAGGGGAAGACTGATGACAGGGACCTTCCCCCAGAACTGACAAAGAGAGAGAAAGCCTTCCCCTAGAGCTGACACCCTGAATTTGGACTTCTAGCCTCCTAGACTGTGAGAGAATAAATTTCTCTTGGTTAAAGCCATCACTTGTGGTATTCTGTTGTAGCAGCACTAGGTACCTAAGACAAGGCCATAATATAAATAGTACTTATTTGAGTAGTTCAGCTCATGGTCTTGCAGTCTCAACTAACTGCTCACCACTCCTCAGATTCGTTCAGCTCTTCTAGTGTGCTGTCTTCATACAGCTTCAGCTGACTGGTGAAGTGGTATTTCCCAGACATGTTTTATGAAGCCTTGGGATTGAGAAGGAGGTTACGAGGTTCAGTACCACCCATCTGTCAGTTGTACTGTGATGGCTTGTGTGTTGCTTTGATGCTAGAAGCCATGCCAGTGGTATTTAAAATACCAGCAGGGTCACCCATGTTGGACGGGTTTCAGTGGAGCTTTCAGACTAAGAAAGACTAGGAAGAAAGGCCAAGCAATCTACTTCCAAAATTAGCTAATGAAAACCCTATGGATTACAAGAAAGATTGTCCAATATAATGTTGGAAGATGAGCCCCCTAAATTGGAAAGCACTGAAAACACAGTGGCCACAATAGACTTGAGCATGCCAGTGATGGCGAAGATGGAGCAGGACCAGGGAACGTTTTGTTCTGTTGTGCAATTGGATCACCATGAGTGTCAGCACTGACTCATGGGTAACTAACAACAACAATGGTTCAATAAGTTTGCAAATCCCCTCCCTACATGCTGTATTCAACTATTCGAGATTCCTTTTGGGTATTGGTATATTTTGTTGTTAGGTGCCATTGAGGCGGTTCTGATTCATAGCAACGCTATGTACGATGGAACAAAACATTGCCTGGTCCTGAGCCATCCTCACAATCGTTGCTATGTTTGAACCCAGTGTTGCAGCCGCTATGTCAAGCCAAATCGTTGAGGATCTTCCTCTTTTTCACTGACCTTCTACTTTACCAAGCATGATGTCCTTCTCCAGGGACTGGTCCCTCCTGATAACATGTCCAAAGTGCATGAGACGAAGTCTCACCAACCTTGCTTTTAAGGAGCATTCTGGCTTCCAAGATAGATTTGTTTACTCTTCTGGCAGTCCATTGTACATTCAGTATTCTTCACCAACATCATAATTCAAATGCATTAATTTTTCTTATTTATAAATAAATGTTAATATTTGATTTATGAAATATAACATGCATACAGACAAGTGCATAAAAATAAATTTACAACTTAAATCGTTAGTGTAAAGTAACCTTTAAAAGCACTGCCCAGATGAAGAAGCCCCCTCCCCCCATATACCCTTTCGAGGTCATAATGTGTTTCCTCTTGAGTGGTGTACCTGGTATCTTTACTTTTTTGTTTGGGAGGGGGAGGGGCTGATTTTTAGTGTTTGCTGGTTTAAATACTGTTATCACTGATGGTTGATTTTAAGCTATAATCATAATGTCAACTGGCTCACCAAATTTCTGAAAATTTAACAATTAGCTTTTATGAGTCTGTCTAAGCTAAGACCAATGCCACTTCTTTCATTTCTTTGCTGCTGCTGCTTCTTTGTTGTCCACCTCCTCTTCCTTCTTTGTTCTTCCTTACTCATTTCCTCCTTCTCCTTCATCTCCTGTTCCTTCCTTCCTCTTCCTCTTCCCCTTCCCCTCCTTCTCCTTGTTATTCTTTTTCAGTTTTACTTCCTATGTATATGCCTTTAAATATATAGTTTTGTCTTCGTTTTTATCAGTTTCTTCCGACTTCCTTTACTTCTTGAGTGAGATAATTATTGTTTTCATTATTTCTGATAATACCATGTTCATGTGATTATAATATTTTGGAAGTTTTTCTTCCTTTCCTATATTCTAGAAAAGTTTACATAACCCTGGAATTATCTACTCTTTAAAGGTTTAGCAGAACTCCCCTGAGAAACCATCTGGATCTACTGATTTTTTTGAGGGTCTCTCTCTCTCTGATAACCTTGTTTATTTCTTTTGTGAATATCAAACAGGCTAAGATTTTGAAAATCTCCTGGTCAGTCTTGGTAAAATATGTTAACCAAACATGTTATTTCACCTAGGTTTCCAAATATTTGAGGAAAGTAGTCTTATAATATTTTTCACTTTCCCTTTTCTAAGGATATTTACTTGTACCTTTTTTATTTTTTAATATTTGTGTTTTATATTTTTTTCTTGATTAGGTAGATAGCCATCTAAGTATATCATTCTACATCATTGCTTTTCTTTCTTGTTTTGGAGCTAGTTTGGGGATTATTTCCAGTGTTTTTATATTTTCTAATTTATTAATCTCTTCTTATAATTTTAGTCATTTCTTCCTATTTCTTACTCAATGAGTCAGATAATTATTGTTTTCCTTGTTTCTTGCATGATGATGTATGTGGTTAAGGCTATTAGTTTTTCTCTGAGCATAGCACTTAGCTGTTCTCATATGGAAGAAACATTTATAGTGAAAAGAACGCTGAACTGTGATTCCGGAGACATAGGTCCTAGTCCTGATTGCACTTTGTGAGGCAGTTTCATCTTGGGCATGTCACTTAGTCTCCTCATTTGGGTTTCAGTTTCCTCAACTAGAAAATAAGGAAATGATATTTCATGATCTCATTTCTGTTTTGCTCTCTAGTTCTATGAAATACACCCCAGTCACCAGCTAGCAAAAAGAATTTTAATCTGAAATTCGAATTGACACTGTGAATTTTAAAGTGATAAACACTTTTTTCCCATAACAATTTACTTGTGAGTCTGTGATGTATAGTCTGCAGTGCAGTCACAAAAGAAATGCTTCTAATCGTGGTTTTGCTATACAATGGGGGCCTGTGCTTCAAGCAAACTCAGGATCTATGTAGAGATCCTACAGGGTCGCTATGAATTGGAATTGACTCTACGGCCACAGGTTATTACCTTGAAGTCCCTGGCTAATGAAAATTGTTAATGAACACAAAAGGTTGTCGGTTTGAGTCCACCCAGAAGTGCCTTCAAAGAAAGGCCTGGTGAGCTACTTCCAAAAACTCAACCATTGAAAACCCCATGGAGGACTGTTGTAGTCTGACACTCATGGGGTTGCCATGAGTTGTAATCCACTCGATGGCAACTGGTATGGTTTTACTCATGTAGCACATTTTATCAAAATAAGTCAACTGTTGAAAGTTATCATAAAGTTCATGAGGAAGAATTTTCCTAGATCCTTCAAAATTCTTGAAATAAACACACGATTGTTGGTAATAAAAATCAGGGTACATCTCGTAGCTGTTTAAAAGTGAATGATTGCAAAGTGAAGCAGATGAGGCAGAGAGTAACAACAAATATGGTGTCAGAGTGAAACTGCAGGAGTTCTTGTAAATTCTGGAAGCTACAGAGAAATATTAGGGCAGTCCTATAAAGGTCGCTGTGAGTCAGAAGCGACTCAACGGCAAAAATAACATTGACAGATACTGCCTTCAAATTTTCCTTACAAAAAGAATAAACAAACAATGAAAACCTTATTTAGGGATATTAAAAAAAGGTAACGTTAAGGAATAGAAACCAGATTGTCACAGAATCTTTAACTCATCCACGTTCCATGAAAATTTATATGTGAGATCTCTGTCATACTTTAAAATCTAAATAGCAGGTGAAAAACTGATGTTCTTTGAGGAAGAGTTAATGTTACCACAGTAAAAGAGAAATATCTTAATTTTTGTATTTTGCTATGTGTGCGTTTAAGCGTTGACATGAACTCAATACATGTAACATTTAGCTACTAATGTAGAAAAATGCCAGAAGGGAAATGAGGGAAATTGAACAAAATCCAAGCATGCCCTTTATTAACATTTATTTAATAAATGACACTTTGTCTTCCAGTTTATAAAATATTATTATGTAACAATGGTGATCATTGCCCACTCTATATAACCCAATCTACATAAATCCCTTCTGAGTAGTTTTTGTCCATATTCCTAAGTGTAAGAATGTAATCTTGTAAACTTAAAAAAATGCATTGATTCTTATGCACATAAGAAGACCAGGATAAGTTGAAAAATTAACAAATAAGATAAATATATTTAATCAACTATTCCTTATTTACCTCTCAAGAGAGGGGAAAGAAGGTATATCTCACCCTACATTTTGTTTAAAAATTTATGATGCAGCTTTCATTTTCCTGTATAACAAACATTGAAAAGCCTTATAATATTAAATATTCCAAGACTTATAATATTAAGACCTATAAATATTAAATATTATGGTTAAATATTAAATGATAAAATTTCACCTAATTGAAAACATTGGGTTGTTTGTTTGGAAGAATAAAGTTATTTACTGTTACACATTGTTTTGTGTGTTCCTTCATAAGTCAGTGCTAGAAGCAACATGCCAAAGAGACTAACAGCTCAAAAGATTTCTGAAATTCTGGCCAAATATTTCCCCATTTTGCACAAGAGACAATTGCTTCTCAAGCTGCCAAAGTAGACTTAAAAGATATATAAATATAATATACATACATATGTATAACCCGACTTCGAGTAGATTCCCACTCATGGAGACCCCGTGAAGTGTTACAGAATAGAACTGAGCACCATAGGGTTTTCTTGCCTGTAATCTTTATGAAAGCAGATTGCCAGGCCTTTCTTCTGCAGTGCCACTGGTTTTGTTTGAACCACCAACCTTTCAATTAGTTGTTGTTGTTGTTAGGTGCCGTTGAGTTGGTTCCGACTCATGGTGACCTTATATACAACAGAACGAAACACTACCTGCTCCTGTGCCATCCTCACAATCTCTGTCTGAGCCCTTTGTGGCAGCCACTGTGTCAGTCCATCTTGTTGAGGGTCTTCTTTTTCGCTGACCCTCTCCTTTACCAAGCATGATGTCTTTCTCCAGGGACTGTTTCCTCCTGATAATGTGTCCAAAGTATGTGAGACGAAGTCTGGCCATCCTCACTTTTAAGAAGCACGCTGGCTGTACTTCTTCCAAGACAGATTTGTTCATTCTGGCAGTTCATGGTATATTCAATATTCTTCACCAACACCGTAATTCAATTAATAGTTGATTGCAAACCATTTGCATCACCCAGGGACTTTATATACATCTATAGTTGTTGTTGTGTGCAATCGAGTCAGTTCTGACTCATATTGACCCTATATGACAGAGTAGAACTGCCTCATAGGGTTTCCTAGGCTGTATTCTTTACGAGAACAGATCACTGGGTCTTTTCTCCTGCGAAGCTGCTGGTGGGTTTGACCATTCATTTAGCAGCTGAGCATTTAACTATTGTGCCACTAGGACTTGCTCCCTATCTTTCTATCTGTCTGTCTACCTACCTACACACACACACACACACATACACACACTTGGCACAGTATGGAAGATGTGGAAGACGATGTATTTGCATTTATTTTGGCTGGACTCAGCTTTAAATTTCGAATCTATGACTTGTGTAAGCTTGGATGAGTTAATTGATCTTTTTTGGCACATTTTCCTGTTCTCTACAATGGGAATGATTATACCCACTTGCTATAGTGGTTATGAGACCAAATGAGGCAGTGCGTATAACAGCATCAGACACATGGTGAGCACTTTCAGATTAAATTTCCATTGTCCTTGGGGTGATCATCTTTTCTAAAGAACCACTGTTTAAAAATATAGAAATGAATGTAAAAGATAAAATGTGAGGATGCACATCAAAATATGAGAAAATAGTCCCTAAAAATGAATTGATGTGGACTATTAACATGAAAATTGAAATAAATCAAGAAAACTTTCAAATTTTCACGCACATAGCCACAGCCAAATCAAATACAACACCAGAATCCTGGATAAGGGATATGGTAGATTTGTCTGATTCCTGTCATTAAGTGGACTTCTAATTATGTTGTATATGTTGTTTCAGAGGTAAAGGCCCATTGAAAAACACATCTGATGTCATTAATGCTGCCAAGAAAATTGCCGAAGCAGGTTCTCGAATGGACAAATTAGCCCGTGCTGTGGCTGATCAGGTAATATAAGAGGGAAGAGGGAGCAGATTCTGAGTGGAATCATTAATTAGCACTTGGGTTCCCTAATGGGTTTTATGCATTCTATAAAATGCCTCTGAAGAATGAATTGTTGGTATCACTAACATTTTACAAGCTAGCCTTGAATTCTGCTGAGACTGAGCTGATGGCAGAGGTTGGTTCATATGGCCGTAAATTCCTTGAGAAAGAAGAGCCCCTACTACTTAGGAGGCAGAGCCCCCAAAGAGTTAAGCTATATCCCAATCGTCCTCATGCAGAAAGTCTGTGAAAGGGGGTGGGGGGAGAGTGTTGCCTCTTGCTATTTAATATAAATCTCACTGTACCAATGCTCTTCATAAATGGGATTAATCTGCATGATGGAACTTCCAGATTTCACCTTAATTTTCAGCCAGACTCAAAGGCATCAGAGATAAATAAAATTCTCAGAATATCTCTTGTGCTTTCAGGCCAAACTAGCGTGCACATTAAAATAGTCCTCAATCTCACCTCGAATGTTTATTTCCAGGTTTTTCATCTTATTTAGCTTCATTTGGAACTCTAAGATCCTACTTTAAATATGCCTTGCTGCAATGATGTTTCATTTCTTGTAAGAGTACTTTAGGCAATAGACCTTACCAGATAGCTGATAATAATCCTTTTAAGCAACAGTGGCTTACAATTTGAACCATTTATAACCAAAATATAAAATAAGCTCCTTAAATATAAAATATTAATAAGCTATTACGTGCTATACTATTTTGAGCATGACTTTGCTTACTAGACTATAATACAGTGATGCTCTTCGAGGATGCTCTTCCATAAAGACCCTGGTTCTCTATGTCTGCTGAGTCCTTGTATTACTTAGTAGAGTTTTCCTACCTCATTCCTTAATATTAGGCTTTCTGTTCTAAACACTTGCTTCTTTCAACATCCCAGGCTCTAGAATCCTTTAAGTCAATACCAAATTGTCTCATCTCCTAAAGGCTGAAAAGAACAGATGACTAAACTTTTAGGATTACATTTCAAATAAGAACTGACAGACTGTCTCATAGACTTTGCAAATAATACATTTTATGAATTTAATTGTTTAAACATGTTTGGTGGTTAATCTCAGGGAATTTTTTTCTTACCTTGACATTTTTGTGAAGCACTTAATAGTTGACATTATCAAAGAAATCGAGAAATACCGTAATTTGAGAAACCGCCTTCATCTGGGGAAGTAGAAGACTAAATTATGGCTATTTCTAATTTCAGGGAAATATAAACTGCAAAGTAACCTGAAGTTTAAAGTATAAGTTAAGCTTCATCAGACAGAGTTCCACAAGTATCCCAGAAAGTTCATGTGAAAGAAAAGAGAGCCAGTTAACCAATTTGAAAAGACACATGCAAGAAAAATGCCACGTTCTTTCCTGCAAATATTGAGAGGCATGAGGATGAGTGGAGTGACCGAGACTGATAGGTGGTTCTGGGAAGACTTTTGTTAGGAATGACTCCTTCCTTCCCAGGGAGGAGTGAGTGAGGTTTAGATGGCTTTTCTGTTATACTCTGAATCTTAGTGGCTAGATATGTTTAGGCTCCTCAAGTTCAACATTTTTAGTTGTGTTTTTCATTTTAAGCTTACATTTCCGGACTTTATTCTCCAAGAATTATGCAACTGAACTCCCAGAACAGTTTTGATCCATGGAAAACACACACCTACATACATACCAGGTTTCTGATTTATTTTGAAATTAAGCAACAGAGTATTTAACATGCTATTTTATAAACCTGTTGCCATAGAGTCAATTCCGACTCATAGCGACCCTATCCAAACCTAACCCATTTCTGTCGAGTTAATTCTAACTCATAGTGGCCCTGTAGGACAGGGCGGAACTGCCCCATAGGATTTCTAAGGTTGTGATCTTTACGGAAGCAGACTGCCACATCTTTCTCCCTTGGAGAGACTGATGGGTTCGAACCGCCAACCTTTCAGTTAGAGACTGAGCACTTAACCACTGCACCACCAGGGCTCCTTTGCTATTTAATAATGACTTTTAAAAATAAACAGATGAAGCTTATACACAACACTTTCTTCATGGCATGCTTACTGTGATTAGATGTGAAGCACCTTGCAATTTTTTTTTAAAGTTTTATCTGAATGGGACGTTTATTTCTCAAACTCTGCCCCTATTTCCATGGAGTAAGAGTATTTTTCCTGATCCATCATGCCTTTTTGTGCATGCTTTAAACGCTTTGTTTGAAACAATAGAATGGAATGAGTGCTACCAAGGAGTTGATTGGTTGCTTTTATTTTGCCTGAAAATATTTTTATGAAGATTTGAGATATGCATGCAATATAAACCTTTTATGGACTGCTGCATTTTTTAATTACTGTTCCATAGAGATAGAACTTCCAGTTTAATTTGCTGCAAGGTATTCATATTGAAAGCCTTGTCAGCCCTTTAGGGAGATATCATTTTAAAGTTAATTCCTTTCAGTATATGGGTCTCTGGAGTAGAATAAATATTACAGTATTAAGTACTTGTAGGCAGCTAAAAACAGTCTCTCTGGGATTCTTTCTTGATAAATAGTGAAAAAAATACCACAGTGGTAAGTGTTATGTGTAAAAGAGACCCCTTTGTTGCTTATTAAATAAATGACATGTCAAAACCAGTGACTTCACAGTATTGAGGAATTATTTCTTGAATCCTCTTTCTGAAGCTTGAAGGAAACTTAGCTTGGAGTCTTTGTCTCATATTCTTTTTCTAACTTTAGTTTTGACTGTAAGTACTTCTATTGTACTCTTTTTCATCAAGGTATCTAGTAGTTGTATTTCCTTTATAAGTGCCCAGTTAAGCCAAAACTATTAAATGGCCTAGGGCAGCTTGAGCTGAATATTTGATAGCAATAGGAATATATTTGAAGTGCTGGGTAGCCATTGGTATTGTAGCCTCAGAAATGTTTCAGTGAGTCATGTAAATGTCGATGGAAGAATTCTGCTAAACTCTGTACTTAATGGACATCTACCCACTTCAGTCACAATGAGAATTTAAACTCCCTAGTAGCCCTGGTGGAGCCCTGGTGGCGCAGTGGTTAAGCATTGGGCTGCTAACCAAAAGGTCAGCAGTTCAATCCCACCAGCTGCTCCGGGGGACAAAGATGTGGTAGTCTGCTTCCATAAAGATTACAGCCTTGGAAATCCTATAGGGTAGTTCTACTCTGTCCTATAGGGTCACTATGAGTCAGAATTGACTTGACGGCAATGAGTTTAGGAGCCCTGGTGGTGCAACGGTTAAGCACTTGGCTGTTAACAGGAAGACTGGCGATTGGAACCCACCCAGTGGCTTCATGGGAGAAAGATCTAGCCACCTGCTCTCCTAAAAATTACAGACTAAAAAAGCCCTGAGGGGCAGTTCTATTCTGTCACATGGGGTCACCATGAGTCGAAATTGACTCAACAGCACCTAACAACAAGAACAACCATAGTTGTACCACCCATTTGTCAGTTTGTCATATTATGGTGGTTTGTGTCTTTCTTCAATGCTGGAAGCTATGTTACAGGTAATACAAATACCAGTAGGGTCACTCATGGTGGACAGATTTCAGTGGAGCTTCCAGACTAAGACAGACTAGGAAGAAAGGCCTGGTGATCTACTTCCAAAAATTAGGCAATGAAAACCCTGTGATCACAACAGAACGTTTCCTGATAAAGTGCTGGAAGATGAGGCTCCTAGGTTGGAAGGTACTCAAAATACACAGTGGCCCCAACAACGGACTCAAACGTGCTAATGATTGTGAAGATGGTGCAGGACCAGGCAATGTTTCATTCTGTTGCTCATGGGGTTGCCATGAGTCAGAGCCAACTCACTAGCAACTAACATCCACAACAACCACCACCACAGTCGACCCTGGCACATCCATTGAAAGCCTCTGCTCTTCCTCTTCAGAATTCATTCCAGTTGGCTTTAACTTCATTCTACTCAAATCAATTTCTCTTACACTACTCATGAACTATCCTAGAGTCTTTCATTTAAAGGGAGTTTATTATGGTGCTAAAAATTTTGATAAATATGGGAATATAAAAAGTGATACAGACTTTTTGGAGTGAATGATACATTCCTTTGAAAATAAAGGAAAATAATTGATTTTTCCCCCAGCTAGTTGAATTGAAACTCTATCTTATGGCGTGGCAGAGAGATTGCACACAGAGGAGTTTCCTTGTTGCCACCATTACTTTGGTAGTTATTATGCTATGGTTACGTTATTATTTGGTTGCATTAAAAGAACTTTTCATGTTGTGAATGTTGAATGGGGCACCAGGAAGACAAGTGGAGAATATTTAATTTTCCTAACAGTTCAGAAGACAATTGGTTAAAAATACTGATAACCATCTACAGAAGTCCCAGTAAGACTTTCTGGAAGATCTTCAAATATTCTCTTTATAAAATTTTATTAAAGTAGAGGCAACCATTCTAAACTATTGGCTGTAGGCTTCCTAAAATACACTATGCAGAAGTTAAGTTCAATGGATGTAGTTAAAGTACATGACACTGAAATCATTCTTTCTTGCAGCTTTTATATAGCAAGTGTTAGAAACTAAAGAGTACTTACTGATTGAGATCACCTTTTTTTTTTTTTTTAATGTTTTATAGTGTCCTGATTCAGCATGCAAGCAGGATTTATTAGCCTACCTTCAACGAATTGCCCTGTATTGCCACCAGCTCAATATCTGCAGCAAGGTGAAGGCAGAAGTGCAGAATCTGGGAGGAGAACTCATTGTGTCAGGGGTAAGCTGGGGCTCGGACTTCACAATTTAAAGTTTCCACTGTTGTACTTCCAAAGCCAGCATTCTTGGCAACAGTACTGCTAATAACACCAAACTACAGTGATTCATAGGGAGGTTTTCTTTTTATTATTAATAAATGTTATCACCATTATTCCAGAGTTTACAATAACTCACAAAGAGCAATTTGATTTTCCAATTACCCCATGTTTATACTATCCTTGTAAAATCTCCATTCTTCACAAGAAAACTAATTTCATAGTCTGGAAACTCACTGCCAAGCTGTGACTATGATAATTATTTGGGGCTTTTGTATATTTACCCATGGTGACGCTATTCCCTTTGTTAGTCACAGTAATTTTCATTTTGCGTTCAGGAGCCAGCCTCTCTACGTGTGGATTGTGTTCACATGTTAGAGATGATGACAACAATAGGAATTCATTCATTCAGGTTCCAATGCACACTAGGTTATTCGCAACCCTTGAAAGCCAGAAGATGTTTGAATTTTATACAGGTTGATGTGCTGTTGCCAAAAACTAACATAATTGTCAAACACTAACAACTATATATCCTTTGCTCCATCACTCTAATGTTGCTCTTCTCGTGAAAATAGAATTACCGGGTCCATTTTCATCAAATGCATAGATATGACAAGTTCAACAAGTATTTAGAAGAATCACAATTTCTTGGCAAGATTTCCAAATGTATGTGTTGAGGTGCTTCACCTTGGCTTCTTTTCCTCCTTTCCCTTTCTCTCAACACAGGGTGCCCTTTATTGTGAAATGTTTGCAAGTCCAGAGGTATGGCTCTGCCACCTTTAGTTCTTTTCCCAGTCAATAGTGATGCTGTCATTTTAAGTGTGGCCTTACCAGGAACATAACGTTATCAACATGGTGAATGCCTTGTAAAAATCAGGCTGGTCACGAAACTCAATTCTTCCTGAAGCCATTTTCAGAAATTCAGCAGTTTGACCATTAGGTAAAAAATATGTGGAAAAATGATTCTTGAATCCAAATGCTTCATTTCCTATATTGTTTGCCTTGCAGAAAATATAGCTGGGAAAAGAGCTGATCTGTCTGTCATGGAGGTGCCATCTGGAAAGCCCGCTCCATGCAGTCCCACCTAGAGTTCAATAAATTGGCTATTTTGTGCCTCTTTCCAAAGCACAGTTACCTCTTTGCATTTCCAAAATGGTCCTGCTTCAACATTCTTCAACAACCAAGAGCAATCTGTCTTGCAATGTGTCCTCTCTGCCAAGCTGGTGATTACCTGGATTCTCTCAGTCTAGAAGTGATCAAAACATTGCATCTCCCTTGCTTTCTTTCTTATCTTCAGCCTCAATGGTATAGTTTCCCATACCATTCTGCTTTCATGTCCATCTGTACACAGCAACTGTGGAACTGAGTGCTTTTTGTTCAGCTTGCCTCGTGTGCTTTCATTTGTTACTTTCCAAATCTTATTATTTACATGGATGCGCAAAGCATCTTTGTGGATCTCAGACTCCACGACCTCATTCTGGATGATATTTTAAGAGCAGAGTTGCTTTCCATCATCCTCTCAGTACCCATTGTTAGTGGTCACTGCCTCCAGAGTTTCATTTCCATTGTCTTTTCCTCATTTAGATGTGGCTCAAACCATCACTGGCTTTTATCACTTGCACTGTTGGCATTTGTGAAGGTGTTTGAAATTGAGAACACCATCAAGAAGCCTGTTTCCTTCTTGGAGTCTTATTGGCAATGTTCATAAATCCTTGCATGGGACAAGGCTTCTTTTAGAGGAATGGTATACAACTTTATAGTAAGTCTGAGTCAAATGCATCGTAAAGATTTGCTATGTATCGCACAGCTTGGGGCCTGCTCTTGGCCTCTCATGATTTTCCAAAGCTTGATTGCTGTTTGGCACCATACCTGCATCTGTAGTCTGCTTGTCTTTGCCACTTCTGCCTCCATCTTTTTTCTTCGTCCTCCTACACTGATGGCCAATGGAGAAGGAAATCAATATGGTTATTTTGCAAAATAGCCATAAATTACCCTCAGAAGTTCTGAAAGTTAAGAATGTGAGACCCCATACACACAAACTTTAATGATTTTGCCAAGAAAATGCACCTATGCTTTGGGCACCATTTACTTTGTGGGTAGGCATGAAAAAAATGGATGTATTTTTATGGAGAAGCCACTGTAGTTCATTGTGCAATCAAAAAGAAGAAGAAATACTTGATTGTTCTTTTCCTTTTTCCTGTGTGTTTATGAATATAAGATTCAAACCTGTGGCTTCTTCTCCAAAATATGTAAAAATAGGGAGGTATATTTGTTAGAGGTCCAATTCTCTACTAAAATAGAAGAGATGTAGATATATTAATTCCATTGTGCCAAGAAAAATGGTTTGGATTTCAAAACAGAGAGCTATCCTTTTATAGTCTTGTGCTGGCATGATGACCGTATGTTAAACAAAATTCACACATGCATAATTATGTACCATGTCAGCGTGCTTATGTTTTATGTGATTCTATGTGTACAAACCGGGATAGGCCTCTTCTCCTGTGTCTGCCTTTGACTTGAGAGGTAGGACAGGAACACGTGACAAGTCACGGAGAGAATGATTGCAGAATTTCTTCATGGGTCATGATGGGGAACTAGAGAAAGAAGGCAGTCCAAGATGCATGTCTATATGTATATCTTCTTGGTCGCACAGCTACTACCTAAAAAACACCATTAGCTTTCTGTCTGGGAATCAAATTTTTTAACTCATTGGCTTAATCTTTTCTCGATACCCAAAAGGTCCCATTCTTAATAAATCTCAAAGTAGAAGATAAGTTTGTGAGCTAATTTGGCTCAGACTGGTACTAAGTGGTAATGGTGGGGAAAAAAAAAATACTAAGAGAATGATAGAAATGTTAGATTTAAAAGTGGGGAAAATTGAGGCCCAGTAGACAAAACAACCAGTTAGTCTATAAACTGGCTTTATTTGTTTCCTTAGTTTAGTGTTTGCTTGCGTATTTACTTACTCTCTTAAGCCAGTTTACATGTTTTTTGGAACAAGGAATGTTGAAAGAAGAAAAATAGAGAGGGAAGGAAGGAAGGTGAGAGGGAAGGAGGGATGAAGGAAGGGAATACAAGGGAAAGAGAAACTTAAATATAGCTTATCATAAGTTAGTTTAATGCAGGTAATGTCCATTAAACGTGACAGCTTATATTCACCATAGGAGAAAAGTAGAGCCAATTAAAAAATATGTAAATATTAATTTGGATACGAATATGTTCCAAATTAATAAAGATATCCATGATCTGGAAATTACCTGCATATTGGATGATCACATTTTTAACTAAGGTTTTTATTCACTAGATTTCAGAGAATTTACTGGGCACTTTTTAACTTTAAAAATGGAGACATGCGTATGGATCTGGAAGAATCAAAATCATTCCATGACCTTTGATTATCTTTAGCTATACTTTGTGTATTATTCTAAATGAGATTGGAAGCACTCATGCAGCATTTTATAATTATGCGCATTGAATATAAAGCATCCTGATAAAACTGAAAAACTCTACCTGAAATTTAAAAAAAAAAAATTTCAACTTTAGCAGGAGCTCCATTGTAACAATGAAACCAGAGCACAAGAGCTGCTCTGGAGAGGAATTTGATGTTCAGATCAGAAATGGGGGGACTCTGCTGTACCTTACATGAAAATCGTACAGATTTTAATGAATGTTACTGTATATAAATGTCTTTCTTCATACTAACAAAATCTTGGAAGGATAGAATAAGTCATCCAGTTACATGAGCAAAGTTTGGAGGTGAGGGACATTAGTTGCATAACTCTGCCGGCTGATTGAATGGCGCCCTGAACTGTTCTGAGAGAGTGAGAAGCCTGCCCTAATGTGGGAGGTAGTTTCAGCATGTAGCTCTGTTGCATTTGTTCTTTGCCATATAAATCTCTCCCTTCTAAATCTGAATCTCTCTCAGTTAGATTGTGGAGTGAAGTTTGACAAGGTGAGCAGGTATAATTTGTGACAGAGTTAGGATGTGAATTGGCAAAGAGAAAATTGGAGAATAAGGGTCAATTACAGTCATTTTTATTTGCCCATGTTTCACATCATTAAAAAAAAATGGACCCCAATTAAAGTCAAAATGAACATTCATGATGAGAGAAGAAAAACATTCCTAAAAATATTGAAGGTGATGATATTCAAATCAAACCTACCTGACACGGGCATATGATAAAAAATACACATGTGCTCTTTTACACACACATCACTTGATTTGACATTTACTCCTTTACCCACCTAATAAACAATAATCAGAACTGAACAAATGGCTCATAACTGTGACCTATCTGATCCAACATAATTTGAGGTTTATTTGTACAATGCTATATATGTGTGTATATATATATATATTTTAAATTTTGGTTTGTTGAGATGAGCATTGAATTATATTTGAACAGTTCTGTTTCCTCTATAGAAAAAGTGCCAGTATTTTGTAATAATATGAAACTTGCATTGAAATAAGCATTACACCTAATTGTGTATACCTTTATTTACCTTAAGCAATATTTTTGAGGGAAAGAGTCTTTTATATCTTCTGATGCTATCTATCATAAATTTTTGACTAGGGTATGTCTACTGATCAACAGAAAAAGTGTAAATGTTCACTATTTCAGTATCTACTTCAATTTGGGTTTGGCATGCATTTCTGTGCTTTGTTCAAACAAGAGAGTATGTATTCAGGGCATTTACAGAAGTTCAAAGAGAGTTTATCCAGAGGGTAGACCATTAAATATTTGGGCTTAAAGGACCCTTCTTGACATAGGGAGAGTAGGAGAGGCCAGTTCTAGAAAGAGGAGGAGAAACAAACTTCAGATTATATATCTGGAATGAGGGATAGTGGGAGTACTCTGTGACAGTAAGAAAGTTAACCAGGTATTTATCATTTGCAGAATGGCAGTATTTCTTCGCATGCACTTTGCCTAATATGGTTTGTTGCCTAATTCAATCTTTCTCCCAAAAACTTACCCCCAACCTGTTACGAGGGTAAAACACATAGCTATTTAATTCCAGTTCCTGCACTAAGCCTCCCCTGGTTACCATTTGCATTAGTATGCATGGTCATCGATATTCGTACAACTCAAATTATATAAACCCTCAAAGGGAAATAACCCTTAAGTGGTTTTTCAGTGCAAATTCATTCTCCCAGTGTTGTAAAAGTGACATGTAACCAACTCAGAACAATTGCTTTTTGGGAGAAATGGGAAGTTAATAGGAATTTTTATAAGAACATAAAACCTCCGTGGGTGTAGGGCATCATAGGAAATTTTGTACACATCACACTGCACCTGACTCCCTGAATTCAAACAGCCTTGTGCAAAGGAAGATGGTATACTGCTTTGCTCTAAGAAAAAGTGGCTCTTCAGTTACATACTCAGTGACAGTAACCCTAAATTTATCAACATGGGCAGTTCTACTCAAAGAAAAAAAAAATCAGTTATTCGCTGATGGAGTGAAACCAATTGGCTATCTTACTGGTTTTACACATAGGAAAATACAGTATCACTCCAATGCTCTCATTTTAAAAGAAGAAAATAGGGCTACGTTGTAGCAGAGCTGGGACTTGAACCAAGTAAACAATTCTTTTTACCGTCAGTGGAGACATGGATTGACCTAACTTTGATTTACTCAGTGGATTGATGTGATTGTGTCACCAGAACTTATGGGCTGAGGGGTTATTTCCCTTCTAGTTTGAGGATATTATTGTTGCTAAGAGTAGAAGAAGTTAGTGACTTTAAAAAGAGTCTCTTATCCCCAGAAATATCAAGGCCATTACTTGTCATTCAATTAATGAGCTTCCATTCTTTCAGATCTTAGACGTTTTTCATGTTTTAAGAACTTCTAGTTAAACAAGGGATGGCAAATAATTCACACCTTAATCTACTGGCAATTAATGCTTTACATTTCATTTTCTATTCCTAGGATTATTTGGCAGGAAACGAATAGTCATGATTTGTGAAAACTTAGACATATGGGAGGTACCCAAACAAGAGGAGACAATTGCACGTATCTCGGGGTATCTGTGAAGCACAGGCAACCTATTTAAGAAATACAATACTTTTTATTTTTGTAAAGTTTTCACATGAGATACATTCTCATTCTGAGATGTTGTCCAGATGTGATAAACGTCTGATTTCATTCTAAGATAATCTTTATTTACTAATATGTTTTCAGTTATTAATGTCTGGAGAAGTATCTTGGAAACTCCCCTCACATTTTCAATCAGTCTTGGATGTGTAAGGGCAAATTATTCCTTTAAATGAACCAAGTAATTATGGGACATCAAAGTGTTGAGTGGATTCCTTTATTTAGAAACAGTGTCTGTAAAATCTGCCCTGGCTTTCCGGTTCTCCTGTATATAAGTCGATTTGTCAGCTCTAGTCAAGAAGTAGGTTAATTTAGAATTGGCTGCCTAAACCCATTGTCTTTTTTCTTGTTCTTACTTGCCCTAAGAATTCCTGGACTGATGCAGGTAAAGAAAAATAAGTTAAAATCCGAACCAGTTACTATTAAATATATAAAGAAGTATAAAAGAGAGAATGAATATTAAAACCACGTGCTAAAGATTATCTGAGGATTTCACTATTGATTCTGTACATTTTTTTTTCCATTACCTCAAATAGCTGAGAGTAAGGGAAATAAAGAGACCCCCATAGCAAATCTGAGACAGGATTTTTTGTTCACTTGTTGTTGTTGTTGGGTGCCGTCAAGTCAATTTAGAGTCATAGAGACCCCATGTGACAGGGTAGAACTGCCCTGTAGGATTTTCTAGGTTCTCATCTTTATGGGAACAGATCACCAGGTGTTTCTCTTGCAGAGTCACTGGGTGGGTTTGAACTACCAACTTTTTAGTCAGCAGCCGAGCACTTAATCTTTTGTTCTGTACTGGATTTGATAAAATTTTGACAATATTTTTCTAGAAAAATATCAGTGTTTTCGTAAGTTGTTCCCAATTTGCAATTAAAATGTAGCAATCAGAGCTTCAAAAGTTTATTTCTTGTTCACGTAAAAGCATTTTTTTATTCACTGAATTCATCAATTCTCTTGCATCCCTACCGCGTAAAAGGCACAGAGCTAAATATTGATGTGAATGAGGATATTAAAGTCTCTTTATTGCTAATACCAAATAATTTCTATGAAAAGCATAAATATTTTCTGTCCACTGTGTTTTTTTAAGCTGCATATTCTATGTTCTTTTTTTTTTTATTTATTTAGTTTCTCAGCTTACTGAAATGTTTAGCATTCTTAGCTAAAATAGCAGGGTGTCTGTTGAGCCTCCATGTATTCACTGTTTTTCCTGGTTTATTACATTCTAGAAATAAAATTGTGTTTAACTTACTGTTGTCTACATCCCATCCCTGCAGATTATTTTGTCAAGTGCTTTCTCCAGCCTCATTTAAATGATTCATAAAATATGGCTTTGATCACAGCTCTTAGAAGAGAAACATGTGGCATATTATGGCCCATGTATATCATAAATAGGCAAGGCTTCTGGAAGGGCAACGTGGCGTTTCCTTGGTTCAGTTTTCTCTTCCTGCTTGAGAACACATTGTCTTATTCTATTCTGAACGGTCATTTCACTTCTGAGCAATGAATATATTTCACATATTTCATCATAATCCTATTCTCTTAAAGGCAAGCTTTCCTCATTTAATCTTTTCTTTCATCAGTATTTCCACTATCTTATTTTATGACTTTTCTCTGAAGACCTTCATCTGTACATATTCCTTCCAGATAATGAACTTGACTGGAATCGTGACTAGGTGTTCTGTCAAATCTGTGCGACCTGTCTCTTGAACTCTGTCATCCGTTTTCTTTTGCAATTGTATTTTGAAATTGAGAGAAAAAGAAAGGAAAAGAAGAAGAGAGAGAAAATATCCCAGTGAAGTCCTAGTCAGCATCATCTTTGAAGAACTGTGTACTCTTTTAGCCCAAGGTTCTGTATATGAGATAGCACCATAAAACACAATTTGATACATGGTTTCTTTATTTAGGAACGCTCATTTCAGATTCTGCTGCTATCAACATGAATCAGAGTCTCTGTTGCTGAGATAATTCTATTTAATAATAGAATGGTCAAACTGGTGCCAGCTGCCTGATCATGACCTCCAGGATGAATTACTTTGTAAATGCATCTGTGGGTTATTCTTTTGGAATGTATAAATATTCCACCTGACTTTTCTCAATCCTTTATCCTAAGAAGTTAAACAAACAAAATGTACCCCAAACAAACAGAAGTTGGAAACCAACCCTACATCTCTCCAGTTAGAAGAAAATTATAACCATAACTACCATAACAGGGTCTCTTGACTACTGAAATCCTGCATTCACTTCACATCTTGTCTTGAAGGGCTACTCATCTATTTATGTGATGTCATGGGAAATGTGCATCAAATCCACGATTGCAGTAAGACTTAGTTTTCATGAAAAATGTCAACAGGCTACAGATCCTAAGAAAAGTCAGAAATTATCTGATCTTGTCATTGCACCCTGTGTCAAAGAAAGTTGTGTTGTTTTAACTAATATCATAATTAAAGGCATTATCACAATCAATCTTTCTAAATTCACCTAAAAGATCAGCACGGTTCACCATTTCTGCATCCTTTTGATGCAGCCTAGTTTTGCATTGGGATCCTGAAGTCATACTCCATTTCCAAACAGACAATAGGTAATTAATAAGAAATACGCCAATAGATTATAATCTAAATCCATCTTTTTAATTTCAATATTTAAAAAGTGTTTAACTCCATTTTTATTCTAGTATTCTAATGTTGAGCGAAGTGTACCTTCTTTGTGAGTAGTAAGAAAAATTAATGTTTATTGAAGAATGGACAATTGCATCATTTAATCTTAAAATAATGACCTTTACATTTTATATAAAAGACTAGATGACCCAAGTAAGCTTCTAATACATGATAAACAATTTTGAAACTGAGAAATAGTGGTAAATGACTAACACGCCCTTACAATAGGGAAATCAGGAGATGCCCAAGTTATGTAACCAAATTGGATTGTTAGATTAAAAATAAATCTAGGCTAAACCAGCTAGTCAATTGTCCAGTATGTGAAAATTAAAGGAAATAAAACTTACTAAGACCACTGATTGTGAAATCCCACACGATAAAACATGTTCATTATGGAATTTGAAATTAGACCTAGAATTGGTGAAATTGGAAATAGAATAAAAAAGACGGCAAAGAAAACATATTCAGAGCATTACTCCTTTTGCTAAAAAGTACAGAACAAGTCAAATATTAAAAAAAAAAATAGCATTTCTTTTTATTTGGGAGATTTTTTTTTCTTTTCTATTGTCTTTAATTCTACATTTATTTTGAAGTGCAAGATGGGAGTGATTTTACTAAATCCATAATCAGTTTGAACTTAGTAGCTTCTGTATTTTATACTGCTCCCTGATCTGCCAATTTTGCTTTATTTTAAATTGTGATTAGTGTAATATAAACATATGTAGTTAGTGAGCTCTGAAATGACAGGATTAGAAATAGAACTATATTGCCTTAAAAAATGAACTTAAAATCCCAAATAACGAATTTTGTAGAAACAGGCTTGGGGCTTTACCCATTTATGATGCTGTGAATTGTAAGCTACTATTTTGAATCTTTGCTTCTACCAAAATATTTTCTGTGGAAGGAGATGTTTTTACTCTTTATATATTCCACTGGGCAATGAAGGCCTGGCTTCCACATGGGTAGTTTCAGAACCTGTTGCTCTTCATTATCACCCATTACGTTTGTTTTGCCCTAATACCTGCTTGATAACTTTGAGCATTTCAAAAGTATTTTTAAACTTCTAAATCTCCATTGCTAACAAAAAAAAAAAAAAAAAAAAAGACCTTAGTGCTCTCCATTTTATTATCCCATCTTGTCTGCTTTCCCAAAAGAATTGGACCCAGAGGTTAAACAAAACTGACTATAATGACTACAGCAGAATTGCATGTGACAAAAACGTTTAGTCAGTTATCATCACTCGGTCACATAAATTTAACCTCTGAATCTGGCAGTGCAGGAGATCTCAGGATTGTAATAATCTTTCCCTTTGAGTTTTCTCCAATTTTGAAGATGGGATCTAAATACTCTCTTTAGATGTCTATTATTTTTGGTACATACAGAGGAACTTAGTCAAGATTGTCAGTAATATTTTATGTTGAAAAGAAAATTTTAAAAAAGAATTCTAAAGAGAAAAACAGGCATTGGTTGTTGGTTTATCTTTTAAATTGTGCCCTTCACACAACCCATCCTAAGGTGCAAAAAGGAAGAGTAAAAAGAGTTGCAGTTCTAGCAACTATGACTGCATTAGTCCTTCAGTGATCCCAATGAAAGAGGTAAGTATCCCTTTAAAGCCATGTACTGTCTGGATGTGCAGAGGCTGAGATCTTGACAAAGGTCACACAGCAGGGCGATGGAACCTTCGAGAAAGGAATCTGGGATCCCTGCAAATTGTTCCAGGCTTTAAGAGCTGCAGCCCTTGCTTTCTCTCTTGGTGATCTTCAATGCTTTAAATAGGGGATTCATCCCCTTTGAACCCCACTACCATTGTCCCCTACAATGCCTAACAAGGCAGGATGCTTCTCCATCCTCCTCCCAGGTGGTCCATTTGTCTGTTCAAGACAGCCAATGAGGAATCCAGATGGCCGGGCTGCTCAATATCAAGAAGGCCCATGCTTATCTCTTTCAGCACCTGATTCCTTCATATGCCTCTTTCTCCAAATTACCCACTCCCTCTTCCACTTCCCTAATCCCTTCCCAAGTAGGCTATGGATTTTTTTTTTTTTTTTCTCTTGCTCTCTCTCTCACTCTCTCTTTTCTGTATCTCTCGGAAATCAGACAGGAGTTCAGAGCACTTTCACTACCTTTTATGAGGTAGATTGTGATGTCATAGATGGGGGCAGGGCTAGTCAACTTTCTACCCACCTCCCAACCTGTGCTGAGGGAGCTCCGATCGGGAGTGGAAGCAGTGATTCCTCCATGGTGAGTAACTTCCATTTCTACTTAGTCTGTCTCTCATTGTACACATTATTTCTGAAGGCAGGGGGTGGTTTCAGGGAAGTGAGGAGATGCCCATTCAAGCCCTCTTTACTTACTGTTAGACAATTAAGGGCAAAGAACCTATTTATTCTTTATGTGGATCAGGAATTTCACACCACAGATATATTCTTCAAGGGTGATGTAAGCTTGAGAAGTGAAAATGGTGTTTTCATTTCTTTATTTTGCGATCTTTCTTCCCATTGAGACTGAAAATCATTACATATGTGGAATGAATCCAGTCTGGAGTCCTTTGATGAGCTTCTCCAAGGAAAGCTAGTTGGGAGGATGCATTTTTCTTTGTTTAGCAGATTTCAGGGTCATTGAATATCATTTATTGATATTTTCCCAGAGAATCAGTCTTCCTTTCTAAAATTGTCTAGTTAAAATATGAGGAAACTGATGCATAAGGGTTATCAACAAATTTGGTTTTGGTAAACAAATGAAAGTTTTCAATGCAAAGACTAAAGTTTTATTTAAAAGAAAAAAAGTAATCGCTCCTGCAAGTTTAAGGGGATAGCTGTTTCAAGATATCACAACCAAATTTGCTACCTTTTTTGATTCTGTTATTACAAGTCATAACACTGATGTTCTTTTGTAGGATCTCTTGGTAGGTAAGAGCTGTGAGAAGCTGCTGTTCTTTGTTTCATTTGGGTTTCTTTTATTACTGATTAGTTCTTTTTTATGCCTTAGTGTTTAGTAAGAAAAGATTAACAAGAGTGAGCATTTTTCTCCCCTTCTCTCCTTGTTCTTTCCTGGGTACTTATTAAAACTGTCAAGATATCAGCTTTTATATTAAAGGGCAAAGGAAGTTCCTGGAGGTGGTTACATTTTTAAGGGATGTCAAGGTATAAGGGTTTGACTGTCATAGACCTTGTTACTTTACACCTGGATGGAATGGAAGTATCCATTGTGGATCATGGATATTATGAAATATGCAAAGATGGTATCATTCATTCTTCAAAGTATGCATTCCTAGTTAACTAGCCAAGTATGGTCATTGGCATTGAAGGAATTGGGGGCAGTTTAAAATAAAGAGTCCTTTCTTTCTCATCAACATTTTCTCTGTTATGTGTATATATCCCTCCCTCCCTCAAATCTATGGAGCCATTATAGTTCAAAAGCATTAAAGCTGATAGTGGCCTTTTCAGTACCCCAGAGAGGAGAGTTCTACAGTTGTTTCCCTTCCTAAGCTTTGTAAACCTAAAGAAGTGACTCTACTTGTAGGGATTTCAGGCCAGATAAGGAAAGTAGGGCCATAACTGAACAATAGGACGATTTATGTGATCATCACCTGCAGTTAACCTAGTATTGCAATGTGACAATGATGCCAAAGTTTTATACGTTGCCTTATCCCTCATAAGTGTCTGGCCAACTTTCCATTAAAAGTGAGTACTAGACCCCTGAAACCCAGGTAGAAGCAAACCTTCAGTACCAGAAAAATCTGATGTCTAATCCTAGCTGAAGTTTTTAATGTCTTTTATCAACCCCTCACACAGCTGCCAGGTAAGAAATGCTCATATTTTACAAACCCTTGGAACACATTCATCTTTAAACTTCGTGAGTTAAGAACGGTTGTGTTGTGCGCTTGTGCAAATTCAGAGAGTCTCTCATGGAATGCCTTGTGCATGCACTACTTTATCTTCATGCGCATGTTTCATTTCCAGTGGTGTTCGGTGTTTTCTTTTTTTTAAATCAATTTTGTATGTATTAAAATTATAATTTGAAAATACATACATATCTTGGGCTCTAAAGGAGGCAGTGAAGTGTGATAGAAGTTGCATTCATTTGGGGTCTGAACTCTGGTAGTCTAGTTCTTTTTCTGTCATTGATTTGTTAGCTAACTCAAAGCAGATTAATTAGCTCTATTGCACCTCAGTTTTCTTATTTGTAAAATGAGGGCATAAATGTAGATCATCTAAAGGATCTATCCTAAAGTATTCCTATTCTAAAATTTTATGGTTTTATGATACGTTTTTGTAGAAATAGTTTATTGGAAAGGTATTGAATAGCTGATGAGATACAGCTTTTAAATTAGACATAGAATTAATCAAACCAGAAAAAGAAGTAGCCAAATCTAGACTTTAAAGTGTAGCTCTATCTGATGTAGTGCTACTTTGTTAATGATAGATGTAAGTGTTCCAGATTCTTTTAAATGAACAATATCATTTGATTAGCCTGCTAAATCTAAACCACTTAGAAAGTTTTGTATGAATTGACATCTTCTGAAGAGAAGCTGAGTCTATGATAGTTAATTATGTGTTTATTTGGAAGACTAAATTTTTTTTTTATTCCATACCTTTGTGATGTTTTAATTATTTGAGATTAAAAATATCCTCATCTATTAGGTAATGGATGAAAGTAGGTTTCTCATTGGGGCTCCAAAATTCAAAATTTTATATGCAGTATTGAAGGTATTCCCATGCAGTGTTTGGAAGGGTTAATGAGTAGGGAATTTGTGAGTACTATGGAGCTTGGCTGTTAACCAAAAGGTTGGCAGTTCGAATCCACCAGCTGCTCCTTGGAAACTCTATGGGACAGTTCTACCCTGTCATATAGGGTAGCTATGAGTCGGAATCGACTCGACCGCAACAGTGTTTATGTGCTATAGAGGAGCTCTGGTGGCACAGTGGTTAAAGCACTCAGCTGCTAAACAAAAGTTTGATGGTCCAAACCCACCAGCCACTCAGAGGGAGAAAGATGTGGCAGTCTGCTTAAAAGATTTACAGCCTTGAAAACCCTATGGAGCGGTTCTACTCTGTCCTACAGGGTATCTTTGAGTTGGAATCGACTTAACGGCAGTGGGTTTGGTTTTTGGTTTATGTTCTATAGGGGATAAAAGAAGTGTAGGCCTGGTTCTTGCACTTGAGGAATCTGTAGATGCACAGATGATTTGCAGTGTATACTTTGCATTAGTTAGAGGGCACTGTTTTTCATATGTCTTGCCTTCCAAGTTTCTTCCGAGATATTTGGCCTTTGTAACAGAATATCACCTAGCCTCTTTCCCAGATTCTAAAGATTTAGTAAATACATATGACTTGGTTTAGATCACCTAGTGGAATGTCTTAATTTCCTATCATGATATAAAAATTAACTTCTAGGATTTATTTATCTTAGGAAAACATTTTCAAAGACTAAACTTGTTTGACTGGGACTGTTGAAGTGGTATGATCAAAGTCAGTTTTAAAAAGCTAAAATCTCTCTTAGAACGAATATCTCAACAAAAATAATCAAGTAGAGGTATAAATAAAATTTTTTAAACAAAATTATTATAGATTATTAAAGGAAGTTATATATATCATGATTATGTTTGTCCCAAGAAAACAATAACAGGGATGTCAACTATTCCCCTCCCCCATATATGTTCCCAGAGGCCATTTTAGAAATAGAAGATCAGTTATGTTTATAATTCCACAGACAGTTATTGAGTATATAACATGTGATATTCACTGTCCCATGAACCATGAATGCATAGATAGAATTAGCGTGGAAAACAGACACATAAATGAGTAACCATGAGAGATTATAATAATCACTCTAATAAAAATGTATACAAAGTGGTATGGCATTCATGGAAAGAAGGGGAGGAATCAGAGAAAGTTTCATAACGTGGTTAATATTTTGGTTGATAACGTCATGGATAAGTGAACTGGAGATTACCAGTAGAGTAAAAGAGAGAGGACTATCCCAGGAGAGAAACAGAAAACCCATAGCATTGAGGTATATATGTGTTCCATAATGCCTAGGACTGAAAATGTCAGGAGGGTTGGAAAGAAGGAGAAAAGTACAAGGTGAAGTTAAGTTGGGGCTGAATGTCAAAGACGTTTTTCTGACCCGTGCTGATTTTAATGAGTGTTTCTTAAACACTCAAACGACCATCTGCTTGCCCATCCTAGCAGGAGCTTGGGAGGAGCCTGTGAAAATGCAGGATCCTGGAGCACACCTCACACCTCCTGAGATTATAGAGTTTGGGAAGTAAGTCCTGGGAATCTGTATTTAACTACTCCATTCCCCAGCACTCCCAGATGATTCATTTCCACACCAACGTTTCTGAATCTCTGTAACGCAATGAAACTGACTCATTGTTTCTATAATCTTGAGAGAAGTTTCAAAAATTAATAATCAAATTATTACTAGGAGTACAAGATTTGGGAAAAATAGTGTTTAATGGTAATCGGTATGGTCTTGAGAAAATTAATTTAAACTTTGGTTAAGCATGAGAAAGAATTTTCTAAGAATGACAGTTATTAAGTATAATGAGTTACTAAGTAATGCTATTGAATTTCCTTGAAGGAAAAGCATGAAGCTAAACATTAAAAAAACTGTTTTTCATCTTTCATAGTCATGCTCCAAGACAAGGAGTTAATGAGGATAGGAGCTAAGTTGTTCTACATCTGCCAACGTGTGGCAAGATAAGGGATACAGACAAAAGTCCTAAATATATTAGAATTCCCATCAGGACTGGAAAAAATCAAGCTCACATGCCAGTTCAGGGCCTAACCTATATCGTCCATGTTGAAAAGCACTGATTTCATAACCATATGTTTGAATCAACAATCACTTGAAGTGATAAGTTTTTCACTATTTTTTTCTTGATGGACAACAGCTGTGTCCTGCACCTGTCAGTCTGTAGAAAGTTATAGAACTGGTCAAAGATGCAAGAAGAGGGAAGCATTAGAGAGGTGTTCTAAAATTTACTGAGACATGAGAATGAGCCCTGGTCTGGAAAAAGGAGCTGGCTCACATGGGCCTCAGATCACAGCAAGAAGGATCAGTTCTGGATTTAACCCCAGATTGCTTTGCACACAGCTTGCCTGTTCCACAGAAAAGAAAGGTTGCCAGAATATTCTGTATTTATTTTTGTTTGAGAATTTATTTGCTTGGAAATCAAGAAATGATGGAGAACCTTATTTGTTTGTTTGCTTCTCCATATGCATCTCTGTTTCACCTAAATAGTTGTAGTATCTTCTCTTGGCAGAGATGTTATACCATCACATTCTAGAAGCAGCTGACTGGTAGGAAGCCTGCCATTAATTGAGCAAATCAGTTTTGGCACACTGACCTAAAGATAGATATATATATATATACATATACATTTATATGCATATTGAATTCTTTCAGATTTCTTACCAATGGTGTATAACTCCGTCATTGCCTTTCTTATTCTGGCCAGGCAAACACAACCTTGGATGGCTCTAAGAAGATGTGTCAGGCAAAATTATTTATCTTAAAGCCTAGCATTTTCTCTGAACAAAAGCCAAGCATAGAACAGTAACAGCCACATGATTTTGATTGCCACAGATCTGAAAGAGAATACCAAGTTCTCTTAAGGTAGATGTTAAAATTGTAAGCACAGGATTGCTGTTAGACATGGGTTTGGAAGCCAACTCTGCCTCTTACAATATGTGTTGGCATGCGGCAACATTATTAATCCGCATGAACTTTTACTTTTTATTTACAAATTGGAATAAGAATTTCTAATATAAATAAAACTATATTTACAGGGTCAATTGAGTGTAGTAAATAACGACAATTTTTATTATATTAGCTAAGATACATTGATAGCTTATTACGTGCCAAGCACTGTTATAAGAATTTGAAATGCACTGTGTAATCTTTTTATAATCATCCTGTGGAGGAAACACTACATCATCATTAAAAAGATTAGGGACATGAGGTTCAGAGAATTTAAGTAACTTCCTGGAAGTAACAAAGTTAGTAATTGCTACACTGAAGCTGCTTCCAGAAAGTCTTCTTTGATATTCTCTCACAGCATAGTTTTCAGTATCATTGCTTTTAAGACACTGCAGTGTAATTACTTATTAATTATATGTCTACCAACTAGTCTGTAAGCTCCATAAAGATAGAGAATGTGTCTGAATATTCTTAATTTTCCCCCTAAATACATAATGAGCACGTAATGCATGATTAATAGGTTAGCTTCTTTGCCATCCTGTCTTCCATTGTAGTAAGTTATCACACTGACAAATCCCAATAAATGATTCTGAGGTCTATCATCCCTTCATTCATTTCTTAGTACATGAAGGCACTTGACTTTTTTATTAAATGCAGTATTTCAAAGTGCATTGTTTGAAAACAAATTAATAATTCAGTTCCCAAAAGCAAAACTTGAATTTGCTGCACGCCGAGCACTACGCTGAATCCAGCGAATGAAGTGGTGTGTAGGCATACCCTACTGTAGCCTCCCACCATTCCACAGATTCTTAGTCTCTGGCACCTGTTGTTTGAGCATTGTTCATCTCCCATTTTGTGATTATTCCCTAAATAATACAGTATAACATCTATTTTCATAGCATTTACATTCTTGTAGGTGTTACAAGTAATCTAAAAAACCTAAAAAAAGAAACAAACCTGTTGCTGTCGAGTCGATTCCGACTCATAGTGACACTATAGTAATCTAGAGATGATTTAAAGTATATGGGAGGATGTGTGTGGGCTATATGCAAACATTACACCATTTTATATAACGGGGTTGAGCATCCATGGATTTTTGTATCCATGGGGGTCCTGGAACCAATTCCCCGTGGATACTGAGGGATGACTGTAATTTACTTTCTTAAATTTTCTAGTACATTAAATAAGAGAGACTCTTTTATTTCAAAGACTATGGCATAGAATGGAGCCCTGGTGGCGCAGTGGTTAAGAACTCGGCTGCTAACTAAAAGTTGGGCAATTCAAATCCACCAGTCACTCCTTGGAAACCATTTAAGGCAGTTCTATTCTGTTCTGTAGGGTCGCTGTGAACCAGAATCGACTTGACGGCAAGGGGTTCTGGTTTTTGTATGTATGGCATGGAAACATATGGGATTCCTTCCCAAAAAGTCAGTTAATCAAATTAGTAATTTATGTTGAAAATGAATTTGAAAATGAGGATACCATTTGCCTTCCTACGTGAAGGTTATGATATATTAAAAAGTTAGGAGTTATATTTATATATTAAATATTGCTTTGTAATTAAGCATCTTAAATTATTAATAACCAATAGTAGTGTTACCAATTTTTATATATCCTTTCACATATTTTAGTTCAGATTAGATTCAACTACATATGATATAACATCCAAATAGAGTTATTTCTCTCTCAACGGTCTATATGTGGTCCAAGGCCAGTATGGTGAATACAGAGCCATCAAGGACCCAGACTGCTAACATTATGGTCTGCTATTCTTAGTATTTTACTGGGTGGTGCAAATGGTTAACATGTTCAGCTGTTAGCTGAGAAGGTTGGAAGTTCAAATTCACCCAGAGGTACCTCAGAAGAAAGTCCTGGTGATCTACTGAAAAATCAGCCATTGAAAACCCTATGCAGCACTGTTTATTCTGACACACATAGGGGTCACCATGAGTCTGAATTGATTCAACAGCAAGTGGTTTTAGTAGTTATTCATAGTATGTGGCTTCTATTCTCAAGTTCACTGTTTGATCCAAGATGGCTTCAAGGGCTCCATCTTTCCATTTTTCATGCAGGAAGAAGAGGCAGGAGAGCAAAATAGTGTGCTTCCCAGATGTGCTAGCACAGTTTAAAGATGTTTCCCAGAAGCCCCTGCCCCCTACAATGTCTGCTTACATCACTATGGGTACCCTTAGCTGTAAGAGAAACTAGCAAGGCATATTGATAACCTGATTAAAATTGAGATGACGTTAATAAGGAAAAAGGGAAAATTAATATTAGGTGGACAACCAAGATAGGATTCCAAAGACAAAGTTTGAATTATTCTCATAAAGTCACATTAGAGATTAGCAAGAATTCAGGGAAAAGAAATCAAACCCTATTTTCTACAGTTTTTTGAAACTCAGATTTAAAACAACAAAAAACAAACAAACCCATTGCCATTGAGTCAATACCAACTCATAGCAACCCTATGGGACAGAATGGAACTGCCCCACAGAGTTTCCTAGGCTGAAATATTTATGGAAACAAACTGCCACATCTTTCTTCTGCGGAGCGATTGGTGGGTTCAAACTGTTGACCTTTAAGGTAGCAGCTGAGTGCTTAACAATTGTAGTGCCCTTCAAATAGTTAAAAATGTTAGACTTTTTTCTCCTCTACCACATTTTTGAGAGAGTTAAGATAAGTAACTAGCTGTCTAGGTTCTAGAATAGAGGATGTCGACTTTTATGTGAGGAGAAAGGCTGCATTTTCCAGAAGTCTTCTCTCAATGCATACTACTGGCAGATGGGCACTGGCAATAAAGTCTCTGAATGGTGCAATGACCCCTATCCTATGAGGAACTTAAAAAAATTGTTGAATGTTAGGCTTGGGAATGCAGCTATTGCCAGTGTTTACCTTCCATTAAGTGGCATGCGAATTTAATTCTGACTTCCTTTTGCTGGCTTTATGACCTTGGACAAGTTGCTTAACCTCTCTGGGCCCCAGTTTTCTCAGCTGTAAAATGAGAATGCTATTAATACCTACTTCGTAGGCTTATTATTAATATCAAATATGTTAATGTGTGCCACACACTTACCACAGTACCCAAGGTATAGACCAAATCAAACAAACCCGTTGCTGTCGAGTCAATTCTGATTCATAATAACCCTATAGGCCAGAGTAGAACTGCCCCATAGGGTTTCCAAGGAGCAGCTGGTGGATTCAAACTGCTGACCTTTGGGTTAACAGCTGAGCTCTGAAGCACTGCACCATCAGGGCTCCTTAAAAACAAAATAAATGGGCAGCTATTTTGTTTTTAAGGAGCCCTGGTGGCAAAGTGGTTAAATTGCTTGGCTGCTAACCCAAAGGTCAGTGGTTTGAACCCATCAGCCATCCGCAGGAGAGAGATGTGGTAATCTACTTCTGTAAAAATTTACAGCCTTGGAAACTCTATCGGGTAGTTCTACTCTGTCCTATAGGGTCGCTATGAGTGGGAATCGACTCAGTGGCAGGGGCTTTGGTTTGGTATTTTCTTTTTAGTTATCATGTGTCTCCCAAGAGACTATATGCTGTATTTTTATGCAAATAACACACACCATCTACGTTCATTTGCCAACTGCACCCTCCCTTTGAGGGGTATTTTCATAAGTGCTGCTATGCCATTTTTTTAAATATATTTCTGTAAAAAAATATAGCATAGCACACTTATGAAAATACCTCGGAGTGGGGGAGGGTGCAGTTGGCAAGCAAACATAGGTGTGTTATTTGAGTAAAATATGGTAGTCTTTTTGATGACATAGGTGCTCTTGTTCTCTTTCATCACGTTTATCCCAACCCAGCTGCTGGACATATGGCACTGAACAACCAGTTAATGTCTCTGCCCTGATAGAGATTGCATTCTTCCGTCATTGGGAGTCCAGAAGCCTCAACAGAGCAGTGAAGCAGCACTTCTCACATTTCAATGTGCAGAAGAATTACATGGGTAGCCAATACAAATGGAGATCTCTAGGTTCTGCCTCCACATTTCTGAAACCCTAAGTCTGAGAAGGGGTCAGGAATCTGTATTCTATTCTTAAATGTTCCTAACGCAGATGATTCATGGATCACACTTTGGAAAACACTGGTTTAGGAAGTGGTGGGAGGAGAGCCCTATGGGCTATAGTGAGAGCTTCCTGGTACACAAAGTCACTTTGGACCCATTCTCTTGGTTTGTTCTATTCGGCTGTTCAAGGTTTCTCAACAGGAGCACCACTGACACTTGTTCTAGATATTTTTGGTTGTTGTTGTGGGGCTGTTCCGTGCCTTGTAGCATGTTTGGCAGCATCCCTGGCCTCTACGCACTAGATTCCAGTAGTAACCCCCCTTCCCCAGTAGTGACAATCAAAAATGTCTCCAGGAATTGCCAAGCGTCTTCTGGCGTGTGAGTGGAAACAAAATTGCCACTAATTGATAACCATAGGGCTGGTTCAAATATTGATGTTTGACCTAGAATGTACATAGTCTTTAAAATGGAGCATTTCATGTCTTCTCTCTGGAAGAGTGGAAGATGGCAGATACAGTGGTTCCAGAGTCATCTGCAAAATCACCACTCCCAGCCTGGTTTCAGGGGGTGGACGTGCAGTTTCCTAGAAGCAAGTCTCCTGGGGACCCATCACAGTTATCCTCCAGCCATAACCTTATTACACCTGACGAAATTTTATAGATCTCACCAACCTCCCTTCCAGGTTGCCCCAAAACTTCCTGTCTTAGAGATACATGCATTTCTGTTTCCGAAGGCAATTAAGGCAGAATCTTATTTAAAAGAAAGTTTTAAACAAGGTAAAATGACTTCAATTTCTTGCCTTTTCCAAATAAGAGTATTGGGGTTATGGCCGTTCAATAGTTTTTATAACATTTTTTTAACCCTTTTCACATATAATTACATATTATTTCAGCTCTCTCACTGAATATTTTTATCTTTATATGGTAAGATAACAAATAATGCCTTTGAAGCAACATATATTGAACATATTGCAAAATAAGAAAAATCAGTGTGATATAAATTTTATATTTATTCCTTAAAAATAATATTAAGAAGCACATCGGGCCAATGGTCTCCTTGAGATTCAAATTACTTATGCTGGTATCATTGAGGTAATAATTATGAGTGACTCTGCAATGCTGAAATTAGTGCTGGGTGAGCCCTTGAAACCAAATGAGTTATACCTAGAAACTGAATACATTTTGTAGCTTTGCTTTCATTTTTTAAAGAGAAAGATGGAGAGCTATAACAGGTGATGTCTACAGCTATAACAGAGAACACTCTTCTTTTCAAAGATGTAGCTATAGTATATTTGAAGAATTTGCCTTGGCAGTTTTTAGTATATCAGGTAAAGAAATAATGAGGCAACCTTTATATCTCGTAATAAATACGGTGGTGATTCAACTTTGTCAAAGGCTACATTCACAGGGGCTCCAAGATAGGGATTATGCCTTGAGAAAACTTTCATCTTCATATTAAGCATGGTTTTTAGTAGGAGCAAGATACCATATCAGACACTCTCTAACCCTTTAATGTTTAACTTTGTTTACTGGTTAAATGTTGTCATTTTCTTGGAAGTTTAAGAAATAATTTTTTTTTTCAAATTCTTAGATTTGAAGCTGTTTTCCCCCAAAGGAACCACTAATATATTTACCTATGATTTTTAGCAATACTGTTAGGAATTTCCATTCTTTTGAGGATGTTCTGTCCTTTAATCTGCTATTTTGAAATTTTTCTTGTATAGCTCAGCCTCTTTTGCAAGGGAACAGACTATATGCTGTCCATCCATAGAGGTTCTTTGTTGGACCAGAGAAATAATACATCCAGTTTTAGATTGAAGGGAACTCTCTGGTGCTTTTGCTGCATTTTCCCTAAAGTACAGTCACTCCAGGAGATAGACTAGAATATTCCCAACTAGGCCAATCCCTGGCAGGGACCTGTATGGGGAAGTATCCTGACTTCTCAGGAGAGCCACCTTAAAAGCCCTTTAGTTCTTCTTTTGAAAAAGAAGCAAGCGGCAGCTGTGGTACATTGCTATCAGCAAGACAGCTGGGGTCAGAGGACATGCATTTGAATCCCTGGTGATTGTCTTATTAGCTAGGCAAGTTACTTCTCTCTAAGCCTCAGTTCCCTCCTATATAGAATGGTGGGGATCATTATTTCACAAAGGTTATTGCAAGGATTAAGAGATGTAACATATAGGAAAGACCTTATTGGTTAGAATGCTCAATACGTATTCGATCTGGCAAGGGTCCAAGATACATTAACCCAATGAAGAGAAGTACTAATCACCTCTTATTTATCAGCCAGGTTGGTCTTACAGGCCAACTGAAGAAGCAGTCTGAACTAAGAAACTATCACTCAGCTGGCCAAGCACTGGAGATATGTGTCCCTAATCCCAATGCAGTTTATGTGGTGCTAGCCTTTGTAGAGAAAATACCAGTATAGGGCAGGAAGTTCCACGTTCATAAAGACCCAACAGTCTAGCTATGGAGACAAGACCTTCACACGCACATAAAGCCTTTGGTGACTAAGCAGAAATAAGTAACCAATTATTTGATTTCAGTAAGAAATGCATTGAGAATTGTGCTGCAGTTACCAAGAAGAGCTCCATGGATGAGCTGGTAGCTCATACTGTGAGGAAGGTCTGTCCTTAGTTTTAGTTTTTTTTGTTGCCCTTGATCTCTCTTTGGGCTGTACTTCATAAACCATTTTAAGGTCCTCAAGAGTATGGTTCCTGTGTTCTATTAATTTTGAGACACATTTCCTAACCATTTTCCACTAATGGCAAAAATGAGATTGTGACTGTGCCACCCCACCCACACCTCATCCTTAGTCATGCGCACTGTAAGGTGGAAAAAGACAGCTCACCTCCTTTGGGAAATATCCTGTTCTTGTCTTTCCAGGGCTTATGGTGCCCTCACAATACGCTGGGCATCTACGTGAATACCCTGCCCTGTGCAGGCTTTCTTGGGCCTGAGATACACAGGTGGTCCAGTAAATTATGATGAATATCCCAAAAGGAATTCCCAAAGGTACCCTGAGAATATGTAATAATATATTATACTGACATACTTATTTAACTTTTAAAAATTATTTTAAGTTTATTTTCTCTCACGAACCTCAGAATAAGTCTTGAAGGTATATTGGTATTATTAACCCCATTTTATAGTTTAAGAAATTGAAGCTCAGAGAGGTTATTAGTGTCCCAAAGTTTCACAGCAAGTAACAGGCATAGCCAAGACTCAAGGCCAGTTTCTCTAACATGTAGTCATGTGCTTCGTGCAATGTAAGTGTGGTGCTATTTCTTGTTCCAAAGAGATTAGTAGTTGAACAAGAAATACAAGAAATAGCTTGTATCAGTGGGTAGATGGTAGTAGCAGCTATAATATGTTGGGTTCCTACTAAACTATATTGATCAGCTTCACGTCACTTCATGGTGACCAGTCCATGGCAAGCAAAAAGGCTGTATTGTAGACATTTGGAATAAAAAAAAGTTCTTTTTTTTCTTCATAATTTTAGGATAAACAGGAAGTGGTATATGTGGTGGCTAGGGATAAGGAGGAAGTCCATGGGTGGTACCATTAACACACTCAGCTGGAACTGAAAGGGCAGAGATTTGAGTTCACCTAGAAGTGCTTCAGAAGAAAGGCCTGGTGATTACTTCTGAAAAATCAGCCATTGAAAACCCCATGGAGCACAGTTCTATTCTGACACACATAGAGTTGCCAAGAGTCGTGTTCAAATTGATGACAACTGGTTTAGGGGTAAGGGGAATTACAGGTTGTATTTAGCTCAGTTTTTTTGAACACATAGATGACATTTTTGGGGCTGACGAGAATGAGAAAGTAGAAAACAATGACTCTGCTACTCGTCTCGTTCAGATCTCATGTAAATCATGATCGGAAGATAAGAAGTTGGTATGATATGTTTCTCCTAGGTGGCTTATGGACATTCACCTCACTACTGTGTGGTCACATGACTCATGCTTGTGTACAGTTAAAACACATCATGAGGCATGCTTAGCTCCACATGAATGGCAACAGTAGCCAGGAAGAAGGGATTCAGAGGAGGAAGAGCCTCAAATCTATGAAATTGAAAAACTTATTTGAAAAAAAAAAAGGACTTCTTAAACTTCTAAGAAAATGACAACTTTTAACCAGTAAACAAAGATAAACATTAAAGGGTTGGAGAGTGTCTGATATGGTATCTTGCTCCTACTAAAAACCATGCTTAATATGAAGATGCCATGTATCACAGTGGACTGATGCCAAGTTCTGTCAGATGTGAACTTTGTGAGACCAAGTTCACAAAAGCGTTACCTTTTCTATATTGCAGTTTCCTCATGTGTAGAGAAAGGATAATAACATCTACCTTATATATGTTTTGAGGATTGAGATTAGTTAGTAAAACAGCAGCACTGTACCTGCCAAATCCAGCTCAGTGCCTCACAGATGCCTGTACTATTAATGGATGAGATGGTCTTTTAAGAAAGCTTAGTATTTCATGCACAAAAAGCCATACTGTATTCTTTGCAAATAATGTGCCCACCTAAATAATGCGCACACACACATGTAACATGCATAATGTGCTTAGGAAAAGAACGCATGGGGGGTGATGCGGTTGGCAAAAACATATAATGTGTACATTATTTGCATAAATATACAGTAATTAAATACAAAAAATTAAATTGTGGCAGTTTTCTGAGCAAAAGCACAGAAGCAAAAGAGGTTGTAAGAGTGTTGTAGCTTGGCTAAAATTGGCCTTCTCTATTATGCCCTGATTCCCCTCTCCTGCTGCCAATGGCAAGATTTGGGTACTCTTCCATAAGAATGAGTAGCTGGAAGGCAGGAGGGAATTGGGTACTGGACTAGGGATTCTACCCTGGATCTGTGTCTTTGGCCAAGCCCTGTCATCTTTTTATTTCCCTACTCATAAAGTTACCATGATTGAACAATATTCAGCAAATCCTTACAGAAGATCCATGTTCCAGGCACTGTTTTAGGTGCTTGGGATCTATCAGGGAGGTGGGGGAAACAATAAACACAAGAAGAAAATATATGGTGGATAATGATGAGTGCATGAAAAAAATTAAAACAGGGAAAGAGGATAACAAATTGAGGGGTGAGGGTGGAAAAGAGTTACAGTTTGAAAAGTGTGGCCAGGGAAGTTTTCATACAGATACTGATGTTTGATTACAGATGTGAAGGAGGTGAGAGAGCAAGTCCTGCCGACATGTAGGGGAAGAGTGTTCTAGGCAGAGGAAATATTAAGCACAAAGGCCCTGAAGTGGGAGCACGATTGATGTTTCTGAGCAAGGGCTGAGAGACCAGTATTTTAGGAGTGGAGTAAGGATGGGAAAGAATCATAGGTATTGGGGCCCAGATCATATAACCTCGAAGACCAATTGGCGGCTTTAGATTTTACTCAGATTGTGATGGAGAGCCACTAGAGGTGTTGAGAAGAGAAATGACATTATTTTATCTCATTTAACAGACTCATTCTGGCTTCTGTTTAAGAATAGGCTAATGGAGTAAAGGCTGGGAAGAGTATTTCAATAACTCTGCCAGAGGTTCTGGTGATTTGGCCAGGGTGGTGACAGTGGAGAGTGTGAGAAGAGATAAGATAATGGATATGTTTTGAAGATGCTGCTAACAGGATATGCTGGCAGATTGGGTTAGAGAGAACAAGGTGTAACAAATTTCTAGGTTTTGGTCTGAGTAGGAAGAATTTTGTTGCCAATAATTGAGGTGTAGGTTGGGGGGAGGTAGTGGAGTTACTCATAAAGCTCTTGCCTATTTCTAAAATGTTAGGAAGAGTCAATAAGAAAAGGTCTATAGAAGCTTAAATCATTCTCTAAATGTTAAAAAGCCTTTATTATGAAGGTAACAACTCTTGCAAACTCCTGAAGTAGAATCTAGATAGAAGTTAAATAATTAATGGTTAAAACTCATTGAGTTGGCATCCTTAATTAAGGGTAGGGAGACCCTACCCAAATCTGTGACAGTGTACACAGTGATCACTTGGATATTGTTTGAATGTGTGATTAAATTGACCGTGGATTTACAGCTCAGAATAGAGAAAGCAGTGACCAAGAGGAAGAAGAAGATTTGGAGGGCATTGTTCTGTGTCTACTCAAAAAATGTTTCTAAGTAGACAGAAAAATGTGTTTAGTTATAAAAAGCCATGGATCAACTGCTCAAATTTAAAACTAATTTAATTAAAATTACTGGTTTTAAACTATGCATTATACTGAGAACCTCTTATGAGCCCTTGAATAATGATACCCATTTCTTCTTCATTCTCATTTCTATAGTGAAGGAAGAGTTGAAATTTTAAGTTAGTGTAGTGGATTATTTTCTATAGTTACATATATATTTAACATTTCACTTCAGTTTTCTGCATTATATTTAAGATATCATTCATTATGAATTATGTGAGGAAAATTATGATATTGAAGGGAGCAGTAATATTAATATACTAATCTTCATCCAAGCGATTGTTGCACGGTGTCAAGTATCAAATCGTAACCTCCTGCTCTGCAATGGGGAGACTGTTAGAAGGCCCATAAAGCAAATCCAAACTCATTGCTGTCCAGTTGATTCCAACTCATAGTGACCCAGTAGGACAGAGTAGAACTTCCCCATAGGCTTTCCAAGGAGCAGCTGGTGGGTTCAAACTGCCAACCTTTTGGTTAGCCGTCTCAGCTCCTAACCACTGTGCCACCCGGGCTCCAGAAGGCCCCTAGTGGGTTTCATAAACGGGCTTTATCCTGATTGCTAACTCTCATCAGTTGTTAGTGGTTGACTGAGCTGTGTTTTAAGAAGAATTCTGAGATGATGTCTAGGACCAGTAGAAAAGAGCACTGTGATTAGCTGGGCATGTTAATGGTGCCAGTGAAGAAGTGGCAGGAAGTTGACACACATCAACCATCCTTGCTTTACTGGTTCTGGAAGGGACTTACAGCATTGACAAGCAGATTTGTCTTAAGGATTCTCATTGCTTTTCCTTTCTTTTTGCCTATTCTACTTGTTATATCCTAGTTTCTTCGAGCGTTAACCCAGGCAATGTTCTTCCTTAGATTTTGATTTTTAATTACCTTTGATTTTTTTGTTCTGAGTTTCTATTCTCAAAGCATACCCTTTGCTAATTCATCTGGTTAATAAATGTTTACACAGTAGGACCAGAGGCATCCAGATTGATATTCTTATGTTCTGAGAAGATGGTTAGATGAGATTTTCAAGTATTCTTAAAGAATATGTATATTCAACACAGGGAGTCTAGTGGTGAAGTTAGGTGATGAGATAGGCCAGTGTGAACTGGAGATGGCTGGTGGTAGGGCTAATAGTTCAAGAATGAACTAAAGATTACAGATTATGTATGTATAATCTACTTTATAGTAAAATGAATTTAATGCTTTAGAAAACAAGTCTAGGGAACCCAAGCGTTTGTGTTCTGGTGCAGAGAAGGCAAGGAGATGGGAAGTTGGTCTTCAGTGTTGGGTCGGCCCTTCTAGACCGGAAGGTGCTGCATTTTTGAAATATCTGGGATCTAAGAAAAATATAAGCTATGAATTAAATAAATTAAGGTGTTTTAATTTCCAGGTAACACCATTTACTTTTATAACAATAAATATCTAGAAATAATACCTTACCCAAAACAAATACCCTGAATTTTTGGAATTTTTAGCCCTACATTGATTGGATAAATATTTTATGTTGACTCTTTCTTTTGGTGCCTACCAAATTGAATCTTTAAAAGTCATCTTCCCAGGCTAGATTGTCACTCCACCATTTCCTAGCAACAGCCATTTTGATTTTCTAGTACCAGTCCTCCTCCAGCCCCTACCAAGCACTAGACTTTCTTGGATTTTTTTGGTGTCACACTTTTATATACAACCATCATGTTTTCCTGCACTAGATCTTGATTTCTCCTTTCTTCCCTCTAAAGAATTTAGTAATTCTAGGAAAGATACAGTATTTTTGGTGTTTTTCCACTCACCTTGTGAATTTTCCCATGCTTTTATTCCTAATGCATTAAGACACTAATATCCAGTTGAAAGTAAGCAAGCCAGGGTGGTGGTAACTTCAGTAAGAATAGGGTTAAGGAGAGTTCCAAATGTTAGGTTGGGGAAGTACTGAAAAGGAAGTAAGGAGGAAGAGGAGCTGGAAAGAGAGAAAAACAATTTTTAAAACACCTTTTTTGGACTCAGAGCCCTGGTAGCATAAAGGTTAAGCATTTGGCTGCTAACCAAAAGGTCAGCAGTTCAAATCCACCAGCTGCTCCTTGGAAATCCTGTGGGGGCAGTTCTACTCTGTCTTATAGTGTCGCTACAAGTTGGAATCAACTGGACAGCAATGGGTTTGGTTTTGTTGTTTTTTTTTTTTAACCATTTGGACTGAAATGGTGGTTTAAGGAAAGAAGGATTGCAGTAAATAATAATAAAAGTTAAGATGTTTTGAAGGCTTACCATTAAGACTTACCAGGCACTTAGCTTTAAAAGTATTATCTCATTTAACACTTAACAAAAGTACTATTTTTGTTTCCACTTTGAAGATTAAGAATTTGAGACAAAGCTAGATTAAGTAGTTCTGTCAACGTCCCATAGCTAGTGATCAGTAGAATCAGGGTTTGAACCCAGATTGCAGAGTGCAGGCTTTCCATCACTGTGAGAACGGAAGGGATGGAGCAGGAGGAGGCAACAGGAAGGGCAGGAGGAAAAGCATGAAGAGTTAGATTTACCAGGGGAGAAAGAAAGTACAGAACCTCGAAGAAAGCAGTGGGGAAGAAGTGACCACATGAAGGAAGAGGGAACTGGTCCCAAGGAGAGGCACCAATTACTCATTGGGAAAGGGTCTTGTCTGTTCTTCTTCACTGTCTTTGTCTATGACCAAGGCAGCAACAAGTCTTGACCAGCTCTTCCTAAATGTCTGGTGAAGAGAGGAGTGTGATATGGATGAGAGTTTACTTTACCTGACATATGAATAATGACATGACACACCACCCAGTGGTTGGATGGGAAGAGAAGTGGTAAGATTGCAGGCCGCTGGCTCACAGGCTGAAAATGCTGATAAATTCCAAGATGATAGGTAATACATCAGGCCTCTGGCTCAAGTCCCAAGAACCAGAAGTCAGATGATGATGAGCCAGTTGCAGGATCCAGAGCAAAAGCCAGTGAGATTTGTCAGAATGTCTATATATACTGCATGCAGGCCACACCCTGAGAAAACTCTCCTTACAACTGATTGGCTGATCACATCAGATCACATCATGGAGGTAATTAACATCAGATCACAAAATGGAGGATGACTACATCATCATACATCATTACATAACTGCCAAACTGCATAATAACTGCCAAACAACTTAGAATCATGGCCTAGACAAGTTGACACACAACCTTAACCATCACAAAAGGTTTATGCCTTGTAAAAACACTTCAAAGGTCTGGAATCCTTTCTTCCCTTCCTGTAGGAGGGCAAACTAGCAGAGGATTACCACCCTTATTGACTCTATGTTCACCATTCTCCCTCGCTAAGCAACATCATCATGACCAGAAGACAAACATGAGAAGGGCCATTTCCCAAGAACCCAAGAGAAATGAGTCTTCATAAAATGGATCAAAGAACCACTGATGGACTCTGTACCATCAGAAGTACCTAACTGTATGAACATGGTGTCTGCTGATAAATATTGAAGGCTATTTAACATCTTATGAGATAGCTCCTAGAATCTAGAATATAATGCAAAATCAGTGAATGAAGAGTTGACCACAAGAAGAGTCAAGGGCCACAGGATTGCGTGCTGGTTGCTGGAGGACTATGCCTGAAAAGTGGGCACATTCTGAAGGCCCTGGATTATTCTTCATCATCATTCTGCCAATCTTGGGATTTGTTGACTTCTGCAGCCTGTGAGCCAGCGGCCTGCCATCTTACCTGCCGATCTTGGAATTCATTTTCCTCTGCAACCTATGAGCCAGCGGCTTGCTGTCTGACCTGCCAGTCTTGGGTTCATCAGCCCCTGCAGCTACACAAGCCAAGAGAAGCCTCCAGACCGACACCTGACCCACAGGCTTAGGACTTGCCATCTTCTACAACTGTGTGAGCCTAAGACACCTTAAATAGTGAAGACATTCTGATGCTCATGATCAGTGGTGGACTTTGCAAGGGAAGGTCGTCAATTAATGTATGGTGTATATAAGTGACATAAGGACTGTCTTACTGTCAGAGAATATATCCACATCATGAGTGGGTACCTGAAAATTCATTGGCACTGCTTTCCCTGTTGGATTTCTTTCCTTGTGGTTCTGCTGTTATATAAAAACAAGTAACCTAGAAGAGGCCTCTGGGTTAGGAGATCCTGAAGGGCAGAAAATGGAAGGGTGCTAAAAGGAAGCAGGGAAGAAGAGTAGAAAAAACAGGTGAGGGTTTCCCAAGATGAACAAAGATGCCTGTTTATAATTTTTCAAGGGCCAACACGGCTCAATACTCCCACTGCTCTTTGAGATTCCAAGGTTAGCAAGAATGCCTTGTTTTGGGTTGAGCAAAAACTGTTCTGCATTTAATGGTGAGAAAAAAATGGCTCTAAGCCATATTTAGAAAATTTGTTGACTATAATTAAGCCTTCGTGGGAGTCCCCAAGGTTTACTTACTTATAATTGAAAAAATGCAAATGAAGACAGTTAATCAGTGGACTGGCCAGCTATGAAGTGCTACTACCTACCTGAGTGAATTAAAAATGAACACACAAATATGTCCAATGGAGACAGTTACCTGAGAATCAATTGGTAAATATCTCAGCAAAGCGGTGGAGATTTTTTTTTCTTAGCCTGAATGAGATTGCAGTGCTTTTTCTACTAAAGTCTTTGCCACCTTAATCTTGGGCCATTCCGTACAGATTTCCTAACAACTGGGCTTCAGCACTGGTAGAGCACCAGCTGCCTTCCTGGCATCACTCAAAGAAGGCCTGCAGAAAAATTACCAGACTTCTTGCCCTCCTATCTTTTGTGATTAATCTGCTACTTAAAGTTGTGAAACATTTGCTTTTCAAAATCCTGTAATCAAATGGTTATACCTCTAGGGTTAAGCCACTCTTCAGGAGTTATTCCACACTGTTTTAGCCACTAGTTATCTGAGATGGGCACACATTCTAATATTAATACATTTAATGCTAGTTCTTTTTCTCTTTTTTCTTTTCAAACAGTAAACACAATTTATCTGTATTAGTTATTTACACCCCAGCTACCACACTTGTTAATATATACAGCTGATTTTGATCACCTGATTTAAATGATCCCCAAAATGCTTTGTATTTCTGTTAATTCTTATGTCCTCTGCTTAATTATTTCATTATTTAAAAACCAGTTGATGTTTAGGTGATTCTGCCATGTGTGTCGGGGTAGAATTGTGCTTCATAGGGTTTTCAGCGGCTGATTTTTCAGAATTAGATCCCAGGCCTTTCTTCTGAGGTGCCTCTGGGTGAACTCCAACTGCCAACTTTTCAGTTAGGAGTTCAGTGTGTTAACTGTCCCACTCTGGGACTGCATAATATAGTGTCAGTACAAAGAAATGCATAATTTGTTTCCAAGTATTATCTATGGGAACAAAAGAGTAAATGCAGCATTATTTAAATAAAAATATTTGTCAGTGGTCCAATTGGTGGTAACAAAAATAAAAGGCATAAGACAAGTTAAATAGTAGAAGTACAGTCAATGATGTGTCTGTGCTATAAAGTGTATCCAGTTGGAGGAGGGAGATAAGTTTCCTTTCCCATGCCACTGAGCAGATTCTGAGGGAAGAAAGTGTCATGATTGATTAATAATGCCTGCCATGGACACTAGAAGGGTGAAAGCAAAATTACTGCCCAATGTTCCCTGCTACTGTCACTGTCTTAACTGGAAAGATCCAAGCTTTGCCAAGTTACTTCACAGTGTTGTGGTTTGATGAGGAAGACAGAGTGGACTAGACACTGAAATGAGGGCTCGCCATAAAAGACTTGTCTTTCTTGCAAGTGTGTTAACACGCTGAGATGACTTAAGTGGGGAAAGATGCGATTAGGCTGAGTCTTTTCACTGTGTCTTTGTTTGCTTGAGCTATTTATTACCTTGGACTTGCTAGAGTTTTTTTAAAAAAACATTATTGATATAGACTCTGGAAAAAGTAGGCAGATATTTCAAGGTATTTCAAATGTATCACAGTTTCTAAGAAGATAAAATGTTTCTTCAAAGCCTCATGGATTTTTTAAACATGAAATGTTCTTCTGGTGGATAATAGGCTCCAATGCTCTGGGTTTCTAACCTCTCATTCATTAACAGCAAAGCTGACTTGTGTCATTTTTTTTCCCCCTGCAAGCAATTTGTGACTCCTTTTAGGGAGATTACTGTTTAAATATAAATTAATGACCAGCTACAGTGGAAAGATTCCAGTTTTCTCAAGTTGTTTGCCTTCAATTTATTGTCAATTCTCCCATCACAACTTCCTGTCCCCAAACACCTGCATATGTATACTATATCCAAGACCTGCATATGTATACTATAGCTCCATTTCCATTAAACACTGCTTGTTCTTATATGTTAAAAGCTATATTCTTCCCGTTTAAAGATCTTGCAAGTAGCAAAAATGGACTCTACCCATATTTGGGGAGTCATTTTAGTATTCTCAAAATCATTGGAGCTATTAGCTCTGACTTAAGATAATTAAAATAAAGTAGCCTATGTCCAAATGGAACACATTCTGGCTCCCAGACCCTTCAAAGCCTCTTGACATAATCAAGGCAAACTCCTCAATTTTTATATTTCAAAATCATCTTGCGATTGGTTTATTTTATTCTATTTGGTTTAGATAATAGTCCCATAACATTTGCTTTATTTTAAATCCTCGGACAGATTACTTTGTACTTCAGATTTCCATGAATTGCCATTAATGTTTCATTACTTTTTGGTAATAGATAGTCAGCATTTTTTTTTTCTTAAATAGGCATACAACATGGTAATGGATCTATCTCTTCATGAGTATTTTAAATGGATGAGTGCAGAACGTACAGTGAAATCCTACTTCTTCTCTAATTATATGCCTGGCTGTCACAAATTAATACTCTAAAACATTTAATATAGTCATATGCACTTATTCCAATGCTCTCCTTTTCATATTCTTTTGCACTTTTAATAATTCTATGTTTCTTTTTAAAGCAAGCTATTAAGTCTAAACTACATTTGTTTTATTGCTGGTTCGCCTCAGAAAGGTTATTGTTATTATGAAGGGCGAAGGATTGCTAATTACTTAACTATTCCCTAGACAGCCAAGGCTACTTTTTACTCTGTTAAGATGTTTCTTGATAATATTATGTCTTAGAGTATTAAATGATATTGATTTTGATCTTGAAAGTCTTTAAGCTGAGAAAAGTTTTAGTAAATGTATTGGACTTTTTGACTAGGGGAAAGAATACAGATTTAATATTTCATCCAACATTCTATTATCTCTCTCTATAAAGACACTAAATAAGAAGTGTAAAGGGTAGATGAAATCAGACAGATATTTACATAAATTGACTATGTATAGTATGGAGAACACTGATCATGAAACAATGGGAAAACCAATATAAGCAAAACATGTGGTTTCTTATCTGCAACTTCTGGAGTTTCGCTTTTGTAATTTCAACCGTTCCTTGGATAGCTCCACCTAGATACAATATAGACACTGCAAATCCAGTATTGTAACACCACAGCTTCTCTCTTGTTTATACAATCTGGGTTAAGACTATGAATGTCCACCTAGTTGTACTAGCTAGAAATTTCAGAGTTGTCTTTCTTCATCAGTGTCAACTACCTAGTTACCAAGAACCTTAAACTTCATCCATTAAAGTAAGTTTAAATATCATGTCCACCATGAAGCTTTTTTCCTGCCCTATTTCCTGAATTGAGTTGACCCCTATTATCTGTGCTCCTTTAGCACCTTATGTCCTACTAATGCATTTACCATAGAGCATTAAACATTTTCGTTTATGTGTCTGTTTTTCTCCTTGTATGATGCACTCTTGTAGTTCACCAACTCGTTCTTTTTATATTTGTATAACCAACATTTAAGCACAGTGGTTGGTAAAATAAAGATAGTCAACAGGTGCCTGAAGAAATACATGGATAGATAAAAGTATAGGTGGAAGAATGAAGGAATAGACTGAAGGATAAATAAGTGAGAAAATTCAGCATTGCAAGAGATGTAGTTGCAACTTCATGCAAAAAAGTGAAATGGAGTCATCCTGTCACATGTGTGTCAAATTCTGTTTCTATTGAAACTGAACACCTGCATTAATGAAAATAGTATGCAACTAAGGACGTGTGGTTTCAGAAATCTTCAGGTGATCTTGTAAATTGTAAGAGTCATCTCAAGCAATTTTCGTGACATTTTTCAGCGTTTGTGTTGTAAGGAATGAGGCAGAAGAGACATTAATGGATGAACCACAACTCAGCAAAGTCCTTCTTCTAATATTTCTCTCCATTCAAACACAAAATGAGGATGGTGTAGGGCAAGAAAAGTTTGAGTGTCTGTTATTAGTTGAGTGGGGTCAAGAAGAAAAGAGAGGGGAAGAGGCAGAAAAAAACTCCAGAAAATGCCCTATGGATGTGACCATAAAACAGCTCTCCCGTTCTTGCCTGCTTTCTCATGGGCTGTAATAGAACAAGATGTGAGGAAACATCTGTTGTTTTTCTTAAATAGTGCTTTGACATTTTTAAAAAGTAATGACAGAATTAGGAGAAGCCTAATTTCTGAGGTTAGGGACAGCAGACAACTGAGGGATAGGGTAGGGAGAATTAATCTAACACAGCCTGACAGTGTCTTTGGCCTGAAGATTCATTTTATCATTCAAGGTTTTGGGAAGCAGCATGGAGCAATGGATAAGCATGGGGTCTGAAGCTGGACTGCCTGGGTTTAAATCTTGGCTTCACCACTTATTAGCAGTGTGGTATCGGGCAAAGCTATATGACCCTTTTAAGTCCCAATTAGACTTTGACTCTGTGGGAAGGTGCTGTGGGGTTGAGAGGGAGGCAGATGTCAGTCATACCTAGAAGCAGAATCTTTGATGTGGTGAAAAAATGTGAAATTGTTCACTACAGATGATCTGGTAAGCAAGGTAAGCACTATGCTTACCATGCCTATTGGATAATCCACCCCTGAATTTCAAATCACCTACCTTTTGGTTAACAGCTGAGTGCTTACCGACTGTGCCAGCAAGGCTCCTTGCTAGGCACCTAGTAAGTGCTTAATTAATGTCGGTTAATAATATTAGAACTTAATTTGCACATCTTTTGCTGAAAAAATGCCATAGTTACAGTATAAATCACAAAATAGCACCTTCTTATGTTAAATAATTTTCCCTAAATCTTGTATAAAATATCTTGTTGCTATGCAGTTTGACTATTTTTAATGCCTTTTCTTTGAGATAACAAAACGATTGTCAGTGAGAAGCCTGACCGCGGTACCATTTATAAAGCAAACGTATTGTAAATATAAAGAATTCTGATTGTGCTGATAATGGCCTAAACATAAATGTAGATATAAGGGAAAAAGGCAGGGTTTATTCTTTGGGAATGCAACTGAATAAAATCTGAAATTTCATATTTTTAATTTTATATAAAGATTAAATGACAGGAATTTTTAAACTTGGAAAGAATTTGTGATGGCATAAACATTTTTATTAACTTGGAAAGGGGGATATAATAATGTCATAATTATTTTCTAAAAAACATTTGAGATAATCATGTCTGTTAATTTTTACTATAACTGATTTTCTTCATTAAATGCCAGTTATTTTTAGGACACATATTGTAGGTTGTAACTTGATTTAGTTGTATCAGTCATGAAAACTTGTAGGCAGATCATGAGCATTGGATGAAGTTCTAAACATTTACTGTTGTCTTCCCAGTTTCCAAAATTTCAATATATTCTAGTATACTGTTGGTTATATATTTCAGTGACTTCTGGTATATGTAGATAAATATATGCCCACACCCTAGGAAATATCTGGATCAAATCCATTCCTAAAATTCCAAAATCAGCATCCTTTGCATTTTAGGTCATTGTTTCAATAGAAGATCAAACCAACTACTGTAGATAGAGTGTATTCTCTAGGTAAGATTATGGGCGATATTGAAGGAAATGCCTTCGTTAACAACTCCCGAAAACTATACAAATTAGATATATAAAACTAGTACACTTGTAGGCTATCTCTGAAGTATCTATTAGCATGTCTTGCAACTGTAATGCTCTGGATTTTGATTTACTGGAGCCCTGCTGACTCAGTGGTGAAGAGCTCAGCTGCTAACCAAAAGGTCGGCAGTTCGAATCTACCAGCCGCTCCTTAGAAATCCTATGGGGCAGTTCTACTCTGTCCTACAGAGTTGCTATGAGTCAGAATCGACTTGATGGCAACAGATTTTGGTTTTTTGTTTATGTTTAAAAAGGCTTATAGTCCATGAGTGTATTTGTTTAGGTTTAGCTGGCTGGTCCCCTCACTTATACCTTGTCACAAACTCACTTTCTGCCCTAGAAAATGGCTTGAATAAAATTATTGGCTGTATATTTCAGAGCTATCTCACACTCAACCAATGTATTAGGTTTATTCACAGGATTCCTGCATCAGGCTGGGAGAGCAAAGGGGTTCTGAAGAAGAGACAGGCTATCATATTTTTGCTGCAGAATTAGACACCATCTATCTGAAAATGGAATCTGTGGTAAAAATCCTCAAATTACTTGTAATCCTTCTCTTTAGATCCACTCAATTCTCCCAAGACTCACTCCGTGGGAACCGTTTAATAATGCAGTAAACATAGTTTGTCTTATTTTACTTCTACTAATTCTGTTGCCCTGAAGCAAATCAGCAGAACTATCTGTTATAATATCATTTTACCCTTTCTTTACTTAAAGCATACAGTAGAATTAACTAACTTCATAAATAAATATTTCTCATTTTTGAAACCTGACAGACTTATAGGGAGCTGTTGTTTGGCCAAGAGATAGAATATTGTAGCTTCTGAAGAAACAATGACTGATATACTTCTAATTGTCCAAACGTTTTTCTGTGTCCTCTGTCCTTCATTATTTACACTTATGCCTGGGGGTGTGATGGGGAAGATGAAAAAATGAAACGCAGTCTGATAGCTGGCTATGATATCATCAAAGCTGTGTATAGTGAAAGACTTGAAATCATTGGATGAAGTAAGCCTTCAGATAGTCTTTGGGTTTCATTAATCCAGTGGTTCTCAAATTTTAGCGTGCATCAGCATCCCCTGGATGGTGTGTTAAAACAGATTACAGTTTCTGATCCAGTAGCTTTGAAGTTGGGTCTGAGAATTTGCATTTCCATTAGGTTCCCATGTGATGCCGATGCTGCTGGTTCAGAAAGTGCACTTTGAGAATCACCTCTCTAATCCATGCTTGGCTTCTCTCCTGTTAACATGAATAATCTAGAATTTGCTTTTCTTTAGCTATCTTCAGAAATTTAGGCTGTATAAACTAAATATTATGGGTTAAACAATTATTTTGGTATATAGGTACCTTGTTCAGTGAAATAAAAATAGTAAATAAGCGGATTACTCTATCCATTTTCTTGAGTTAATTCACAGAAGAGTCAATATATGCCCACTGAATTGTGTCTCTAATCAAAATGCTTTTCCATATGATTTTGGGGATCAATGTAATAGTGACTTTTTTTTAAGTGGTTAAAACTCAAGGAACACACACATAGAAAGTATCTCCTCTTGTTTTCCCCAAAGCCTGACCTTTTTAGGTAATGGAATATTTGAGCTCATTTGATTGTCAAAGCAGTCGTTTTGAACGCAGCACTATTATTTAACTTTAAGAAAGGATACAGAATAGAAGCTTATCCAGAGAGACAGTATCACAGAGGCCTTAGATGCAACTTCTGATGTCCCCAGTGGGATACGTTTTGGTCATAAGAAATGACAAGAAGCTAAAGTGGATGCAAGTCACATCGCATAGGGAAGGGGCAAGGTTTAAAGTCCCTCAGCTTAAACACTTTGAAAATCACCTAGTACCCATTCTTCAGTGCAACCACAGTCCATAAATGACAGGTTATACAATGAACATTCTCAAAAACTGGGAAGAGCATACTTCACAACGTTCTTAGATCCCTCATTTAACGCCAGTCAACACACTTCCTTAGTTAACATGGCAAGAAGTTTGACTGAAGGTCAAGCTATGCTCAAGCATCCCTTGGGCTGAAGTCAGATGTACAGTTCAGCTACTCATCCTTTCATTTCACTAGGTTACAGGTAAAACCTTGGCTGAAGGCGAGTCTGGGAAATGCAGAGTTTATGCTTCCAGCATCTATGGTTCAGGAAGTCAAGCTAGTGTTCAGTGTGCGCCACATGGTCTAACTGGTTGAAACCAAAAAAGACGTAACCTAAAAAATCTCTGGCTTGAGAGCCTAGTGATGGATGGGCCTCTAAGCCTACTCTGTCCTATATTATGACTTATCATGTCATTTTTAAAAGCTATCCTACCCAACAGAGTGCCAGTATGGTGCAGTAATCCAGTCTTTAATACTTCATCTTTTAAGCTGTGTAAACCTGTGCAAGTTACTGGACATCTGCATGCACCAGCTGTCTCAATGTACAATGGCAATGACAGTGACACCTGCTTCATAGGGTTGTTATATGGATTAAATGGGAAAATACTTACAAAGTTCTTAGAATAGTTTTGGCACATAGTAAGCAGTAGATAGTTTATTAGTCAGATAACAGGGGCCTCACTGAATGTTCTCTGACCTACAAGATCCTGACGCAATTATTGATATTTTTATAGGAGCTATATGCAAGACCTAGGAATAGTTAAATGTATACTCCAAAGTCTTTAAACACCTAAAAAGAAGCCATATTGCCCGTGGGTGTGTTCTTCTGCTTAGCTGCCTGCATGCTCACCAGTCCTAAGCTCAGGGAGGAGAAAGACTTTATAGACAGTTACTTACCCTGGCAGGGCCATAAAATTGAGATGTAACCCCTTATAACTTTTTATTCTTCAGTGCTTGCCAAATGCTTTTTGAGCATTTGAGTAATTGTCACTATTACTAATCAGCCTCATGTAATAATTTGAGCCTTTCCACTTTGGAAAAATTTTATCACCTTGGAATTTTTACATACAAAATAGAGGGCTTTGTCTCTAGAAGCATTGGGTTTAGAAAACTATGCATCATAGAACATCCTTTTTTATTTGGTTAGTTTTTATTCTACTTTGGTATTAGGGATAAGAGAAGACAGGTGACTGCTTTGTAGCCTGTTTGCTTTATCTCGTGATAATTTGCTCCTTTTTCACAATACTGTATACTTGCACAAGCAAAGCACTGTTTTAACTGTGAAATTGCACCACCATTTTGTGAATGATGGGCCTGGACTAACCCAGGATTATCTCATTCTTCTCCTCCCCTTCTAGCTGGACAGTGCCACATCGCTCATCCAGGCAGCTAAAAACCTGATGAACGCCGTAGTCCTCACGGTGAAAGCATCCTATGTGGCTTCGACCAAATACCAGAAGGTCTATGGGACAGCAGCTGTCAACTCACCCGTTGTGTCTTGGAAGATGAAGGCTCCAGAGAAGAAGCCCCTCGTGAAGAGAGAAAAACCTGAAGAATTCCAGACGCGAGTTAGACGTGGTTCTCAGAAGAAACACATTTCGCCTGTACAGGCTTTAAGTGAATTCAAAGCAATGGATTCCTTCTAGGATGATAGGCTTTAACAAGAAAGCATTTTCTTTCTTTTTTCCTTTCCTTTTCTTTTTAATTCCATTTTTATATGCATACCTGCTGACTCGTATGCCTCTGGCATGGGAAAGTTAAGGGAGCAGTGTCTGTTTGCATGTAAGATGAGATGTGATCAATACTACCGATCCATCTGTAGCCCAGGAGGCGCCAGGGGATTTCTGTCCTGAGGTGGCACAGAGCTGTCCTTTGCAACATTCTCATAAAATTGGGCAAAGAGTTCGCATCACGATGTTTATGGGAGTGGGAGGGATAGGGGAAAATAAACTTAACTCTGCAAAAGCAAACTCTAATGCATGCAAGAATCATTGGCAGGTGTATTAATATGTGAAAAATCTGGAAGTGTAATGGTAGAACATAAAGCTTGTAATGCTTCTGTTTCAGTGCAAAAATGTACTAGCCAATACGCTTAAGTGTGTGGCTCACAAATTGAACAATTTAACTTTGCAGTCATATCCATGATATTATGTGGATTTTTAACTGAAGGGAAAAGAACTAGTCCAGCCTAAAATGCTGCCTTTCACCTGCATTTTGTTCTTTCTCTTCTAGCAGTGCCATTGCTGGCGTTCAAGTCATCAGTTTTTTGCCATTTTCTGAAAAAGTTAATAAACAGTTATTTTCAATAATTAAAATCCTTCCTGTGGCACTGGAAGCACAGTATGCTTTTATTTTATATTTTTTAATTTGAACTCTGATTTTGCTAGAAATAGGAGGCCCAGTGGTGGAATGTTAGAGCAAATGGAAATTGACAATGTGTGAAGGTTTAGAGGCAAATACTAGGTGTAGCTTGGAGTGCTGGTATCTCATATACCATTGTATCCACTAACTCGAAATAAAGGCATTTAATCTTAACCTCTGAAGAATGTTTTCTTTGTCTAAATGCATACTTAATAAAAGATTAGAGAATCTTCCTGAAAATTGATTAAAAAAATTTTTGTTTTGTTGTTTTAGAAATTGGGGATAAAATAAATGATAGCCAAAGAATTCTCTCGGTTATCTTTAGAGTCGAGATTTGTGTTTGTTATATTTTGCGTTTTGTATTTCCATTTGTTTTCACTCATTTTCTAACTGAATCTGAAATGAGAAAGTCACATAATAGACTTTGCTGGGCCATGCTCAGCCCTGGGCTAAACTTAAGAGATATAATGTGTTTTCGGAAAAAAGCTAAATCCAAAAATATATATATATATATATTTAGAGAGGCCCATTTATTTCAAAATATTTATATTTTCCAAAATATTATTTTTATCTATACTGGAAAAACAGGGCCCTGTCCCATAATAAAGGAGGAATGGCTGAAGTCTGTCTGCTATGGTTTGAGGAGTGGGAAAATGCCCCCAAAATAGTCACCTGAGTGCCAAAAAACTCCTACCACTAGAGCGATTCCTAAAATTACTCAATCATGGTACGTCTCCAGAAGATTTTTGGTAAAATCTGTGGTACTTAGCAATGTGATAATGTATTAGAAGTCACAAGCCCCTGGGCTTATATTAGCTTAGGTGCACGGTTCCAAAGAGATGAGGCAAGGGAGTTGTGGATGGACAGAAAACATATTCCAAAAACCTATTTAGGAGCGGTTCTGCTCAAACTGCAGCTCGTCACCACTGGGTGATGAAAACACCATCCAGAGTCAGAATGCTGTAATAATGGAGGGGCCACTATAAAAATACTGTAGACTGATTTCAACACTAATCATTGGATCATTGATCAATCAACCTGCACCTTTTATTTGTGGGAATACCACTTATTCAACAACCATTTAAGGAATGCCTTTATGAGGCCAGGTCCTATTCTGAGCACCACTCAGCAAACTTCTTGGTGACCTTCCCTGTTAGCACTAGAACCTAGAATGGCAGCATTCAGCATGACACTTCTGCCCAGTGCCCTGAAGAACAAAGATAGTCTGTTGTTAGCAGCATATTCCCGTTTCTGAGAAAACTGAACTTCTCCCAAACAGCAGTGAAAAATACTTTTTAAAGAAATGCATTTCCCTAAGGATCTGCTTAGCCCCTTTTTGTCCTTTTCCCAAAGACTCTCAAGACACAGGTGAGATCTTCTCTTCAGCTCCCCTGCTCCACAGGATCCCAGGGAGTAGAGAAGGTGAGGGATAAAAGGCAATAAACAAAAGTACTATCAACATAGTTATGATCCCTTGGAAAAAGGCAACACAGTGCTATTCACAAGTGCCAAGAACAAATACAATTAACACAGTTAACTCCCTGGTTTGCACATTATTTAATGGGTCCAAGAAAGTAAATATCCTTCAGATCAGCCAAAAAACTTTTAGTATTCAAAAGCTTCTTGGAAAAAACCTGAAAAATAGCCAGCAGGCATTGAAAGGGCATACAGAGAATGCCCTTAACTTTGTCCTATAAAAGCTTACTTAAATGTTTTAATATATGCATGCTAATGAGCAATGTTTATGTGTGTCTTTTCTGGAAATCAATTCTTAAGTTTTATTTGTATCACCAGTGTTTACTGAGTAAGCATCATCATTACCCTTTCCACCATTGCTATTGAGATCAAGGAGAAAAATACCTACTCAGAAAGGTTATTAAAAATAAACTAGACTGACAGCAAGGAACCCTGGTGGTGCGGTGGTTAAATTGCTCACCTGTGAACCAAAAGGCCGGCAATTTGAACCACCAACTGCTCTGCAGGAGAAAGACATGGCAATCTGATTTTGTAAGGATTTACAGCCTTGGAAACCCTTTGAGTCAGTTCTACTCTGTCCTTACAGGGTCACTATGAGTTGGAATCCACTTAATGGCAATAGGTTTTTTTTAAATGCTGAGACCACTGCAGCAAACATATATATATGTGCGTGTGTATATATATATTTCCTGCCCTCAAGAAACATAGTCTAGGGAGAAACATATTTACAAACACAGAAAAATAATTATACCAAGAAATCATATTCAAAGTGTCAAATGAACTGGGTAGAGAAACAACTGCTGTGTAGGACTAGAGAAGTCTGAAAATGTTAGAGACTAGAGAACTTGAGAAGAGCAAAGAAGAACTGATGCATTTGAATTATGGTGTTGACGAAGAATATTGAACATATCACGGACTGCCAGAAGAACGAATAAACTTGTCTTGAAAGAAGTACAGCCAGAATACTCCTTAGAAGCGAGGATGGCAAGACTTGGTGTCATGTACTTTGTCATCTTATTAGGAAGGACCAGTGCCTGGTGAAGGACATCATGCTTAGTAAAGTAGAGAGTCAGCAAAAAAGAAGACCCTCAACATGATTGATTGACACAGTGGCTGCAACTGTGGGCTCAAACATGGCAGCGATTGTAAGGATGGTGCAGGATTGGACAGTGTTTTGTTCTGTTGTACATAGGGCCACTATGAGTTGGAGCCAACTTCACGGCACCTAACAACAACAACAGAGAAACTGGAGAAGGTTTAATGGAAAAGGTGGGGTTTAGAAATGAGGAAATACTAATTATATTCTGAATGAATTAAAGGTGTAAATAAATACATTTGATGAGGGGGATGAGTGGGATGAGCATTCAAGGAGAAAGGAACAGCGTACTTTAAAGTCTGAAAATAAGTGAGTTTGGGCAGGAGCATGGGCTTCATGATGGAGACAAGTAGGATATAAATGTGGAGGTATTGTATGAGGCTAAACGATAGAGGTAGTTAAAGAGTGTGACCATTATGCAATAGGTAATAGGGAGTTTTTAAGTGGGGTCGTGATACAGACAAAGTGGTGCCTTAATAGGATGAATATGACAGTGTGAGGAGGTGAAGGTTAGAAAGGGGCTGATGTCAGTAAGAAGAGGCATATGTGATATAAATGAAGGAAGGACTTGCAACGACTTCTTGAATAACTGTATGTGGGCAAGAGAGTGATTTTTAAGAATACATAATTTATTTAGGGAAATTAAAGAGTCAGTAAACTGAAGCAGCACCTTTGTGGTGCAGTGGTTAAGAGCTCGGACTGCTAACCTAAATGTTGGAAATTCAAATCCACCAGCTGCTCCTTGGAAACCCTATGGGGCACTTCCGTTCTGTCCTGTAGGGTCTTTATGAGTCAAAATTGACTTGAACGCAATGGGTTTGGTTTTTAAATTTTGTTTTAAACTGAAGAATATTTACAAAGCAATATCTTGACAAGGACTAGAACAAACTGAATACCTGATATGTTTGAGGAGACACAGAATAGTAACCGATCCCAAGCAAATGGAGTTAAGTATGTTTCCTAGAGAAGTGACATTTTCAGGTCTAGGAAGATGGATATTCCTGATGGGAATTCATGTAAACTAAATGACTCTCAGACCGTCAATTGCTCATATGCAAGTTCAAGTTGGAGCTGAAGAAAATTAAAAATTCTCAAGAGCCAGAGTACAACCTTGAGTATATCACACCTGAATTTAGAGATCATCTCAAGAATAGATTTGATGCATTGAACACTAATGACTGAAGACTAGACTAATTGTGGAATGAAATCAAGGGCATCATACATGAAGAAAGCAAGAAGTCATTAAAAAAACAGGAAAGAAAGAAAAGACCAAAATGAATGTCAGAAGAGACTCTGAAACTTACTGTTGAATATAGAATAGCTAAAGAGAACGGCAAAATGAAGTAAAAGAACAAATTTCAAAGGGCAGCTCTAGAAGACAAAGTAAAGTATTAAAATGACATGTGCGAAGACGTGGAGTTAGAAAACCAAAAGGGAAGAAAACCCTCAGCATTTCTCAAGCTGAAAGAACTGAAGAAAAAATTCAAGTCTCAAGTTGCAATATTGAAGGATTCTACGGGGAAAATATTAAACAGTGCAGGAAGCATCAAAAGAAGATGGAAGGAATACACAGAGTTACTGTACCAAAAAGAATTGGTTGATGTTCAAACATTTCAGGAAGCAGTGTATGATCAAGCACGTATGATACAGAAGGAAGAAGTCCAAGCTGCACTGAAGGCGCTGTCGAAAAACAAGCCTCCAAGAATTGACGGAATACCAACTGAGATGTTTCAACGGATGCAATGCTGGAAGCACTCACTTGTCTATGCCGAGAAATTTGGAAGACAGCTACCTGCCAAACCACTGGAAAAGATCAATATTTCTGCTCATTCCAAAGAAAGATGATCTAATGGAATGCAGAAATTATCATACAATATTATTAATATCACATGCAAGTAATTCAAAAATGGTTGTAGCAGTACATCAACAGGAAACTGCCAGAAATTCAAATCAGATTCAGAAGGGGATGTGGAATGAGGGATATCATTGCTGATGTCAGACGGATCTTGACTGAAAGCAGAGGATGCCAGGAAGATGTTTACCTATGTTTTATTGACTGTGCAAAGGCATTCGACTGTGTTGATCGTAACAAATTATGGTTAACATTGTGAAGAAAGGGAATTCCAGAACACTTAATTGTGCTCATGCGGAACCTGTACATAGAACAAGAGGCAGTCATTTGAACAGAACAAGGGGATACTGCATGGCTTAAAATCAGGAAAGATGTGTGTCAGGGTTCTATCTTTTCACCATACTTACTCAAACTATGCTGAGCAAATACTCCAAGAAGCTGGACTATATGAATAACAATGAATCATCAGGATTGGATGAAGACTCATTAACAACCTGTGATATGCAGATGACACAACCTTGCTTGCTGAAAGTGAAGAGGACTTGAAGCACTTACTGGAAGATCAAACACCACAGCCTTCAGTATGGATTACACCTCCACATGAAGAAAACAGAAGTTCTCACAACTGGACCAATAAACAACATCATGATAAAAATAGAATATTGAAATTGTTGAAGATTTCATTTTAGTTGGATCCACAATCAACGCCCATGTATTCATCACTCAAGAATTTAAATGCTGTGTTGCATTGGGCAAATCTGCTGCAAAAGTCCTCTTTAAAGTGTTAAAAATCAAAGATATTACCTTGAGCACTAAGGTGTGCCTGACCCAAGCCATGGTATTTTCAATCGCCTCATATGCCTGCGAAAGCTGGACAATCAATAAGGAAGACCAAAGAAGAACTGATGCCTTCAAATTATGTTGTTGATGAGGAATATTGAATATTGAAGAATGAATAAATCTGTCTTGGAAGAAGCACAACCAGAATGTTTCTCAGAAGCGAGGATGGTGAGACTTTGTCTCATGCACCTTGGACATGTTATCAGGAGGGATCAGACCTTGGAGAAGGACATCATGCTTGGTAAAGTCAGTGAAAAAGAGGAAGACCCTCAACAAAGATGGATTGACACAGCAGCTGCAACAACGGGCTCAAACATAGCAATGATTGTGAGGATGGTGCAGGACTGGGCAGTGTTTAGTTCTATTATACATAGTGTTGCTATGAGTTGAAACTGACTCAACAGCCCCTAACAACAATGACTTCAAACCAAGATTAAAATTTAGGTCTATGAAATTTTAGACTCCTGCTTTCTTTCCACTTACCTGATATCTCACTCAGGTTCACAGCATCCAAAGATGTGTTGAAGGTCCAAGTGTTAAATATATGAAATATAAAATAGTAAAAGTAGTTAAATAAAAATTCAAGATATGTTACAAAGATGTATAGATTTAAGTGCAGAATAACTGGCGGGGGGTTGAAATATCAATGGACAGTGGTGGTATGAAAACATAATAAGAAAGAGCAGGTTTAAACTGAGCTCTGGAAGAATGCTTTGATTGTGTGTGTGTGTGTGTGAGAGAGAGAGAGAGAGACAGAGATCATTGGGGTTGTACCAGATCTTTAATACAGTTGATTCTCATTATTCATGGTAGTTATGGTCTACAACTGCTGCCACAAATGTTGAATTATAGAATAGTGAACCATGTCTGGGTTAGATTTCTGAGAGCCTCTGTCACAACTTTTCTATGATCTTATCAGTATATAACCTTGTTTTATGTGTGTTTCTCTTTAAATATGCTTTATTTAATATATATTGTTAATCCATTAACATTGTACTCTTGGCCAACAGCATTATAAATCATACCCGAACGAAGCTTATCTAACATGTATTTTCAGCCTAAAGAGCATCATAGCTTTCTTGCTCTTAGGAACACGAGAAAGTACTTCCTCACTACACTTAGGGGCCATTTTAAACAAAGAAATCACCAACAGAAGGCATAAAAATGCAAAAAACATGGCACAAAATAGACCAAAATAGGCCACGTGTTTACAGTATAAGAGCTGAAAGATGAAAGCAGAGCATTGCCTTGTTCTACCTCAGCTGGGAATGGGTGTGTGTGCTGCTCTGTGAATGGGCCATGAAAGTGCCTTGAGTATTGATTTTGGGGTCACAAATAAATTTTAGTGAGTAGGCAAATTCAAAATATGGAATCTGCGAATAGTGAGGATTGACTGAGGTTTAAATATGAGATGTAAGAGATTAGAATTTATTTATTTTGTAAATTACCTTTAAATCCATTGATGGAATTCAGACATACCATATTTTTACGCAAATAACACACAACTTCTATGTTTCTTTGCCAACCGCATCCTTCCCCTGTGAAGTATTTTTGTAAGCATGTCAATTTTTTTTTTTACAGCCACATGTAAAAAAGATTGGCATAGCAGCGTTTATGATAGTATGTCACAGGAGGGGACACGGTTGGCAAACAAACCTAGAAGGGTTGCTTTATTTGGTAAAAAATACAGTATTATACGGACTGGAAACATGGTCTGAAATTTGGACAGATGTGGGTTCAAATTCTGACCACTTTACTGACTAACTACGGGACCTCAGGAAAGTTACCTATACTTTTTTGAGCCTTAGCTTCCACCTCTGTAAAATTGGAGCCAAAAGCTGATTAAATTTATAACTCAATATCACTCTCCAAGTCCATCCACTTACCGCACAGGCCAAACAGGCAAGTTATAAGAGGACATGACAGGAAGCACCACCACTGCATCTTTCAAGTTTTTAATGGTGATGTTATTGTCTGTATTTTTCCTAGGGATGCATTGTTGCCTTTAATTTACTATTGTGGAATGGAGAGGAAGTCCTAGAGTTCCCACTTGGTCTTTTCTACTCTAATATACCCTGCACTCATGGATCAGTGAGACTGTATGGGAATTAGTCAGTTTCAAGATGTGTTTATTCCAACTATGCGTTCAGAAACTAAGGAATCATAGGATGGGTCTGCAAAACCACTGTACTCACTGTGAGATAGTTTGGGACAAAAATCTCCATTTTTATCACATTATCATAAGTCCCCACTCTGGCCAGAAAAACACAATGTCATTTTAGATTTCCAAGATTAAGATCAACCAAGAGCCAATGCCTAATAATTCCCCAAATATCTGGGAATTTCTCTTTGGCTAGTTCTCAGGTATTCTGCTTATGACACAGGTCTCTTTTGGGAGACTTTGAAGGAAGATTTATAGTATGTAGCAGGGTCACAGGGTCCTTCTTGAAGGTTTCAAGCTTCATCTTCATCCAAAGGGATTCAAGTCTGAAATGACTTAGCTCTGGGACTGGATGAGAGTTGTGACTTTCCATTGTGGAAATTCAGTATTGTCTCTGCTCACCGGATCCATAGTTTTTCTGATTTTATAAATCAAGCAATGCTTTGGTAGTATGTCATATCAGTCAGAGTTATCCAGAGAAACAAAACCAATAGTATCTATCTATCTATACATATATGAAACTCCTAGATCTATCTATATCTCTTTCTCTATCATCTACCTATATATATATAATAGAGAGAGGGATGGTATTGATGTATATGTTAGTTCAGGCATATATGTGTGTGTATATATATATGTATATATATACATATACATACATACACTCACGTAGTTGTTGTTAGGTGCCGTCAAGTGGGTTCCAACTCATAGTGACCCTATAGGACAGAGTAGAACTGCCCCACAGGGTTTCCAAGGAGCGGCTGGTGGATTCAAACTGCCAACCTTTTGGTTAGCAGCCATAGCTCTTAACTACTGTGCTACCAGAGCTCTCTCTCTCTCTCTCTCTCTCTATATATATATATATATATACCTATCTGACTTGACGGAATGGGTTTTTTTGGGTATTGAGATATTTTAGAGAACTGGCTCAAACAATTATGATTGCTGTCAAGTTCAACATCTATATATCAGGCAGCAGATTGGAAACTCTGGAAGGATATCTATGTTACAGTCTTGAGGTAGAATTCAATCTCCTTCAAGAAATTTCAGTTTTTGCTCTTAAGACCTTTAACTGATTGGATAAAACCCATCCACAATATAGAAGATAACCTGATTTATTTAAAGTCAGTCAACTGATTGTAACAGTTAATCACATGTAGATACTTTCATAGCAACGTCTAGATTAGTGTTTAACCAAAGTGGACGCTATAGCGTAGCCAAGTTGACACATAAAATTAATCATCACAGATGTCTATTTTATTCCTAATGTCATCATGGTAAGTTAGCCAATAGAAGAAGTCTCTAAAAGCAGTAATTTCTCAGGCCCTTAAAGTCTTTGCACTCACCTTGTCTCTGGAAGTTAAGCAGGGACCCAGGATCTCTGCCAGTCTGGGATTTTGTTATTCCCATTGAAATCAGGAAGCCCATTTCAAGATTACCATCTATCACCATCATCCCTGGCATACAGTGGAAAATCATGACTGAGCTTTTCAAGTGTGCTTATATGTTCACCTCGTTAATGTACTTCTCAATGTGGTTGAGAAATGCAGATTCTTTTTGCCTTATCAGGAGACACACTGGAGAAGGGGGAGAGAGGATGGGCACTTTGTTCCATGAGAAATGAACTCCAAACTTTTTATCTCCTTTAATTTTGGGATTTTTAAAAAAATTTCATTTAGTGTAAATCATCATTGAGTTTACGCTTCTTTGAACCAATCAAGCAAACTATCACAACTATTTCAATAAATTCAGGCTAATATATTATGATGCAATGAGTTTCCTTTATGTGGTCTTTCTAACCCTGGGTTTGCAACTCTCCTATAATGATTGGTTGGGCTGCAATCTGCCAAGTGATTGATCTGTTTGCTATCCACCTAAGTATCTTGCAAGGATTGGTTGGTTTGCTATTCACATAAGTGGCTTGCAATCCACTCAACATGATTAATCAGCTTATAATCCACCTAAGGGAATAGTCAGTTTATGAAAGCCATGCTTTCAAATTGAAAAAGAGTTTTCCTATATAAGCGACCAATCTCACAGAGGTTTTGGGGGGTCCTCCTGATCCACAAGAGTCTGGCAAGGAGTGCATCCTTTGGACCCCATATCCCTGTGCTGAGAACCTCCTAGATTTGAGTGACAGGGCTGCACTGAGCTGGCAACACTGAGCTGATAACACTGTAGACTAAGAGAAATGGCAGTGGCGGTGTGAGGAGTGGGAACCATGAAACTGGCAGATGGAGGTAGTGGTTGAAGGTCAAGTCAGCCTACAGGGAAGATGGCTGGGGTAGGAAGAGTCAGGACACTGACCAGAGTTGGGCACCTCTTGGCAGGATGTCACCAATGAAGCCAGGCGCTCCATAAAGGGGAAGCAGCCACAATCTGGGCTTGTGCAGGTGGACGCCTGAGCAGAACACAATGGCAGCACAGGGGCTGAGCTGGCCTTTCTTTGGCTGAGAGATGCCTGTCCTGAGGGGGCAGAGAGGAGGCCTACCCTTGCAAGGTCAATAGCTGCAAACCACTTATGCAAATAGCAAACAGACCAGTCCTCCCAAGCTGCTTATGTGAATAACAAAGAGACCAATCCTTGCAAGCCACTTAGGTGGGTAGCAATCACTTGGCAGATCGTAGGCCTCTCCAAAGGACCAAGAGGTTGTCTGCAGAAGCTTGGGCATACACCATACAGGGGTTGCCCATAAGACAGTTTTGCCTCAAGAGCTGTCATAATCCTGAGTTAACCCTGGCACTGGCCCAGGTTTGTCCCAAAGCTGCTGGCTGAGAGCTGGACCAGTAACACAGGGGGCCAGCGCCAGCCATGAAAAGCCATGGAGAGAGAGAGAGAGAGAATAAACACAGCCACACTGCACCTGTACTGAGCAAGCTGCGTATGTGCTGAGAAGGGAGAGAAGTACTTGCTGACACCTGATCCACAGCATGCCTGCTCAGTGACACAGAAATGGACATGAATAATTTGGGAAGGGTGAGTGGGTCTTCTTTTAGATATAAGTGAGTTCCGCTCCTACGATGCTAAGTGGGATGCTAAGTATGGTATTGGATGGGGTGGAGCGGACTGGTTCACTTCAAATCTATTCCTGTTGTTTACTGTTTGCTTTCTATAAGTAATCTGTTTCTGTTGTTTACTGTTTACCTTTTACAAATAATAACAGCTTTCAATTACCAAAACTGTGTGTCTTGTGTCTAAGACCCAATCAGATTGGATGGTAGAGTCCTCATCTTAGCATTCTCATGGTTGCTTGGAATTTAGAGTACAACTTGTGTGTATGCACTCTTGTAAATGCAAGTGCACACAGTATACATATTGAATGCATAATCTCCCATAAGTGCATATACCTCTATCAAAAATTTAGCCCCAATCCAACATTATTTCTGTCGTCTTAGGTTGATTTTTCTCCGAATACATCTCCACACCTGTTTCCCACATTTCTCTTCATATAAATTAGCAAAACCCTGTAATTCTTTAAGCCTATGAGCCATCTTCTCTGGGAAGGCTTTGTCCGTTTTCTACCAGGAGCAGGATAGACTCTGACTCTAATATTCAGTTTGAAGACAGTGAGAAGTTTTAAAGAGATAGGGAATCCCATTTAAAGATAAATGCCACAAGTGAGGTAATTTTAGGTCTTTAAACAAGAGAAGACTAGTCTCCTCAGACAGGAAAGAAGGGGGGATTCCTCTGGCAGGAGAGACTCAAGGAGATTTGGGGATTCAAGGTTATCATATTCATCCGAAGTCTCCATTTCATATGTTAGGTCCTTTTCCTTGTTATTCAATGCCCTAAACTAAACACAAAAGGCTTGGCAAAGATGTGAATTCAACTTAAATTGCAGGATCACATTTGGTTCTTATTTTCAAATACATCAATCTTCTGTTTATGAAAGTAAAATTATTTTTGGGACATCAGATAATATATCTGGTTCTGTGTCTTGGGTTGAGAGTTTAGGGCCCTGAGCCTGTTGTTTTCTTTCTGTAATCTTTCCAGTGCTGTAAGAAACAGCCAGTCAAACTTTGGTCCTTATAAAAATCATTACTACCATAATGGTCAAGTGCAGTAGCTCTTGGTCTCGCAATGTCTTATTGTTAAAATACACTTTATTCCAAGCCATCACTAATGATAATTTAAGTATGTCAGTGAGGTCACCTCCGATTATAAATCAAATTGGATCAAATAACCAATCCCATATTCTCATATTTGAGTGTCAGTTATCTGGGACCATTTCTGGTACCAAGGCTTGTTTCAATCTGGGTCCAATCAGGAAGACATATCTATGATTGGTATTACAAAGGGAGGATCATTTCTATCAGCAATTGTATTGTAGTATTTGTAACTTTGTAATTTTGAGATAACTGGAGGAGCAAAATGACAAGGAAGTGTTGAAAGAAGAGAAAGACAGAATTTCTCTGTCATTCCAACATCAGATGATAAAGTCCCTGGGATGTTACCCACAGTCTGCCTTATTCCTTCGTTGTTGGAGGTGCTATTGCTGCTGGGTCTGGAAGAGCTGAAGAAGAGTCACTGATGATTCAGGGCTCTGTTTGCAGTAGCCTTGCTCCTCCTGCTGTAAAAAGATGCGATTATGTAGGAGCCAGAATAGAGGTCTTCCCCTTCTCCCTGCCTTCTAATTTCTTACCAGTCCCTCCCCCTGGTAGAACCTAACAAGAAGCTAAGCCTTAAGGGAATCTAGGAAACGCAGTTTTCAGTACCCCAGTCTCAGCAGTTCAGAGCAGAGTGCAAAAGGGGGAGTATGGGCTGAGCAACAGTCATTAAATAACTGATAAATCAGGGCCTTAAATATGTAACTTTACATAATACACTGTATTGTTACATTAAAGTTTTTAGTGTGAAATCTATGGATGAGATTCGGATTTCACATACTGATTAAGAAAGCAGGCTCTCAGACAGATGCGGGTTCAAATTCGGGTTACCTTATATTCTAGCTTTGTGATTTCCAACTGGATAGTTTCCCTTTGAAGGGTTAGTTTTTATATTTGTAAAATGGGGGTGTATAATACCCACCTTATTTGATTGCTGAAAGTGTTGAGTGTCGATAGCCATAATACATAGTGTTGTTGTTGTTATTTGCCCTTGAGTCAATTCCAAGTCCCCCGTAATTACGCATGGTGATGGTGGTGGTGATGGATGGTGGTGATGAAGTCAGTGAAGATGGCAGCATTGCTAGTAGTGATGAGGTTGAATGCTAATATTGATGACTTTTTTCTACTGAGAGAATTCATGGTTTTGCTCATATTTTCAAAGTGATCAAAGACTACCCAAATGTTAATAATCACTGCTAGGGCTGATTGGGAACTACTGGAGTTTTGACAAGGTAAGTGACATAGTTAAAACTGTTTTGGGATTATTAACCTGATTCTGGCATTTTGGAGGAATAGCGGATGGGAAATAAAGAGAATGGTACAAAAAAGTCAGAGATCATTTATTGAAAATTCTTTGCTATCTACAGAACAAGTTGTAACATTTGCTTAAGAAAGTTTCTTTCATAGATATTCCCTCCTCTGAAGAAGCTTACTGTCTAATGAGAATGTGATTGAAATTGTTCATATGATGATACGATTGTTGAAGTATAAACAATAGAACTTGGTTCCTGGGTGTGAAGATGAGAGACATCAAAGAAGTACTTTAACAGACACAGGTAAGCCAAGAGGTAAGAGCTAGTTGGAAAATGGATTAGAGTGTTAATTTTTCTTTTCCTCTCTCCCTCCCTTTCTCCCTTCCTCTCTTCCTCCCATCTTTACTTCTTGCCTTCCTTCCTCCCTTCTTCCCTTCTTTTCAGTTTTTCTGAAAAAGAAAGATTTTTTGTATTATTTACCGTATTAGGAAATTTATTTTTTCTATTTTTTAAATTCAGAAACACAAAAGTAAAATTTACCTGCAATCCCAGATTTTTATTCAAATTTTATGAAGTAAGTATAAAAGTCCATCTTCCCACTCTTCAACCTCTCTCCCTCTACATGTTTGTAATCCTTGCAGATATTTTTTATGGTAATAAAATAGGAATCTAATGTAGGCAGAATGCCTCCAATGTATAATCACTGGTACAGTTGTCACAATGGAGGCTGGGATTGATGTCTAACAACCCCACCAAAAATGACAATTTTCAAAGCTTTGTCACTGTAAGTAGCATTGCTTCCCTTCTTTGAGAAAAAAGTGCAGGCCATAAATATGGAGCATTCTAGATGTGAAATTTCTCAAGAATTGTAAAAATTCTACCTTTAAAAGCTAAAAGTGGCAAAAAGAGAAGGAATGCCTCGACAGACAATATGTTGGGTCCATGTTGATCCAGACACTGCTGCTCTGGTATCGTTCCTGGATTTTTATTTAATTTGGTCCTTAAAGCATCTTTTGAGGTCATGTTTGCTCAGCTCAGAGATCTGCCAACAGCAATGCCTGATCATTAGTGGCCTTTTTATTGTGCCTCATGACAGTGTGGCTCTCAGAATTTGCCCCCGTGCCTTTGTAAGTCAACCCTTGCCTCTGCATCAGTCAACAGGTAATTTTTTATTTTTCCTACATACACCCTATGGGAAAGAGAAGGAAGCTGCAACATTGCCAGCACTTAAATAGAGCAGTCAAGCAGAAAAAAAAAAAACAAAAAAACACCACTATTTCACTTAGTCTCCTTTGCCTGACCAACACCAAGTAGGTAATTTAGCTCTGATTGAAATAATTTAGGTACAACAATAACAGAAACCAAAACTATATACTACACTTGTGGCACACACACAAAAACATAAACCACACACACACACACACAAACACATATATATGTATACACACACACACACAGTTTGTGCCCAATTATCCTGTTGATGGAGGAAATCTATGTGGCTACATCAGCTGTAAATACCATGCAGTACCCTACCTTAAAAAGATGTGTATGTGTGTTTGTGAGTGTGCACACATATGCATACGTGTATCTGTGTAAAATTATATATAGCTTAAATTATTGAGAATAGAATATTAAAATCCTTCCATATATTGTGGGATCTCATATTTATGATTTTCCTATTTGGATCCCACCTGCCCGCTTACAAACAAAAACAAACAGCTCATTATCCCCTTGATGGCTTCCAACTCTTTGAAAAGAAAGATAACGTTGGTGTATCAATTTCCTAAAATAAAATTTTGAAAAGCTTTTCTCATATTGTAGTAGGTTTGAATCTTGGGGCATCAAGCACCATGATTTTCCCCACTCCATCTTTACAACTGTCAGGGCATGGCAACATCTCATGGTTTCACTATCTGAGGGAATATTCAAGAAATGGAGCCTTAGAAAATTCTGATATTTCTCAGAGAAAAATTTAAATGAAACTAAACACTGAGCAATATGCTCATCTGGATGTGTGGTAGATTTGGCACTGGAGTATGTTTGCAAACATACACTGTGCATGGTGTTCTGTCAGTTCATTTTTATAAGATGAGCCCACAGGCCCAACGTCATTGGACCAAGCTCTGTTAATACAACGGCTTGCAGTGAGGGAAGGGGACAAATAACTCATGTGGTTTCTGCTGATGTGTGAAAGGAAGTGAAGTTTGGAAGTGATTTACTAGTAAATGCTTCACAACCAACTCTCCAGGAAAAAAAAATTGTAGTCTTTGCCAATTGCCCTGATGAAAGTACTCTTATCATGTCTGATGTCTGACATCACTAAATGCAGAGTTGAGAAGAGAAGCAAACAATTGGTCCTTGTGAGCCAATATGAACAGTTTTAACACACCACTGAAGCTTGATCGAAGAGGGACTGAGCTATGATGAATATCATAATTACAAAAACAAAAGATCTTTTGATGCTATCCTGGCCTCAGCTCTCCTATAGAGAGATGAATCCATTCTTTTTCTCGCATAGTGGCTTTTCTTTGTTCTAGTTGACTGGGTACCATTCATTTTTCTTGTCTTTAGGGCTTAGCCAGGCATCAGTCTGATGTGTAAGATATAGGGATAGCACAAAAAATAGGTCTAGAGACCACAGAGATTCAAATTCAAAATAAACACTAGGGTTTCTCTATCCTTCATCTTTAGATGTAATCTTTACGAGATATGGGTCTTTGTGTTGATACAACTGGGGGAGAAAATTGGAAGGAGATTGGACAAAACCTTGTTCATAACATCTTTATAAAAGTATCCTTCTCCAAATAGAATTTCATCAGAACATTGCTACCTGTCATGGTGCTTCCAGCTAGGAACATGATAACAATAATAAATCCTAGACCTGAATCTTATTGCCCCATTATGGCTCTCATCTCCTGGTCCGTCTCGAGCTCTCTTTCTTTCTCTCTCTTTCTAAATGGACGTCAGGTACACAGTATTAGATAAACAAAAATCTTCAGTTCATGACACTCTCATCATGGTTCCATGCCTGTAATCTTTTATCTCTTTATTCACTGGTTGATTTTCAATAAAATATTTAACACAGTGACTGTATTACTCAATCTATTAAAATTGACAATAATCTAGTAGACCTATATGTTCCTTCTTCCCGGTCCTTGACTAAGATAACTACCATGCATAATTTTATTATACACTTTTTAAAAAATAATCCTATCACATATATATTCTATAGTGTAAAAAAATATATATATATACATATATATATATATATATTTGTTTAATCTGGAACTCAGTGAGTGATGACCTGTGTTAAGTTCTTGGTTCTACCAGTAATGAGCATTGTGATTTTGGGCAAAGGCGTTATCTTAAAATTTATTTTCTCACCTTTAAAATGAGAATAATTATATATTGTTTAATACTGAGTATTCTTGAACTTCATGAAAAAGGCACTATGCTTTATGTAGTCCCCAGGACTTTCTTTTTACACATAGCATCATTTAACTAGGGTTTATCCATGTTGTTGCAGGTAGATGCAGTTTATTCTATCCACTGCAGTTTATCTCGGCTAACTCTCAATAAACAGCTTCAAAATTAGCTAAGTTATATGAAGGTTTTCTTGGAAAAGCTTAATAGATGTTGTCATGGATTGAATCATGTCCCTGCAAAAATGTGTGTATCCATTTGGCTGGGCCATGATTCCCGGTATTGCGTGGTTTTCCTATATGTTGTAAATCCTGCCTCTAAGATGTTAATGAGGGAGGATGCGTGGCAGTTGTGTTAGTGAGGCAGGACTCAATCTACAAGATTGGTTTGTGTCTTGAGGCAATCTCTTGAGATATAAAAGAGAGAAGCCAGCAAAGAGACAGGGGGATCTCATACCACCAAGAAAGCAGTGCCAGGAGAAGAGTGCGTTGTTTGGACCCAAGGTTTCTGTGAGGAGAAGCTCCTAGTCCGAGGGTAGACTGATAAGAAGGCTGATAGAGACAGAGAACATCTTCCCTTGGAGCTGACGCCCTGAATTTGGACTCTTAGCCTACTTTACTGTGAGGAAATAAACTTCTCTTTGTTAAAGCCATCCACGTGTGGTATTTCTGTTATAGCAGCACTAGATGACTAAGACAGATATATTGCTATGTTTTCCAAGAAGTGTATTCAGAAGAACTTGACCCACAAACTATGATCGACACATTTTTGTAACATGAAAAATAAGGGGAAATTATTTTTTAAGTTAGATTATCTTCTATTTGTAATGCATGAACTAGTACTTGATATTAAATAACTACAAGTGATGTGCTAATGTAGGAGGAAGATTTCTGATTTTAATGTTATTCAGCTTCATATATGGGACAGTTGTTGAGGGAGAGGGAGACCTTGGCTAGACTCTCCATGCCTATAAATAATTTCTTCTTCAAACTACTTGGTGTGTAGCAATTTTAAACCTCTGTCTTTATAAGCCCCAAATATATTATCTTTCTGTTTCTGCTACACTCAAATTTAGTTCATCAAACTATTACTTCCTTATAATTTCTAGATATTTGAAATTTCCTTAAGACCATCTGAAAGGGAAATCAGATGCTATTTACCCTTGAGATAAAATGACAGGTATGGCCAGAATCAGTATCCCATATAGTGATAGACACAAACGTGATAGGAACTTTTTGTGTATGGTGCAATTTAAATTACTAGAAATAACAATAGAAATGGTTTCATGGTCCATTTTCCCTGCTACCCTTCTGATGAAGAAGACGACAAAGATGACAAAGAAGGTGAGATCATGGATTTTGAGTACAAAATAAATTCACTGATAAGTCCCAAGCTTAGTTCACTTTAACCCTGTCTCCTAGAAGGCAGGTCACATGTTTCTGGGCTGCAACTACCTTCTCTGGATCATTGTTAATCCCTTGTAGCCATTCACGTTTGAGGATTTTACATACCCTTTCTACTCTTCAATCATGGGGAATAAAAACTAAGACTCAAAATAATGAGCTTTAACTTTGTGGAGCTTCAGGTTTCAAAGAGCCATAGAGCCTCACCAAACTGCTCCACAACCTGGGGTGGAGACCTTTTTATAAACATTCTAACAAAATGGCTTTTTGTTGTTGATCTTTTTCTACATTTTTCAAAAGTCATGCTGAATAATCATGGTCTAGTGATAATACATGAATCCTTAATGTTAAAAATTCAGGTAGCGTAGAGCGGAGAGAATTGAGATATTGGTGGTTCAGTGCTGGAATTCTCACCTTCCATGCGAGAGACTCAAGTTGAATTCCTGGGCAGTGCACCTCAGGCAACCTCGTTACCTGTCTGTCAGTGGAGGCTTGTATATTGCTATGATGCTGAACAGGTTTCAGCAGAGTTTCCAGGCTAAGATGGAGTAGAAAAAAAGGCCTAGAGAGCCGCTTCCCAAAAAAAAAAAAAAAAATCAGCCATTGAAAACCCAGTGGATTACAATGGTCCATTCCACAACTGATCATGGATGTGGTACAAGACCAGGCAGTGTTTCATTCTATTGTGTATGGAATCACCATGTGTCTGGGGACAACTAATTGGCAGCTAACAACAACAACAGAGCAGAGAAATAATTAATCTGGAAGGCGATGAGTGATGGACTGGGTTGAATTCTTTGTTCTACCACTAGTAAACATTGTGATTTGGGGCAAGGAACTTTATCTTAAAATTCCTTTCTCATTTCTAAAATGGCAATAATAAGAAGTACTTCAGAGTATTGTGGTGAAAATTAAGTTATATAATGCTTAACAGACACTAAATAAAGGTATATGGATCCTGAGGTGGGCCAGTGAGGGACATCTGTGGAGAGCTTTTAAGTGTAATCTCTAAGGACAACAAGGAGCTGTCTCTCACTTCATGGACCGGCAAGGCCAGCTCCATTTCTGTGAAGATGCTATCTAGCCTTTCTGTTTCTGTCTAGTGAATGGTTTGAAGAGCTGGAAATAAAGAGGCACTCAGACAAAGAAACAGTTATCCTGGCCCTCTGAGGAAAAGTCTAGATTAGGATCCATGGATATTTCCCTTCAGCTCCACATCTCTAATGAAATATTTAAATAAGAGAGGCAATTTACATTAAGTGTACATAAAATAACTTCACTTAAACAGGGGAAAATGTGAACTTTGCAGTAAAATCATGTAAAAGAGTACTAGCAAAGGTGGAGAACACTTTTGGCACACTTGAAAAATGATTTTTGTGCCTCAGTTACTATATCTGTAAAATGAGGTTAATTAAGTGTTATTGTGAGGATTAGAACTAATGTATGAGAAATATCTGGCACAGAGCAAGTGTTCTCTGTATGAAGTTAACTCTTATTTTTGACAGTATGAGAAATGTCAATTATACAGGCTATACAGAGGAAGGACAAGATATATAAAGGACAAGAGGAATAAAGATTCAGGTACAAATTCCAGTGTGTTGCCCTGAATACAGTGTCTATCTCATAGTCAGCTTATCTCTAGACCAAGACATATATAGAAGAGTAACAATCTTAATTATGAAGAACTTTGGAACTCGTCTGATCTATCTTCCTTCTCCATGCAGGAATCTCCCTTTAAATCATAGTTCTTTGGGTCCTAAGCCAGGAAGACATTCTCAGAGATTATCTGGAGATCAGATCTTGTTCATTCTTTATTTCTTTGTTGAGTAAAACATGGCATATTGTGTTTCAACAGAAGTATGTCCAAAATGCTACAGTGTCATGGAGAAAAAAAAATGCTAATGCTTTACTCTTGTAATAGTTCATGACCATTTTTCACACTAGGATTTCCTAATGTTAAACATAGTCAGGGAAAACAAGTTTTAGTACTCTCAGGGGATCCCTTATGACAGTGTCCCCTTCCCTACCCATAAAGCCTAGGCTATGAGATCTTTAAATTCTTCGCTCTCCCCACAGTAAAACATGGTGCTTGGGTAGAACCTGACTTGTCATCTACTTGGATGTCTAGCGAGAGCTCATTGCAGTTCCTTTCCAAGGTAACTGAAAATAATTTCTTATTTGACTGCAACTATGTAATAAAATTAAGACTTCTGGGGTCAAAGACCTAGGCATGAGGTTCTTTTTGCTCCCACACAAGGGTAGGATAGAGGATACCTTTAATTCTGATGCTGACTAAATTCTAGCTTCACCATTTACCAGCTGCAAAACAATGAGCAAGTTGTCAAACCACTGTAAGCTCCAGTTTCCTCATCAGCGAAACTGCAAAAACAGTACCTTCCTCATAGTGCTGTAAAATTACATGGGATGCTATATGCAGTTGGCATAGTACCTAGCACAAAATACTAAATAAATTTAGCTGTTAAAAAAAAAAAAACTAAGTAAATTAATTTCTTTCTTTTTAATTATTATTTTTATTATCTGTGCTTTTCAGGCTGTCTATTGGCTCATGTACACTATCTTTGGGGACACGGAAGACTGTGATCTCTCAGCCAGACCATGGCAGCCCAAATGTCACAAGCTCAGGGAGCCTACAAGAAGAAAGAAGACATAAATTCAAGAGATTGCAAAAGGATCTCGCTGTACTGAGCCTGGAATTACATGAAAAGAAATCTTTTAAGAGTTATTTCCTATTCAAAGAGAATTTGCTGCATTATTAAATTCCACCATACTGGGAGCTTTGCTTTTTCACATTTGTGCTTTCACATCTTACTTATTATTGCTCCAGCCTCGATGGGGTAAAGGAAACTAGGAAGAGAAATGCTGAGCAGTAGGTCATAAAGGAGATGTTTGCAGGGATGAGAATAGCTCCAGCTTTCTGCCTGTATTAGTGAGGTGCTTTTAACTTTTCAAAATACTTTTATTCATATCTTTTTTATTGGGGTTGGTAGCAAGCAGCTGGCCCACAGTGAAGCTAGGACCCCTAGGTATAAAGCTCCTAGATAATAAACAAATCTATGCCCTGCCCACTTGCCCCACCTCCAAAAAACACTCAGAATAATATGAATACTGTGGCTATTTTATAGCAACATTTTCACTTACTGAGTATCCACCATGTGTGACATCTATGCCAAAATCTTAGATGTGTTATCTACGTAATTTTTAAAACAACCCTTCAAAGTAGGATTTTTTGTTCATTTGTTTTGTTTTTCATATCAATGTCCTGTTCAAGGTCATACAGGTAATAAGTGGCAGAGCTTGATTTGAATGCAGAAATTTAACACCAAAATAGGTTAATTACTCTACTATAATGCTGAAAGCTTAGTCATATGCTTGGAAACAGACCAGGGATACAGAAACTAGTGGCAGCTTCTATCCAGAGCTAAAGGAACAGAGGAGACCCTCGGAAGGAGAATAACATCTCACTGTTAGTAATTATTTAAGTGGCTAATGTCAGTTAAAGAAATACGAGACAAAGAGGGTGAGGTGGAGGGACAGGTGATTGTAAAGGGCCTACCAGGAGACAGCAAATACAAGATCACGTTGGGGAAAGGGTGCTGGCTGGCTCTGTGGTTAAGGTATAAAAGGAAGGAGTCTCAGTAAAATGTAATCCAGGACCTGTTTCTGTAACCACTTATCTCGCTAAGTTTAATAGACCTTGGTCCCTGCCATCTGGCAACCGTTTAGGAAAAAACATAAATAAATAAACAAGGAAGTAAGGCTTAATAAGTTATTTCTGAATTGGTGGACTTTTCGGCATGAAGAGATTTTTGAGGAGCAGGATAAAGAAAGAATTGTTGTTAGCAGCCATAGAGTTGCACCCCGCCCCCTGCCCCGACTTATGGTGACTCCATGCACAACAGACCAAAACTCTGCCCGATCCTCAGCCATCCTCATGACAGGTCCTGGGCCATTCTCATGGTTAGTTGCAGATTGAACCATTGTGATCCATAGGGTTTCCATTTTCTGATTTTTTCTAAGTAGATCACCAGGCCTTTCTTCATATTAGTCTGGAAGCTCCTCTGAAACCTGTTCAGCATCATAGCAACATGCAAGCTTCCAATGACAGATGGGTGGTGGCCGCATATAAGATGCGTTAGCTGGGAATGAAACCCAGGTATCCTGTATGGAAAGAGAGAATTCTACCACTGAACCACCACTGTCCCCAGTTAGGAAAGAATAGGAGTTCTACTTTAGAAACAAGGAACCCATAAATGTTAACTGACTCACCCAAAATTTCTTGTGGGACTTGGTTCCAGTTACCTGGCACATTGCTTTTAGTCCTAATTGTTCGAGAATTAAACAAAGTAGCATAAGTTCTCTAAATTTTCTAAATTCACAATGTTTCACTTACTTATAACCAACTGACTCTTTTGCTCAGAAAGCAATGGGGATCCTTTGTGAAAAATGGGTGTAGTATGGTAGTGGTGGCTCTCCCCAGCCTATGTCACCAGGAATCACCTCGAAGCCTCCAGCTGTTTTCTGATGTATCTGTGTCGAGTGGAGGCATTTTGTATTATATGCCCTCTTCTCATTTATGCCTTGTGTCTTTTCTTTTTTGTGCCTTTTCTTAAGTTGTACCTATGCCACAAGCCTACACTCCAATTCCGTCCACCCTCTGCTCCCTTAGGTGACCTCAGTAAGCTTTCTCTACATTGGTTCAGCCTGTTTACCAGAGCTTATCCCTTCCTCATCTTTCTGACAAGACCATGAACTTCTTGGTTAGAACCCGAGTCTTATGTTTCTTCTATATTCCCCAATAGCAACACCAAAGATGAGCTCAATAAATCCTTGCTGAATAACTATAGAATTAACCTTTTCTAACCATATATCATCAGAATTTTTAAAAAGTATATTCAAATATAGTGTGGCACTTGGATTAAAGGGTAATGCTGATTTTCCAATAAAAAATGTTTCCATTCCACAGAAAATCACTCAACTTTTAACTGATCTGTTGTTAGGTGTTGGGAAAGATAATAGCTATGGTCTTGATTTGATATGGCCTGATGATTCAGGCTGTATCTACCCAGCCAATGGCATGGAGTCTGTATGGCAGCTGAAGCCATGAGGAGGCACCTTCCTGCCATAACCCCCTACTCCCCGGGTACTGCTGCTACTGTAATTTGCTACACAATCTCTTCTTATCTCTAACAGATGATGTAGAAATGGCATGTTTTATTTGAAAGCATACTGAAAGATACATTTAAAGCACATCTATTTTGATCTGGTATTTGTATCATGCCTTAGATCTGGGACTTCATCCACTTTAGGAAAACAGTCCATCTTCTTTTTACAGAGGAAAGGAAATCTATACATTATCTGGAGTTGAAGGGACCATTTTAGCATTTCAGTTATGTTTTGTCATTCAAGAAGGTCTTAAGGCCCTGTCTTTATGAGGTATAGAAATTGTAGATCAGTAAGAACATGGGCTTTGCTGTCACAGAGATCTAAATTTGAAACCAAACTGTGCTACCAATTAGCTGTGTGACCTCAGGGAAGTTACCTACCTTCTTTACATATAAACTGCCTTATTTCTGAAACCATCAATATAACACCTTCTTTGTAGGGTTTGAGATAATACACATGGAAAATGTCTAGTATGAGGGGGCATTGAGTTCAAAAATTTTTTTCCTCTTTTATTCCAGGTGTTCTGGAATGAAACATATTAGATCTGATGTTTTCCACAAAGCTGAGGTAGAAATGAGGGGAAATGGATAGGTGGTTTGAGAATATATATGGAAACTGGCTATTAACATAGGTCAATTTAAAAAAAAGGAGATTTTATCTTTATCTAAGTAAAATATGTTGTTGACAACCTTCACCTCCATTGAGTAGGTGAGTCTTGTTTCAGGCTGTGAGAAGAGACTGAATAGAATCATTCAAATATGCCAAAACGACACACTTACAAAAAAAAAAATCTAGAAATATTCATTAGCCTATGTATTAATCTATGGTTGGCATTTGGAGGCAGTTGGCCAATTTGTAGCTAAATGAGTCAGAATGAGACTAAGATTAGATGAAACTTTGACCTCAGTCTGGAAAGTAGCCCCAAAATACGTGACCTTTTAACTGTGTCTCATGCTTTAAAGTGAAGGGAGATGTATCATATTTGTGATCAATACAAGCTGGCAAAATCAGAGCTCGGGCCCTAAAGATGAAGTTTGCATGGGATGATATGGTTAACCCACTTATATTAACTAAAATTGATATTACTAACTAGCCCCACCTCCTAATATTGTTGTCATGGAAAACTGACTGCCCTCAAGACTTCTGGCTAGCTCAAATTCTTGGACAACATAGTTCTAAATGTTGTCTCTCTATTCCAGCAATGGAATGAAATAGTTCACCATTACAGAAAACAATGGGGCTATGTTTACAAAGCCAATTTTGTGGATACTCATCATCTCTCTTTTCCCTCTCACCCACCTCAACTGGTTGGTCATGGAATGTTACATAGTGGATTATGATGAACATTATGAATAATTTGGGGTTGATTTAATTTTTTCCTTAAGAGGTTTTGGTAGTTACTGTGTTTAGGTCCCCTTCAGGAATGAAGACATCAGTACCGTAGCATCTGGGAATTCTGCTACAGACAATCCTCAGCTGTTAGTCTCTTCAGGGGTTATCTCAGCTGAAGAGAGCCACCTGACCCAAAGTCATACCCTCTTCATTGGGTGGCCCTTATCCAACGACAGATCAATGTGGGAGTATAAAGTACAGCTCTCTCACCCCAACTTGTTTTAACTCTTAAGTGCCATCCTAGTTCCAGAGCACCTCAGGGGTGGATTGAAGATGTTGCAGCTCAACTTCTCCCTCTGTCCAATTCTGCTGACTCTCCCTCTCTTCCTCAGCTATTGATCCCAAAATCATTGCATAATAAAAGTCCTGCATACTAACCTTCATCACAAAGTTGGCTTCCAGGGGAAATCGGCCTACAGAAGAATCTAATTTAAGGCCTGATTCTCTTGAGACATCATGCTGGATTCTTGTAGTTCACACTGATCTGCTCTTCCATTACCTTCTATGATACAAACAATCCTTATCATATTATTTAATATTTATTTCAAAGTTTGCATACCCATGACCTGTTAGGTGCTTCTGGCCCTCAGATTTGTTTTAATAGGCATGAACATTATTTTAAGATATTTTAGATTTAAATGATTTTGGTGTGGTAAGCATTCTCCAATTCATGATGAATCCTACTTCTCCATATTATCTTATATTCACTAGCTTCACCAGTTTTTTTTTTTTTTTCTTACTTGCACAACTCTGAAGGCATTTGAGTTTGGGATCCCTTACATACTTTTGGGCCATATTATATTTGTATAGTTTCATCAGGCGTGTTGACAGGTGGAATATAAGTTCCTAGAAAGCATATACTCTGTCTAGTACCTTGTGATGAAATCTGTGGTTTTCTTCCCAGTATGCACATCACCCTTATTCCAACGCACAGGAGTATGTCGTTTGAGTGGGACCAGTTGCATGTTTGATATCCCGTTTCTGTCACAGATAATGAGACATCTGGTTGGTACTCAAAAAAGATCAGCAAATCAGTCATTCAATTTAAACCCATCAAATGAGTCCACCATAGTCCAACGTTGTTTGTTTGGAGGACATTTCTGAGAAAGAATTGGCTAAGATACCTGGATCCAGGAAGTATATTTATCTAACTATAATACCATTTGTCAAGTAGCCTACACCCTCAAATACAACAAATTTTAATTAAGAGTTTTACGTTTTAGCCTCTAAAACAGTTATCTGGTTGTTTATTACCCAGAAATGAGGGTAGGAGGATCCAGTTCAAAGGGTGTAAGGATGGGGTTGAATGGACTTCTAATGTATTGGTGTACCTCGAGTATATCAAATAAATGCTCTATATTTCCGCTTCTTCATTCTTAGATGAGGATAGTGATACCCAATAACCTCAGTTAACATCATTGGCCTTGAGTTGATAGTATCTAATGCAACTTCTAGTTCTTGATTTACCAGTGGATGTGTTTGTGTAATAAGAGAATATATACGTGCATGGGCACAATCAAGCTCTTGTTCTCTTGTAATGTTCTATTAAACAAGATAACGGATGGATGTAGAAATGGTCAAATTTAACAATGCCTAAAGTGTTCATTTTCTTTTATTATGTACAACGTGGGAAAAAGAAACTTCAAACCATCAACACCAGGGGAAACATAAATTCTAGTACATCAACTTGATGGAGCTTTACACAGCCACTAAAATACATATGAAAGATATGTAAAACAATGAAAAATCTGTTTAGGATATCATATCAAGAAAAAACAGTACGCAAAATTGCATGCTAGAATTACAACTATAAAAAATAGGTATATATTTGGACCAAGTCTGTATGAAAACTGAAGAAAATTAAAACTGTTGTTTCAGTGTTACAGAATTATGAATTTTTTTCAAAATGTTCTTTAATGTTATATTGTTTTTGAAAAAAAATATTGTTCAGATGAAAAGAATTACAAAGAATAAAGCAATCAGGTTTTCTTGAAGCGAAGCAGTAACATGAAAATCAAGTATTATTATTATTATTATTTTTTGATTCACATCAAGCAGAGGAAGTTTTCCAGAATCCTAAAATGGTGACTCAACTAAGAGTTATGACAATAAGAGAGTGGAGAGAGATATAGAAAAGGGAATATGAAGGCAAAAGGCCTATTACACACTCTTTTTAAGACTGTTTCTCCTTCCTCTTTTCTGACTTCAACATCGACTCTTGTATCTTTATACATTCTTGCGGATCCAACCTCTCTGCTCCTTAAAACAAATTAATATGCAGATTCTCAAGAACTGGGTTAAGAGTAATCAGTTATGTTTGCAGAAATACCAAGAAGGAGTCCCTTGTCTACCTTTTTAGAGCAGTTTCGTATTGTAATGTATCTGAACATGTAGAGAGTGGCCAGCTGGGGATTAAGGAGACAGACAATCTCTGTGGTTGAATCTACAGCTATAGACATTTGTCATGCTAAATTTTCAACTAGATATATCTTACTTAATATTGTTATAAACTTTTTTTAATTGTATTTGACTGTCTATTGGAAGGAGGGGACAACATGAATCATTTTAAGTTATAAAACCTTTTAAATTGTGGGCCTTTATCCTGTGATATGGTATTACATTGACTTAAATTCTATTTCCATGTGTATAATTAATTAAACGTAATTTAAAATACAGGCTCTTCGGCATGAATAGTGTATAATTATATTGTCGCAATGGCCTATCAGTTATAAATTGAATCAGGCTTTTCCACACTGATAACAGTTTACCCATTTATTCTAACTGCCAGAGAGTACTTTAACATAGAATTTTTATATGTATCTTTTTAGGCCATATAAAGATAAGGTATTACCATTTCTTTACCCCAACATCAGAAGCCATGTCCTTCCTCCATCAATGATCTTAATATTCAAGGCAGGGTTATTAACCATTATTTTAGTATCTCATTGTACATTTCCTACAACTGCTGTTTGAATTTCACAACACTGTCAGTTGCTGCCCTATATATACAACAAAGTATGCAAATACAATGTGTATTAGGGCCCTTCTTCCAGTCTGGGTGCTAATGAATAAGGTGCCACATATTTGGTGCCCAGATAGATAGACTGTGAGAATCATTAATGCTCTTCATGAAATAGTTGTGGCTCTTTACTTTATAATCTCATGCGAGGATTATATAACTGTACTCGGTTTTAACTTAGACTGTCCATGTGATTTTCTTTGGCCAATAAAAACATTTATAGAAGTGTCATGCATTGCTTGTGGGAGTAAGCATTAAAAGCCAGTGTGTAATTTGCCTCTTCCCCTTCTCACTGCAGCAGTGACTCAGAAGCATTTGGCAAGATGAAGACTTTGTCAGTTTGGCTACCCAAGGAACCAACATGAGCAGAATTGCCCACCGATCTATGTTGAATATGTAGCTTGAGTGAGAAACAAACATCTGATTTGTTATGCCACTGGAACTTGTGGCGTTTTTTGTCACCACAACATAATGGAACTATCCTGATTGAATCACAATGAGTAAAGATCTAAGTTTTTCAGATTTTACTCATAGCCTTTAGAAAAAAAAAAAAGTGTATTTAGCATTTTACACAAAGGAAAGACGTATGAATTGTGTATGTAAACTACTAAGCATAATAATCAAACTAATATCTATGAACTCACCACCCAACTGAAGAATGGGAAAATTCCTATACTTTTTGAAATTTTATGCTTCTCCTATACCTTGACATCTTGCCTCCCCTCAAGATAAAATCACTATCTTGCATTATTAGTTTACTATTGCCTTGATTCTTAATTGGTATAAGTAAGTTGAGTATTAAAAATGAAACAGAATGCAAGAGACTACATAGATTATGATATCATTTTTATGAAGTGTTGTTAGGTGCCGTTGAGTAGGTTCAGACTCTTAGCTACCCTAAGTACAAAAGAATGAAACACTGGCGACTCCTGAGCCATCCTCATAATCATTGCTATGCTTGAGCTCATTGTTGCAGCCACTGTGTCAATCCATCTTGTTGAGGGTCTTCCTCTTTTTCACTGACCCTCTACCAGGAGCCCTGGTGGTGCAGTGGTTAAGAGGTATGGCCAGCTATGGCTGCTAACAAAAGCGTTGGTAGTTTGAATCCATCAGTTGCTCCTTGGAAACTCTATGGGGCAGTTTTACTCTGTCCTATAGAGTCACTTTGAGTCAGAATCGACTTGACAGCAACTGGTTTGGTTTTGGTTTGGTTTCTACTTTACCAAGCATGATGTTCTTCTCCAGGGACTGACCCTACCTGATAACAAGTCTAAAGTATGTGAGATGTAGTCTTGCCATCCTTGCTTCTAAGGAGCATTCTGGCTGTATTTCTTCCGAGACAGATTTGTGCATTCTTTTGGCAATCCATGATATATTCAATATTCTTCACCAACATCATAATTTAATGGCGTCAATTCTTCTTCAGTCTGCCTTGTTCACTGTCCAGCTTTTGCATGCATATGAGGTGATTGAAAATGCCATGGCTTGGGGCAGGCGCACCTTAGTCTTCAAGGTGACATCTTTGCTTTTAACACTTGAAAGAAGTCTTTTGCAGAAGACTTGTCCAGTGCAATGTGTTCCTTTGATTTCTTGACTGTTGCTTCCATGGGTGTTGATTGTGGATCCAAGTAAAATGAAATTCTTGACAACTTCAATCTTTTCCCGGTTTATCATGATTTTGCTTATTGGTCCAGGTGTGAGGATTTTTGCTTTCTTTATGTTGAGGTGTAATCCATACTGCAGGCTATAGTCTTTGATATTCATCAGTAAGTGCTTCAAGTCCTCTTCACTTTCAGCAAACAAGTTGTATCATCTGCATTATTCAGGTTGTTAACGAGTCTTCTTCCAATCCTGGTGCAGCGTTCTCCTTTATATAGTCCAACTTCTCAGATTATTTGCTCAGCATACATTTTGAATAGGTATGGTGAAGGATACAATCCTGACGCATACCTTTCTTGACTTTAAATCATGCAGTATCCCCTTGTTCTGTTTGAATGATGGCCTCTTGATCTATGTACAGGTTCCTCATGAGCACAATTAAGTGTTTTGAAATTCCCATTGTTCTCAATGTTATCTATAATTTGTTATGATTCACACAGTGGAATGCCTTTTAATACTCAATAAAATCACAGGTAAACATCTTTCTGGTATTTTCTGCTTTCAGCCAAGATCCATCTGACATCAGCAGTGATATTCCTCATTCCACAGCCTCTTCTAAATCCAGCTTGAATTTCTAGTGGTTCTTTGTCGATGTACTGCTAAAGCTGCTTTTGAATGATCTTCAGCAAAATTTTACTTGAGTGTGATATTAATGATATTGTTCAATAATTTCCACATTTGATTGGATCACCTTTCTTGGAAATAGGCATGAATATGCATCTCTTCCAGTCGGTTGGCCAGGTAGCTGTCTTCCAAATTTCTTAGTATAGATGAGTAAGCACTTCCAGCACTGCATCCATTTGTTGAAACATCTCAGTTGGTATTCTGTCAATTCCTGGGGTCTTGTTTTTCGCCAATGCCTTCAGTGCAGCTTGGATCTCTTCCTTCAGTACCATTGGTTCCTGATCATATGCTACCCCCTGAAATGGTTGAATGTTGACCAATTCTTTTTAGTATATGGACTTTGTGGATTCCCTCCATCTTTTTTTAATGCTTCTTGCGTCCTTTAATATTTTCCTCATAGAATCCTTTAATACTGTAACTTGAGGCTTGAATTTTTTCTTCAGTTCTTTCAGCTTGAGAAATGCTGAGTGTATTCTTCCCTTTTGGTTTTCTAGCTCCAGGTTTTTGCACATGTCATTATAATAGTTTACTTTGACTTCTTGAGTCACCCTTTGAAATCTTCTGTTCAGCTCTTTTACTTCATCATCTCTTCAGTTCACTTCAACTACTCTATTTCAAGAGCAAGTTTCAGAGTCTCTTCTGACATCCATTTTGGTCTTTTCTTTCTTTCCTGTATTTTTAATGACCTTTTGCTTTCTTCATGTATGATACCTTTGATGTCATTCCACAACTCATCTGGTCTTCAGTCATTAGTGTTCAAGGCATCAAATCTATTCTTGAGATGGTCTCTTAATTCACGTGAGATACTAAAAGTTCTACTTTGGCTGTCTTGACTTGTTCTAATTTTCTTTGGTTTCAATTTGAATTTGCATATGAGCAATTGAAGGTCTGTTTCGCAGTCAGCCCTTGGTCTTGTTCTGACTGATGATATTGAGCTTTTCCATTGTCTCTTTCCACAGATGGAGTCAATTTGATCCCTGTGTATTCCATCTGGCAAGATCCATGGGTAGTCACCATTTATGTTGTTGAAAAAATGTATTTGCAATGAAGAAGTCATTGGTCTTGAAAAATTCTCTCATGCGATCTCTGGCACCCTTTCTATCACCAAGGCCATATTTTCCAACTGCTGATCCTTCATCTTTGTTTCCAACTTTAGCATTTTAATGACCAGTAATTGTCCATGCATACTGATTGCATGCTCAATCCATTTCAGACTGCAGAAGTTGGTAAAAGTCTTCAATTTCTTCATCTCTGACCTTAGTGGTTGGTGCATAAATTTAAATAATGAGAAGAAACAGCTGCAAACATCCATTAATAATTGGAAAGTGGAATGTACAAAGTATGAATCTAGGAAAATTGGAAATCATCAAATATGAAATCTAATGCATAAACATCTATATCCTAGGCATTAATGAGCTGAAATGGACTGCTATTGGCCATTTTGAGTCAGACAATCATATGGTCTACTATGCTGGGGATGACAACTTGAAGAAGAATGGCATTGTATTCATCGTCAAGATGAACATTTCAAGATCTATCCTCAGGTACAACGCTGTCAGTGATACGATAATATCCATACACCTACTAGGAAGACCAGTTAACAAGACTATTATCCAAATTTACGCACTAACTACTAAGGCCAAAGATGAAGAAATTAAAGACTTTTATCAACTTTTATAAGTACTTCTTGCCTTTTCAATCACATTCTTTGTATAAGTGAACACCTAAGACTACTACTCCACCACCTGTCTGTCAGTTTGTAGTACTGTAGTGACTTGCATGTTGCTGTACCAATAGGGTCATCCCATGGTAGAGAGATTTCAGTGGAGCTGCCAAACTAAGACAGACTAGGAAGAAAGGCCTGGTGTCTACTTCTGAAAATTAGCTATTGAAAACTTTATGGATCACAACAGAATATCACCCAACATCCTGCTGGAAGATAATGCAGGATCAGGCAATGTTTTGATCTGTTATACATAAAGACACCATAAATTGGAGCTGAGTCCACAGCAACTAACAGTTGCAAAAACAACAACAACAACTAGTAATAGTACTAGTTACTGGCCTAATGTTGTTCTAGTAGTTTTATATGGATTAATTCCTCTCTATGAGGTAGGGACTATGTTTACTCCATTTTAAACAGGAAGCAACTGACGCACAGATAAATTACATTCCTTATTCAAGGTCAGGTATATTGTAAATGGCAGAGATGGAATATGGGCATTGAACATTTTGCTCCTGTATTAGATTCTTAATGTTGCTGTAAAAAATTACCAAAAAGTTGCCAACTTAAAGCATTGCAAGTTTATTATTGTACAATTTTGGAGGATCAGAAGCCCTAAATGGATCTGCAACATCCACTTTCTTTCCTTTTCCAGGGTGCTTCATTGCTTGGCTGTGATTCCTTCCTCCATTTTCAAGGCCAGCAACATAGCATCTTCAAATCTCTCTCTGACTCTTATTCTCTAACTTTCTACTTCACTTATCAGGATGCTTGTGATTATATTTGCCCTGTCTAGATAATCCAGTAAATTCTCTCTATTTCAAGATCATTAACTTAATTGCACATGCAATTTCTTTTTGCCATGTAAGGTAACATACTCACAGGTTCCAGGGATTAGGATATGGACATCTTTGGGAGGCCATTTTTCTGTCTACCACAGTTCCCAAGTCTGTAGTCTTCATTGCTATCCTATACTGCCTGTCAAGGGGATGAAGGTAACCTTAGATCAACTCTACTGTGATGTGTAATGCTTAAAATAAACAACATCAATAGCTACAATAGAGAAGAAACGCACTAGAAAACCTACCATCTATATACAAGTATATTCATAATGAAAGAATTCTAATTTGTTATTATGGAGCAAATCTATCAATTCTTCTTCTAGATGTTTTATAATAGAGAGAATTTTAGACTTGGGCAGTGGTAAAGACCTATCTCTGACACTTGCTAGTTTTTATTTATCACCATTTTACAGATGAAGAGTATGATGCTTGGAAAGGTTAAGTAGCTTGCCCAACATAACATAGTAAATAAATGGATTCGTTCCACTTATGACACATAGGTTTTGCTGAACAAGTAAAATAGAAATTAAAAGTTGTGAATTTGAGGAGGGATAAATCACAGTAGGCTTAAATATTTAGGAAGTTTTTCTGCAGTTGTGGGGATTGAATTTACCCGGAAGAATATAAAGATGTATAGTCATAGCGTTATTGCAAATATATAGACTAACTTTACTAATGTTCACAGATGCCTTACTCTAGGCTAGGGAGTTATGCTAGACACTTTCATATACATATTAAAAACAAAACAATAACAACAAAAATCAAACAAAAATCCTGATGAAACAAATAAAACTCTTTGGTATTATACGTAAAGCAAACATAAGATGACTTTGAAATATGGAAAGAAGAAGGCACACTAGCTAAGAACCTCCGGACCCAGGGAACAGTAATCTTTGTTCTATTTTTGCCTCATATAACCCAAACCTAAGCTGAATAAACTGTAAATCCAGAAACGTCAGTGGTCATAGGCAAAAGCTTATGCTCTCTAACTGAAGGACCAGGAAAGGTGTAGCTTAGCAAACGGAAAACTTTTGGATATAATTGCGGAACTCTAATCAAATACCCCCCCCCCCCCGCAACTCATACCAGCAAAAGCAAAGTGGGGAGCCAAGATTTCCACCCTCACAAGGCTGTAACAAGATGCCCCAACACCTGTGTTAAGACATTGGCAGAGAAGGTTGAGTAGAAACTCAAAACTTTCAGTCCTGCCAGGTGGTTACATAGTACTCCCTGGCCCCATGATGTTAGTAGGGATCACGTGGGGAGTCTGGACTTCCATTCCCAAACATCAGTAATGAGGCACCATTTCCCCTCTCCTCTCGCGTAGTATCAGAGGAGGCTTAGCGGAGACTCAAGACTTTCACCATCATCCAGTAGTAATCAGGCACCCTTTCTTATCTGTGGGGTCAATGGAGATCATGTGGGAAGTAGTCATAAGGCACGTCTACTTCTCCCAGCCAGTAAGAAATCAGTGGATGCCAAGTGGGGAAACAAAACTCCCACCCCAATTGATCAATAACAGGAGTCTCGCTTCTTAGATGTCAGTGGATGCCAAGTGGAGAACCTGGACTTCTATCCCCACCTCACAGTAACGAGACAGCAAATTCTCCTCCCCTACAAGAATGGTATCAGAAGAAGTCAGTTAAAATGGAAAATATAAATAAGATCCAATAACATAATAACAACATATTCAGGTTTCAGTTGAAAATCACTTGTCATACCAAAAATCAGTAAGATCTCAAATTAAATTTTTAAAACAGAACACCAATAAATAGCAACACTTAGATAACAAACATGTTAAGATTATCTGAGAAAGATCTTAAAGCCTTCAACATAAAATTCTTCAAAGAGTAATTATGAAATGAAAAAATAGATAATCTTAGCAACTACACAGAGACACAGAAAGTTTCGGCAAAGTAATAGAAGATACTAATGGAAATTCTAGAATTAAAAAAGTACAATAATGGAAATAAAAAGCCCAGTGAATGAGCTCAAGAGCAAAATGAAGAGGACAGAGGAAAGAATCAGTGAAATGAAAGATGGAACTATAGAAATTACCCAATATGAGCAACAAAGAAAAAATAGACTGAAAAAAAAAAGGACCTGTGAGAATATAACAAAAAATATAAAATTATTGGAGCCCTGGAAGGAGAGGGGGAGGAAGAAAGGGGAAAGAAAAAGTACTAAAAATAATAATAATAACTGAAAACTTCCCAAACTTGAAAGAAAACATCCATCTATAGATTTTAGATGCTGAGGGAGCCTGTAACACAATAAACTCAAAGAAATATACATCAAGATACATCATATTCAAATTTATGGAAACTAACAACAAAAAAAACTTGAAATCAGCCAGAGAAACATGACACCTTACCTACAGAGGAAAAAAAAATTGAATGACAGCAGATTTCTTATCAGAAACTAGGGAGACCAGAAGGAAGTGGCACACCATTTTTCAGGTGCTCTAAAAAGAAAAAAACAAAAAAAAAAAACAGAAAAAAACATCAATTCCAAATCCTCTATCCAGCTAAAATAACTTCCAAGAATGAAGGGAAAAAGAAAACTTTCTCAGGTGAAGGAAACTAAGAGAATTTATCACTAAAGACCACCCTAAAAATAAATGATTAAAAGAAGTTCCCTAAGCAGAAAGGAATCATGGAATATCAGAAAGGAAGGGGGGGAAAAAAAAAGCAAAAATATGGATAAATTTAGTAAACATCCCTTTTCCTCTTGGCTTTTTAAAAATAGGATGCTATATCTCACTCAAACTAGAAAAACAGGTACACTAAGATTCTGATAAATTATGTACATATAATATAATACAGAAATAAATAAAATATTTATACAAAGATATATACTTAGAAACACCAGGGAAAAGAAAAATAAAATTAAAAATTTTTTTTAAGTAACTCAAAGAAGGCAGAAAAAAAAATAGAGAATTAAAAACAAAACAGAAAAACAGAAAACAAAAAGTAAAATGGCAGATTTAATCCCTAACATTTTGGTATTTATATTAAGTGTAAATGGTCCAAATACACTAATTAAAAGACAAATATTGCCAGAGTGGATTAAAAATATGAAACAACTATATGCTGTCTACAAGAAACTCACCTCAAATATAATTATATTGGCAAGTTGAAAGGACAGAAAGAGATATATCATGCAAAGATTTGTCAAAAAAATGGAAGTGGCTCCACTGATATTAGATAAAACAGACTTCAGAACAACAACAACAAAATAGCAGAGACATAAAGGTCAATATATCAGGATTAAAAGGTAAATCCAACAAGAATGCATAGCAATCCTAAACGTATATGGACCAAACAACAGAATTGAAAAATAGGTGAAGGAAAAATGAACAGATCATAGCTAAAATAAATAAGAAGAACAAAGAAGAATTGATGCCTTTAAATTATGGTGTTGGTGAAGAATATTGAATAACATGGACTGCCAGAAGAATGAACAAATCTGTACTGGAAGAAGTACAGCCAGAATGCTCCTTAGCAGCAAGGATGGCAAGACTTCATCTCACATACTTTGGACATTTTATCAGGAGGGACCAATCCCTGGAGAAGGACATTGTTATGGGTTGAATTGTTTCCCCTAAAAATATCTGTCACCTTGACTGGGCCATGATTTCCAGTATTGTGTGAATTGTGCACCATTTTGTCATCTGATATGATTTTCCTATGCGTTGTAAATTATATCTCTATGATGTGATGAGATGGGATTAGCAGCAGTTATGTTAATGAGTCAGAACTCAGTCTATAAGATTAGATTGTGTCTTAAACCAATCTCTTTTGAGATATAAAAGACAGAAGCAATCAGAGAGATATGGGGACCTTATATCACCAAGAAAGCAATTCTGGGAGCAGAGTGTGTCATTTGGACCTGAGGTTTCTGCACAGAGAAGCTCCTAGACCAGGGGAAGATTGATGAAAAAGACCTTCCTCCAAAGCCCACAGAGAGAGAGCTAATACCCTGAATTTGAACTTGTAGCCTACTAGACTGTGAGAGAATAAATATCTCTTCATTAAAGCCATTCACTTGCTGTATTTCTGTTACAGAAGCACTAGATGACCAAGATATAATCTGGTACCAGGAGTAGGGTGCTGCTCTGACAGATACTTAAAACGTGAAGTGGTTTTGAAACTGTGAATAAATAGAGGACTCAGAAGGAAATGAGGGGAGCTATTACACTGAAGACAGCACAGATGGAGAGAAGCAGTATCAGAAAACTTACAGCAGCAGCAACAGAACCAGGAGACCAGCAAGAGACAGTGCTGGAACTGACTCATGGAGCGAGAGAGCTGAGTGCCTTCTGGCCAAAGTTTACTGGCAGAGTGGGGTGCCTCCAGGCACTTATTGGTGGAGCTAAAGAGCTCTGAAACTCTTGTCCCACCAGGGCAGACACATGCAGTGAGGCCCAAGGGACAGAGAGGCCAAGGAACCAGGAAGCAGAAGCTGAAGAGACAAGGAACACAGGAAGCAGAGCTGCCTTATTCTCAAAGGGTATGGCCACGACTTCTGGGGTCTCAAAGGGTAGAGTCACTACTCAGATAGACTAGGAGAATGGGACCGCCCAAAGCCAAGAGAGTAGAATTGTCCTTCCAGCAGGCCTGGAAGGCAGAGCTGAAGGTTGGGTTTGAGAGACCTTCACCCAGAATCTGGAGAGTGTGGCCAACACCCAGAGTCTGGAGGGCAGGGCCATTGTGTAAATGGTCTCAGAGAAATAAGCATTATTTCAAGCCTTGAGGGCTAATGCAATGTGTTATATTGACTTATTTGGTGCCTTTTATCCCTTCTTTCCCTCCAATTTCTTCCATTTATAATGGAAATGTTTAGCTTGTACCTGTTCCACCATTGTACTTTGGAAACAGATAACTTGTATTCTGGATTTCACAGATGAAGAGAAATTTTTGGATTTTGGACTTGGAGTTGAATTAAGACTTTTGCTATGATATGATGCAGTGAATATGTTTTACATGTGGCAAGGACATAAATTTTTGGGGACCTCATACCATTAAGAAAGCAATGCCGGGAGCAGAGCACATCCTTTGAACACAAAGTTCCTATGCTGAGAATTTCCTAGACCAGGGGAAGATTGATGACAAGGACATTTCCCCAGAGCTGAGAGAAAGAGAAAGCCTTCCCCTGGAGATGACACACTGAATTTAGACTTCTAGCTTGCTAGATTGTGAGAGAATAAATTTCTCTTTGTTAAAGCCATCCATTTGTGGTATTTCTGTTATAACAGCACTAGATGACTAAGACAGACATCATGCTTGGTAAAGTAGAGGGTTTAGTGAAAAAGAGGAAGACCTTCAATGAGAGGGATTGACACAGTGGCTGCAATAATGTGCTCAAGCATAACGATGATAGTGAGGATGGTGCCGGACCAGGCAGTGTTTCATTCTGTTGTACTATGAGTTGTTGGTATGAACTGGAACCTACTCGATGGCACCTAATAACCACAAAATAAATAAATAAATAAAATAAAAAGGAAAAGAAAAAAAAAGTAATACTTAGGTGCAAATCTAACAGTGTATAAGACATATTCTGAAAACTATAAAATACTAATGAAAGCTATCAAAGAACATTTAAATAAATCATGAGACCTACTGTGTTCAGAGACTTAATATTGTTAAGATGACACTACTCCCCAAACTGATACACAGATTTGCCACAGTTCCTATTGAAACGCCAGCAAGATATTTTTGCAGATATATTCTTCTTTGGTCTTCTTTATTCATTGTCCATCTTTTACACGTATATGAGGCGATTGAAAACACCATGGTTTGGGTCACGTGCACCTTAGTCTTCAAGGTGACATCTTTGCTTTTTAACACTTGAAACAGGTCTTTTGCAGCAGATTTGTCCAATGCAATGCGTTCATTTGATTTCTTGACTGCTGCTTCCATGGGTGTTGATTGTGGATCCAAATAATATGTAATCCTTGACAACTTCAATACTTTCTCCATTTATCATAACGTTGACAGAACTAATGTCCAGGTGTGAGGATTTTTATGTTGAGTTGTAATTCGTACTGAAGGCTGTAGTTTTTGATCTTCATCAGTAAGTGCTTCAATTCCTCCTCACTTTCAGCAAGCAAGGCTGTGTCATCTGCATATCACACAGGTTGTTAATGAGTCTTCCTGCATTCTTCTTCATATAGTTTAGCTTATTTGTTCAGTGTACAGATTGAATATGACTGCTAACCAAAAGGTCATTATTTCGAATCCACCAGCTGCTCCTTGGAAACCCTATGGGGTAGCTTTTCTCTGTCTTATAGGGTCCATATGAATCAGAATTGACTTGATGGCAATGGGTTAACAGGTATACAGATTGAATAACCCTGACGCACATCTTTCCTGATTTTAAACAATGCAGTATCATCTTGTTCTGTTCGAACAACTGCCTCTTGATCTATGTACAGGTTCTGCATAAGAACAATTAAGTGTTCTGGAATTCCTATTCTTTGCAATGCTATTCATAATTTGTTGTTATCCACACAGTCGAAGCAACTATCATAATCCATTGCTGTCTAGTCAATTCCGACTCATAGTGACACTAACTTCCCAATTGCACTCCTGGGCGTTTATCCCAGAGAAATTAAGACTTATTTTCCATAAAGACCTGTATACTAATTTTCATAGCAGCCGTATTTGTAAATTGGAAATAACACTAAAGCCCTTCAACAAGTGCATGGTTAAACAAACTATGGCATATTCAACCATGAAATACTACTTAGCAATAAAATGGAAATAACTAGTGATACACATAACAACAATTCTTTCCAAAGAATTATGCTGCATTAAATAAGCCAATCCCAAAAGGTTACATACTATATATTTCCATTTATATAACATTCCGGAAATGCAAAAAATTATAGAAAATGCATAACAGATTAGTAGTTGCCAAGGGTTAAAGAGGTGGTGGAGGAAGAGGAATGTAGGTGTGGCTATAAAAGGACAATAAGAAGAAGTCTTGTGTGCTAAAAATATTCTGTATTTTGAATGGATCAATGTCAGTATCCTATTTGATATTGTATTATACTTTTTTAAAGATGCTACCACTGGGGAAAACTATTTAAAGGATACACCACTTCCTTCAGTACTATTTCTTATAACTGTGTGTGATTCTGCCATTACTTCAAAATAAAAAATTCAATTACAAAAATCTTGATGAGGCATATCTTTTATACTTTGAAAGCCATGAAACTGACGTGGCTTTTACTGTTTTGATTATGACACCATGGCATAGGTTTGGTCCTTAGGGAGATAGATTCAGAGCATCCATATTTTAAGTACACACAAGAGTGATTATTGTTCTGTCATCTGAGTCATGTTAACTAAAATGAAAATGTCTAAAATATTAGCTTAACATCCAAGCCATTATTTTCATGTATGAAATTCAACTGCCAAAAAACCTAGAATATTCAAGATCACTCATCACTGCTATAACTCCCTGTAGAAAAGATCTACATGAAAAGAATAATTATTATGAAAACTTTGTGTAATAAATATTCAGTCGGGCCATGATGGGATCCTTGCCAAATGACCTCGCCTGAGGCCCAGGAGGCAGTGGGGATATGTTTGTCAAGACTGTTGTAAAATTCGCTCACCACTTCCTTCTCTCTGTTGTCTTTTGACTTTTCAATACAACTTTCTTTTGACAATTAGCATAATTAATGTAATACCACAGTAGTGTTGACATCTTAATGTTGTCATGCTTTCCTACGACCATTGCACAGGAGGAGGAGAAGAGAACTTTGTTGAGCATCCAAAAATCCAGGCTGTATGCTGAACGAAGTCATTTAATCCACAGAAAAAAATACCATGTAGGTGGTTTATTAAAGGAATTAGTGGGTTCCCCACAACCTATCAATTTATTATTATCTGGGTCTGGCTTTTTCTACTTTCTTAGATTCTCAGAGGATAAACTCATCCTAAGCTCTGGGGAGTGCCTACTGGTACCTATCATGTACCAGCCATGCTATTAGCATCTCACAGTATAATTTAGGAAACTGATATTCAAATGGGCTGCATGACTAATTGACAATTAAATTCTAGTAAGTGGTAGAACTAGATTTAGATTCTCTAAGTCCACCGCCATTCTCTCTTGATTTGTTGAATTTGAGCAATACATAATATAGCAGTAAAATATTTCCCTTCTTTTTTCCAGCATTTTTAAGATATACTTAGAAGCAAAATGGGCTGTCCTTTGCCACACTAATGTTTTCTCACTCTTCTGATTTCTCTTGCAAGTATTCTAATTTTTGGCTATATTCAGGAAAAAATGAGGTGGTGGTAGCTACCTTTTTTTTTTTTGAGGAAAAGAAAAATGAGAGATGATTTAAGTGGTGTGTTATTTGTCTTGTCATAGAACAAATAGGAGAAGAGTCATCTTGCAATCCTGTCAAGAAATTTTCACTTTGGTATATTGTTTATTTTCTATAATATATCCAGACGCAGAAAGCCTAGCACTCTACAACTGGCCTATAAAAATATAAAGAATTAGGACAACCGTTCTGTTCAACTGAGACCTTCACTGCTGTACCCAGAGGAACTTCCTAATTGATACATGTTCAAATTAGTTTGGAATTGAGAAAGAGAAAACACCAGCTATTCTGAAATAATGAGAAGCTTTCCCAGCTTTCATACACTAAACAGAACCAATGTCACTGCCTGGAGTATTGTAATTCCCTCATGAGCAGAATTGGCCCAAATACTTATCCAATGCCTGAAGCAACATAAATAAAGAGTTTTATGTTTTCAGTAAATGGAGGTTGTGGTAGGAAACAGAAGAAAGAAAGAGGAATATACATTTAACAGTTATGTTATGAAAAAAGTAAATTTATGTTCAGTCTCACCCTTTAGCCAAACAGTAAAGTTGTTAATGCTTCTGGAACTTTTTATTAACTCAACTTAACAGTACTCCATTTCATATCCAAATGCCCAGTAGATGCCTTTTCTGGGTCTCATTTGTTATAGATTTTGCATTTAGAGGATTGGGAGCTAAGGTATTAAGTATCATTTAAAGTATTAATTAAGTTAAATGCATATAAATTAATTAATTAACTTAATTAATTAAGTTAAATGCGTATAAACTGGGGACTTTTGAAAATGTTAAAGCCTTAAATGAAGACTCTTTAATGATGCGTATTTAGATTTGTTTCTGTGGATGAAAATGAGGTTTTGCATGAGTGTCGAGCACCTGCAGGGAGATAGGCATTCAGAGGGGGTTCACCTAACCTTAGGTAACACGGTCATGATTGAATACGAACTTTGCACTTGGTTTAGTAAGGAAACACCTTTTGTTTTTCTTCCTTGTATTTGTTGCCTGAGAAAGAAACAACACAAATATGTATCTCCTCTTTGGATATTTGTTAAAGCTAACCCATCTATGCTATGGAGGAAAAGGGAATCAGTTTTATATTTGCTCATGATTTGGGTGCTGGGTTTAATAGACTACCAAAGTTGATTGTGAAAGAAAAAGAGGAGAACTTTATTTGATAGTGGAGGGGAACAGAATGAAAGGAGAAAGAAGGATAGAAATCTATGTGAGGAGAGGAACAAGTCAGTGGGCTCATGATATAGGACCCAAAATCAGGCTGTTAGTGTGAGTCCAATAAAGAAGTCCATTCTTCTGTAAAGAGAGGCAAAATGACCTGTTAGGAGCCTCCTGTTAGGAGCCGAATAAGAGAGAAGTCTCTGCAAACTTCCATGCAAAAGAGAACTTCTCACTTTCAGCACACAAGGTTGACACCAGTGGATACAGTTTTCAGTGCTAACAAAAACTTAATTCAACTGAACCAGTATTTTATCTATTATTGAATGCACAGGAGAGCCAGCTGACTGGGTCACATGATTTTGGCGGGCCTCTGTCTGGCTACAATTTGTATTGCATATGAAGATGCCTGATAATCCAGATGAGTAAAACTCTTCTAGCAACAGTTAGAGGGTGCTGTATTGGGCCAGTCACTTCTCATTCATTTAGCAAGTATTTTCAGAAGCTTTCCATGTGCAAGGAACTCTGATATATTTTGGTGATATAAGTTAAGTGAAATACTGTTCCAACCTGACACACTGTTTAGCAAAGAGAAGTGATTATAACTCGTGTTCAGTGTCAAAGTAGAATTAGTGCAAAGCATTAACGAAATTCTTCTGGAGCACAGGAAGGGAAAGAATTGACTCTTCCTGAAAAGAAACAGAGAGAACTCACAGATCACAACATATTTGAGCTGGGTCTGGAAGGATAAAATAGTACAATAGTCAGAAAAGGGCAAAAGTAATTCAAAGCGGAGTGACGAATATTCTCAAGTTTTAGTGGCATTCACATAGTTACAGAATTTGAAATACTCTGGCTGAAGACAGGGTGTGGAAGAAGAGAGTAAAGGTGAGGATGGAAAGCTGGGCAGGGTTAGACTAAGAAGAGTTTTTGTTTGGAGTTTTTCCTGTTGACAAAAAGGAACTAGCCAATTATTTTAGGAGGAAAATGTCATGACAAGGATTGTGTTATAGTAGGGAGGAGGCTGGTATAGTGGATAAATTAGTGGAGAGATTAAACTAAGAGGCATGTCAGAGAGTAGTGCAGTGGAACTGGAGAGGAGGAACTAAAGGGCATGTGGAAAATGGGTGGGGAAATCCAGTAAAAGGACATGTAGGTTTAAGGAGAGAAAATTTAAAAAGCCAAGGTTAGGGAAAGATCGGGAGTGAGGAGTGTCATGGGATCCAGGTCAAAAGAGGTAAATAGGTCAGGTGGTATGTAGATGAACATAGACCACTGGGTTTGAAATTAGAGAGGATTTGACTTTTCGGAGTGTAGTTCCAATGGAACATTGAGTTGGAATATACCTGGTATCTCCTATTTGCTCCCTGCCCCCAAATCTAGTTTCCATTCTTCTTCTTTATTCTGCTTTTTGTCTCAAAAGGTTGACCTGTATTTGTCATCAGTGTGCTCCTTTTCCCTCTGGCTTTTAGTGGGTTTGGACAATGAGGAACACCAACAGAATATTGGACAGAGGAAGGAAAGAGTGTCAGGGTATTTGTTTCCTGGCTTCCCCACTGTGAGGCCACTTTGGGATGAAGATCATCTCTCTCCTCAGGGTGGCCTCTCTACATGACTCTCTTCTTCTGGGTTCCAATAACTCTTCCCACCCCTCATATTTTTGTTCCTATAATACTAACTCCAGGTTGCTGAACCATATTTTGTAAATAGTCTCTTTGTAAATAATTCTTCCTTAAATTATCTTAATTTGAGAGGGCATCTGTTTTCTATTGGGAATCAGAGAGGTATAGTAGAAGAATGGAGTTTAGAAGTTAATAGGACATAAGAGAGTGAAACAGAAAATGCAGGCTACTTAGCTGTGAAAGAAAACTAAGACAAAGATTTATAAATTGGATAAGGGATAAAATGGAAAGAAAATACTTGGGACGGAGAGACAATCATTTTTATATGTCAAAGCAAGGACACTGAAAAAGAGAAAGTGAATTAAGTTACCAGAAAGAGGATTTATACAACAGACTATCAGAGGAGGAGGCAGGGAATGAAGCAAGACATGTTGATGGGTTGACCTTGGGGAGGAGAAGGGACTCTTCTTCCTGGGATATAATAAGGAAGGATATGCATCTTGGTGTATATAAGTTTAGGGTTGGAATGGAAAAGTACTTTGCAGTTTCTTTTTTTCTTCTTATTTTTCCTTTTGTGAAATCAGAAGCAGGAGCATCTGGTGAATGAGGTTTTAAGGAGCAAAGGAAAAAGGTCCGTGATCATTTGTAAAAATTTCTGTAGGCAATTTAAAAAGTAAAAACCATCAGAAGGAAGTAGAAATGTTGTCCAAAGGTAATAGAATTCTTCTGAACTTAGAAATTACAAACATGTCCTATATCTGAAATCAGGGCACAGGTATTTAGAGTATACCTTTGGAATTTAGAATAGAGAGGATGGAAGAGAATTTGGAGTGAGTCGACTCATGCATTTTCATACAGTTTAATTGGGCTTGATATATCAGACTTTTCAAAAGAGGTCCCCCATCTACTTGCCAAGGTCTTAACAGAAGAGTTTCTGATCACTTCTCTTGGGGAAGAGAGCAAAGACTTCCTGTCCTTATAATAGATAGTCATTGCATTACATAATACAGATCTCTTAATTAAGTGGAATTTATTAACATACTTATGTCTGCTTTAACTTTTAGAAGAAAGACGCCAGTAGAGAGAAAACAATTTAGAATCTTCATGCTAGAACTGGAAATGGAAGATTATCTAATCCCGGTCTTTATTTATAGGTGAGGAATATGTGACTTTGGAAAAAGAGGAAGATTTCCCAGCGTTACTCTGCAGAAAAATAAGTGCCATCACCAAGTTTCTGGACTCTCAGTTATCTTTCCACTACATAATTCAGAAATTAGAGATTTACTCAATCAAGCAAGTTTTAGGGCATGCCCATGGTTCTACATAGAGTTATTTCAGCCTCTTACAATTTCTCATACTACTTCTTTGGTCTTGAAAAATGGTAATTTCTGTTCAGACTGTTGCCCAAAAAGATTCTTCAGTGATCTCATTCAATGCTCATTAGCCCAACAAGTTAAGATACTTCCTAGGGCACAAAGGTATACTTAGGTATTTTAGGAAGATTGTGTAATAAGAATCTTTTGCTTAATGTGATATCATTCCATGAACACACTAGCATTTTAGTAGCAGTTGTGTAGAGAAAAAATGCCTTAAGCCAATGGAATAGGCTGAATATGTAATGATACATGTTGAGGCACCTTGGCAGGATTTGAGGTGACGTTAGTTTTGACTCCACCACAAGCTCTCTTATGTGACCTATTCTGCTCTTTATAAAACCAACCTTGGTCTACTTATTCAGTTTTGTTTCTGATGTTCTATTACATTGTAGTGTGAATTCAGTGGCCTTGGTGGCAATGATTAGCAATCACTCTGTCTTTTTTCTCTGCCTTCATAAGAATCATGACATACATACATATACACATAAGACATCTTGGAAAATTCAAGAATCCAATGCAACCACCATCATCTGCTGGGTGTAATCTCTTTTTTTTCTATTTTAGAAAGTATAACAATAAAGAAAAGTTTGTTTCTCCATATTTTAGGTAAATGAAATATTGAGAAGAAAGAAAACATATTGTCATCAAAAGTTCACTGAACTGGAAGTCATAAGGACTGAGGTCTGATTCCTGGTAGGTGTGATCTTATCATTGTCTACCTTGGAATTTTTTGAGAAACTCAACCAACCTTTAGTGTTCTTAGGCCTGAAATAAGAATTAGAATACCTGCTCTGTTCAGGTGAAGTGACTTTTAGTTAGGAAGAATAATAAACTCGACTAGCTCTAATAAAGGGAATTTATTGAAAGGATATACTAAGTGTCAGGTTCCAGGGACCGGGATTGAGGCTCCTTCCTTGACTCCTCACAGGGATAGCAGGATATCTTTTGCCATCTCTACGAATGTCTGTGTCTGCTATTCTTGAAGACTGGAGTTTCCTGCTTATTCCTAAATTGTCTTTCTCTTCAAAATGTTGGCTTTGCAAAGTTGTGCCTGCAACCCCAATCTGACATGAGCTTTCAGTTAAGCACCATTACATCCTGCTTCAATATCCCTATTACAGATTTTTAGGGGAGAGAATCTGATTTGCCTGAGTTGGTACAGGTGGCTACCCTAGTTCTTACCAGCTGTGACCAGTGGGTGATGTGGCCCAAAGATCACTGATTTCAGGGATTATGGGGCTGTGAGGAGGGCAGATTCTTTTAGAAGGCGTGTGGGCCAGAAAGCAGTGATTTACATTTATAGGATGGAGCTAATAGGATAAAACATTTGGAATGTATTTGAAAAAGAAATATAATGAACGATGTTAAATATAAATATGTATTAGGGATTATTACTTAGATAACCATCAAGGTTAAGTTGCAAAATTTTAAAAAAAGTAATAATATAAATCAACACAGTTTGGTTTCAAAAATGAAAAAACCAAAAGACCAAACCCACTTCTGTCAAGTAGATTCTGAATCATAGTGACCCTATAGGACGGAGAAAACTACCTCACAGACTTTCCAAGGCTGTAAATCTTTACCAGAGCAGACTGCCACATCTTTCTCCCGTGGATAGCTGGTGGGTTCAAACCGCTGAACTTTCAGTTAGCAGCTGAGCACTTTAACCACTGCATCACCAAACAGATTTTGAAATTCTTTTTATATCTTCATTTACACTGGAGGTGACACAAATATTGACAGAAGAGCACAATAGGACAGTAGGCAGAAGAAGCAGCATGGCTACCTCTTCTCATTCTGTAGGAAATACTTAGCTCCATTTTGTTGCTATGTGTGGAACCTGATTTTGGAATAGAAATGTTGAATATTATGGAGTAACTCTAACCTCCAAACCAAGTCTCAGACCAACCATGAGGAGTACTCAGCTTCATAGGTTCCAGCTATCAGTGTCTTTTCTAGAACTGTGAGAAATGTTTCCGAGAGGGTAGGCTTCATGTGGTTATAAATCAGGCTCTTTAAACCAAGCAATGGAATGACTGCTTTCTCAATAAGAACCAACAGAAATCCAGAAGAAAACGTCCATGTTCTATAATGCTTATTCTCACACACATCAGGCACATTCTATGCCACAAATTATAACTAAGCTTTTGCTCCCATGCCAGTTGCAGTTGATAGAGTAGTTGCCAAAAGTCCTAGATCATTGAGGATACTGAGCCTTCCTCCATGCCCAGCGGGAAAGAATGTCATGACTGATAATTAATATTTTCCATGGCCATGGGATAGAGGAATAATCATGGGTTTTCAAGGAATTTGACAACACTGGTCCAAAATCTTCCTTAGGGCCTAACTCAGGAAGAGACAAGAATTGATGCAGTTGAACTGAGGTGTTGGTTAAGAATACTGAGTATATCATGAACTGTCAGAATAACAAATGACTCTTAAAAGAAATACAACCAGAATGTTCCTTAGAAGCGAGGATGATGAGACCGGCTTGCTTTGGACACATTGTCAGGAAAGACGAATTGCTGGTAGAGGGCATCGTGTTAGGTAAATTAGAGGGTCAGTGAAAACAACGGAAATCTTCAATGAGATGGATTGACACAACAGCTGAAACAGTAGACTCAAGCATAACAATAATCATGAAGATGGTGCAGAACCAGACAACGTTTCATTCTGTTATACGTAAGGTCTCCATGAGTCATAGCCGATTTGTCATCAACTGACAACAATAACTTAAGAACGTGTTCAGTACTCTGTGTACCCAGATCCTATGTTTTTTACTGTCCTTGTTATGATAGAAACCATAATAAATATATTAGTTAGCCAGGTTAATTAAGGGAAAACATCTATGTAGTGGGCTTTATACGCACCCCATATTTCAACAAATTCTCGATTCTAATCCTAACCTCCCTTCCTTACCACACATGGGAGATAGAAAGGGGATGTCACAACCCTGGTTTTGAACTCAGAACCCAGCGAATGACTTTGTCATTACCAGCCCTAATTGTTGAGCTGAGTGGTAAAAGCCACAGTATAGTCATGGTTCAAAATTACTGTGAAACCATGAACTGGCAATATAGAAAGCTGCCATGTAATAAACCCAAACACAAACAAGGGTGGAGTTATTCTTAGCCAGATGAGTCACACAAGGGGAAGGAACAGAGAAGGAGGGATTGGTGGGCATGTCAGGGGATAATAATTACATATGGAGTTCGACTGCTGCAGAATCTGGGCATCACTTTGGGACATGCCCACTGTGGAGGGCTGCTGCAGTGGACAATACATTGTATTTTGTTTTCCCAAAATTTAGCTGTATGATTTGAGTACTTGGCTTTTTCACAGGGAGGTGGGAGAGAAGCAATTAAGGCTCTATAACACGGTATCTAAAAACACACTTTTTCATCTAATGAACAGTACACCGAGTGCTGAGTTCAGACAGAGGGAGAGAGATCACTGAACAAACAGACATTTTAAAAATGACTTAACTATATTGCAAAGCCACTGCACAGTCCATTGTGTATTAGAGGGAGGCGTTGTCTTAATTTTGTATATAAAATTTATTAAGATCTTATGATCTCTCTTGGTTTGAAGGCACCTATAGCTTGCTATAGATTCTGAGAACTGCCAACAGCTTTTTTTTTCCCTCCTACCATTCCACCCCATCAATTACCCAAAAATGCTAGATGCTGAGCACAATATGAGGTAAAATATAGTTAGTACATGGTGTTTTTATTTTGCTGATCTGATCTTTCTAAACTATTTCAAATAAATAATACACAAAGAAATAACCATAGGCTTGGGCTAAAAAAATGTTAAACAAACAATTGCAAAATAAATGGGTTTTACCAATATAGGTGAAATTATCCCCCATCCCTCAAAATAAAGAACAGCAGAAAGTACTGCAGAACATTGGAGAATTATAACAGATTACCAGGACTGCTGCTCAATTTTTAGGTGACATATCAGAAGCACAGCTATTTATTGAAAATGTTAGGACAGAAAGTCTTGAATAGAAGAAACGACAAGCCAAATGTAATTGGTTTGTTGCTGTTGTGTGTCGTGGAGTCCATTCCAACTCATAGTAGCCCAATAGGACAGAGTCGAACTGCCTCATAGGGTTTCCAAGGCTGTAATCTTTATGAGTTGCTATTAGTCAAAAGGAAACCCTGGTGGTGTAGTGGTTAAGTGCTACAGCTGCTAACCAAAAGTGGGTAGTTTGAATACACCAGGCATTCCTTGGAAACTCTATGGGGCAGTTCTACTGTGTCGAAATTGACTGGTGGCAGTGGTTTGTTTTTTTTTTTTTTTTAGATAAGGTTGCTATGAGTCGGAATCGACTCGACCGCAACGGGTTTGTCTTTATTGTTTTTAATGAGTTGGAATCGACTCGATGACAGTGTGTACTATAATATTAACAGGAGCAGATCGTCGGGTCTTTTCTCCTGCAGAGTTGCTGGTGGGTTCAAACTGCTGACCTTTTGGTTAGCAGTTGAGCGCTTAACCATTGTGCACCGGGGCTCCTTTTAATATAAGTGATATGAGTTACCAATTACAGGCTTGGAGTTATCCACACATGCGCATCTCTTGTTTTTCAAGCAATCTGCTAAATCTCCCATCTGTTTAACATTAAGAGTTTCAGTGTATCTCTCCTTTTCTATTTAGTTGTTCCAGAATTCCAGAGAGACTTTTAGTCTACAGGGTTTCAGCACAAGGGAAGAGAACAGGAGTTTTGTGAGTCCAGGTTGCCACTGTTTGTCGCTGCTAGAGTGTGTCACAGTTGACAACTGGTCATTGACAGTCTGATGGATCATATCAGCTCACTGCTCTCGTGATGCCTCTGCTGATCAGGTCTTTGTGGAGCCACAGTAGTTTTCGAAGGAGAAGGGTAACCCTCATGTCCAGTGCAAGGATGATCTTTCCTTGGATTCCCAGGTTAACAGATCTTAGTAATCAGCTATATAAGTTCATATGCCCAGCCCCAGCCTCAAAATACGGGATCAGGACTCATGCCTATGCCCACTCCCTCTCACACATGGCAAAAAACATCTGCTTTTCTTTCCATGGACCACTTTTCCAAGGGGTATGTTATGCCTTTTTTTTTTTTTTTTAATTTCAAAACTCAAAGGGTCTTGTTACATTCCTCTCTTTGAGCAATTGGACAGTTTAGGGTTTACTCAAACTGATAACATCCTGAAGTGGGAGGGGCAAAGAAACAAGGTTAGGCGTGGTTACTAAAATAAGCAACAAGGTTGCAGAGGTAGTCAAAATCACATGGCAAATAGGTAGCTTTGGCAGTGGTTACTGATGAAGTGGCCCCTAGAACTAAATTAGATGGACAATTAAAGTTCTACTTGAGCCTTATAACTGGGGAAAAATAAATAAATAATCTAAATCTCAAGGGTTGTCTGACTTAGAGCAACCACAATTGCAAATAGAAGCTCTTCACCCTATTTCAAGACTTGAGTTAGCGCCCATTCCCAGAAACACTGTAATAAAGGGCAGACTGAATATCTGAGAAAAATGACATTGCAATAGTATCACATGTACATTATATAAATATTTTTTCTAGCCTTCCATGAAGCAACTAGTGGAACATTTGTCAGGGGGTATTTTCAGGGAGAAAAAGAAATCCTTAGTTTTAGAGATTATAGGCAGTGTTTTAACTTTAAAAAAAAAAAAAAAAAAAAGGAAAGCCCTGGTTGTGCAGTGGTTAAGCTCTCGGCTGCTAACTGAAAGGGTTGGTGGTTTGAATCTACCAGTGGTTCTGTGGCAGAAAGATGTGGCAGTCTTCTTCTGTAAAGATTACAGCCTTGGAAACCCTATGCGGCAGTTCTCTTCTGTCCTATTGGGTTGCTGTTAGTCAGAATTGACACGATGACAACATTTTTTTTTTTTTTTTGATATCTTAACTACTGCTTTTTCCTGGGACTTGAACCACAACTATAGAGCACAGTTCAGAGTAACAGCGTGTGGAGTTCAAGCCACGAATGGAGTTTTGAACCAACGGCATTTTACAGTAGCCCAGTGGATGCTATAACCAATCAGGAGGCTACTTTTCAGTTTCTGAGTATATAGTTAGAAATGGTCTCAAAATTGCCAAAATCCTACCCCGGCCCATGGGAACTATTAAGTGAAGGCTGTTATAAAAATAAGAGCTAAAAGAAAGCCCCTAAGAAGCCCTTGTTTTACCAAATTAGTGAACCAAATGCAATGCTTTATCTTTAGGGTAACTGAAGAGATTAGTGTCATTATGGAAGATCTGAAAGTGGCAGGTGAATGACAATAAGTTATTTTAAGTTCAATCAAGTGAGGACAGCAATTACAGTTGCTAGTCCAGATGTAATTTCTTTACTGAAACACATAAACACACCTCTTGGAATTTGTTATTCAGCTACTAAATGCTCAAAACCTTTCTTTTCCCCCCCTCTATTCCAAGAAACTGGGACCAACAGAAGCCATTTACTCTTTTCTGATAGAAAGAGCAGTATACTTCATTATCTTGGCTCAAGGCTTTTGTCAGATCCTCAGTGTTTGCCATTATTTTGTTCATAGGTACCTTGATTATATTTTTATCTTGTAGGACATCATACTGCCACATTAATATGCTGATAGGACCAAGTGAGCCATAACAGTAGGTAGCTTAGCTGTGTTTCTGGAGAAAGATGTGGCAGTCTGCTTCCATAAAGATTACAGCCTTGGAAACCCTATGGGGCAGTTCAACTCTGTCCTATACGGTCACTATGAGAACCGACTTGACAGCAGTGGGTTGGGTTTGGTAGTTGTGTTTATAAGACACATGTGACACATGTCAAAGGGAATGAGATAAACCCAATGAAAATTCTGGGCTTGGCTATCTGAGTTCAGTTTTTTTTTTGGGGGGTGGGGGCGTGGGCAGGGGCGAGGAGTTATGTGGCTTGGAATGTGTTGAGATATTTCATATTGAAAAAAAAAGAGATTATGCTATCCCTTCTAACCCATTACACTAAGAAAGAAGCAGCACACTTAGCAGACTGTTTTGGAGGTTAAGGAAACATATACCAATATAATGAATTTGGAAGTGCCCCTTCAACTTACTAAAGTGCCCCTTCAACCTGTTGGTGTCCACTACAGGCATCAGGATTGGAAGAAGATTCATTAGCAACCTGCGGTATGCAAATGACACAATTTTGCTTGCTGAAAGTGAAGATGACTTGAAGCACTTACTGATGAAGATCAAAGATCACAGCCTTCAGTATGGATTACACCTCAACATAAAGAAAGGAAAAATCCTCACAACTGGACCAGTAAACAACATCGTGATAAATGGAGAAAATATTGAAGTTGTCAAGGGTTTCATTTTACTTGAATCCACAACCAACACCCGTGGAAGCAGCAGTCAAGAAATCAAATGATGCATTGCATTGGGCAAATCTGCTGCAAAAGACCTCTTTCAACTGTTGCAAAGCAAAAATATCACTTTGAGGACTAAGGTGTGTCTGATCCACGCCATGATGTTTTCAATCGCCTCATATGCATGTGAAAGCTGGACAATGAATAAGGAAGACTGAACATGAATCTCTGCCTTTGGATTACAGTGTTGGCAAAGAATACTGAATATACCATGGACTGCCAGAAGAATGAAGAAATCTGTCTTGGAAGAAGTACAGCCAGAATGTTTCATAGAAGCGAGGATGGTGAAACTACGTCTCACATACTTTGGACATGTTATCAGGAGGGACCAGTCCCTAGAGAAGGACATCATGCTTGATAAAGTAGAATGTCAGTGAAAAAGAGGAAAACCTTCAAGGAGATGGATTGACACAGTGGCTGCAATAATGGGCTCAAGCATAACAACAATTATGAGGGTGGTGCAGGACTGAGCAGTGTTTCGCTCTGTTGTACATATGGTTGCTGTGAGTCAGAACCAACTTGATGTCACCTAACAGCAACAACATAGGCTACATTGAGCCTATAGTGGGTTCAAGCCTATAGATGGGTTCAAGATAAGAGAAGATGCTCCAGGTAGTTGAAGCTGTAGTTCAAGCTGTTATGCCATTTAGCCCTTACAACCCTGTCGATCATGTACGTCTCAGATCAAGATACTACCGTGGAGTCTGCAAAAAGCCCAGTTAGGAGAATTACCATGCAGGCTCCTAGGATTTACGGGAAAAGCTAACCTTTTTTTTGGAAAATAGTATTTCTCCTGCTAAGAGATAGATCCTAATATACAATTGGTCTCTAGTAGAGATGGCTGTGATAGTTTTGTGATGGTTTCAACTTGGCTAAGCTAAACTACATTCCCCAGAATGCTCTTTTTAGTATGTTTGTGTGTGGAGCAGAGGCACTTCAAGTGTATGCTCTTGTGAAAATGGGAAAATAGAAGGGAGTAGCAGACATTTTGTAGTATATACACACCCGATCAGAAGCGTTCAATGAAGCTTGAATCTAGGTGCTGCTGTGAAGAGTTTTGCAGATGAAATTAAAGTCCCTAATCAGTTTACTTTAAGCTAATAAAAAGAGATGCTGGGGTATGCCTGACTTAGTTGGACGCCAGTTAAAAGAGGGCTTAGGCCTTCCATTAGCCCACAGACTCCAAACGTCAACTGGGTCTACAATTGTTCTCGCTTCCCTGGATCTTTCTCCCTGCCTGCCTGCCTGTGGACAGTATGCTTTAGCTGGTGCCTGTGGGATTCCAACCTTGTGATTTTCCTTTCCTAGCTGCCTACCCTGTGGACTTGAGGCTTGCATAATCAGCCCACACAATTGTGTAAGCCAATTCTTGATAATAAATCACTAGTACTCTGCATATATATAGTCTCTGGGTGGTGCAAATCACTAATGCTTGGCTGCTAACCGAAGTATTGGAGGTTTGAGTCCACCCAGAGGTGACTCAGAAGAAAAGCCGGTTGATCTATCGCTGAAAAATCAGCAACTGAAAACCCTATACAGCAGAGTTCTACTCTGACTCACATAGGATTGCTGTGGTTTTGATAGATATATGGAGAGAGAGAGAGGAGATTTATTATATATAAAAATATATGATATATATTT
>NW_004443940.1:956678-968703 GCF_000243295.1 Trichechus manatus latirostris | reverse complement strand
TCATATATATACATAAGATCTGACTAGTTCTATTTCTGTACTTAACCTCTGACAGATGGAATGTTACCTGAGCTGCCCATCATGAACTGGTGTACTACAGAATTAAGTGTGCTCAGCAGGACACCATAATCAATAGGAAATTAAATGTACAGATTTGAGCATAAGCATACTCTGAAGACCCCCTAAAATTTCATAATCTGCAGATTAACACTCCTAATATTTTCACTCTTGTGGCTGTGTTATCATTTCTTCTAGCCAAACTATGACCTCATAATAGTTTCCCAATTATCAGTTGACTGAGGAGAAAACATTAAGCTTAATTTACAGATGATTCTAATATGTTGGCTTCAGCCAGAGGTGGATTGTTTCACCCTATGGTCTCACTGAAGGATAGACCCAAACAACATTAAAGATGTTAATCCTCCCATTGGGCAAAAATTCAAGAGCTAAACTTGATGATCACCTTTGTTAAAAGGAGAGACTACTGATGATATGAATATATATCACTTCCATGGGCAGAGTAGATAATGGTTTGGAGAGATGATCAGAGATTTGGGATTAAACAAAACTTCAGAAGATTGTTAACTAGGAAGTTTTGGTAAGTGATATATGGATGGATTTCTCAAAGTTGTCCAGAATGTGAGGATATCTGTGCCCCAAGTGGGTGCTTCCCATGATTATCATGGTTCTCAGTAACCATGTGAACAAGATAATCATCTTTGTTGGTATTATTCAGCCTTTATTCTCTACCAATCTACATTTGATCAAAGAGCCCCTGAATAAAAGCAGCCATGGTCCCAGCGAGGAAGTTAAGCATAGGCTCAAAAACATGAATTTCTCACTAGGCTGATCAGGTAACAGCCACTGCTGAGTATTCCATCTGTCAGCACAGAAATTAATGTTACGTCACAATAGAGTCGCATATTCCAAGGTGCTAAGTGCTAACACGTGGCAGGTCAATTACATGAGAACCCTTTTTTCATGAAAGAGACAGTGATTTATTCTCACTGGAATAGGTATTAATTCTTGCACCATGCAAAAATATGGACTTTCCTTCCTTGCCTGCTCTACATATTGATTCCCTTGTATCTTTACCAATTGCCTTATTCATTGTCACAGTATCCTCCACAACATTGCCTCTGACCAATAAACCATTTTACAACTTACCAGAAAAACCAGGATCTGCTCTCCTTGTGATCTGGAGAAAATAGAGCTAGGAGATACATAAGCCAGAAAAGGTTGGAGGTGACAGTGTGGTATGGTAGAAAAAGTTTGACTCTCAGAGCCAAGAACATGATTTCTACACCTCTCTACAAATTTCTACAACTTTCTAAGTCTTTGACCACTGGAAAATTATATAACTTGATGGGCTTGAGCTTATTTCTCCATGAAATATATAATTATAAGTAATTTATGAGATTGTTGTGAGGATTAAACAGAATAGCAAATGTTAATAGGTTTAGCACATGGAGATTTTTTTAAAATAATAAGACAGAGCACATTATAAGAATTTACCCTCTTCTTAACACTTTAGAAAAAATAGATTTTTTTCCTATATGGGTCTTATTATTATTATTTTATTGCTGGTATTGTCAATATACATTAATTGGGCACCTAATATATTCTAGTCATTGTGATTGGATGCAGAAATTGAACTATAAATACTCTCTGCTTATATAATCTAGCATAGATATTTCTTTATTACCCTGCTTTTCTTCTACATAAGGTGTATTTATGAAGTTTAAATGTTTTGCCACAACATGAATACAGATGGGATTACCTTAACATTAACAATTTAAATTTAATTGCCTGTTTGCCCCCACCTACATGATGTAAGACCTCTGTGCCCCTGGTTCCCTATGCCACCTTCCATCCATTTACTGCCTCCCACAAGCTGGAGTTTCATTAGACTGTATCTTGAAGCCATTGTAGAATTCTCACATGAGCTCACATGTTCTTTACTCTGGATTCCCTTCTTGATATCTCTGAATCCAAAAGTCTCTTGAGGATGGAACCTCACAGCTATCACTGCTGCTGGACAAAATGATAGCCCTCCACACACCACTATAGCCCTACCAGTATTTTCAAGATATTCCTAACGCTGTAAACCCTCGAGGTACTAACACTATACTTTTGAACCTATAGTCTTCACAAACCCATTACCATGTCTTATCCACTAAAGTGGGATAAACATTCTTCTCCACATTGTACGTTGTCACTAGAGCCACAAATGGTGCAACCTTTGCCCCTGTATATCTTAGTGTTCCTCATGGAAACAGATTCTTCTCTTCTGCCTGTAGCCACTTTCTCCACTGGTCTCTGACAGAAGTTCTTTTCTATCCACTCTCTATCTTCTGCAGTCTAATCCCTGCCACAGAAGCTCCTTCCCTCCATGCAAATGTTCTCATGCAAAAAGATAATTCTTCAGATGCACCAAGATGTATCTGAATTCTTATAGGGTTCCAACTGTGACATGTAATATAGATTGGACAGGGAGACAAACAGATGCTTGTTCTAAATACAAATATGACTACGAAACTTAGATGTATAAGAAATACATCTTTCTATGACAACTTCTCTTTTGAAAAACTTAATTTATTTCATTTGAGTATGATATAAGTGCATTCAGGGTAATTAAAAAAAAATCAGTGTCTCATTTCTACCTGCTTTAACTGGGGATGCATTTAAATTCTTGAGAGAGGGAAATGTCAGGCACTGGGTTAAAAAGAGCATCTGGTCACAGGTCACCGTCATGTATTTCTGTTGGCACCACCCCTCCCTTCCCCCAGGCATCCAACTTTCTCCTAGGTTTCTAATTAACAAAATCCATGCAGGATTCCCATATGTTCTCTTGGTCCTAACTTTGAGGCCTACTTCTTTGCTTCTTTCTAGGGTTTGCTCTAATATTTGGCTATTCTACTGATCAACTCTGAGCCTATAGATAATTTATTGGTGCTCAATGCCCTTCTCTGTGCCTAACTTCTTATGATCATTTCTATTCCTCTGCTCTTGAACTGGAGTCCCTGGGTGACACAAATGCTTGAGCACGAGGATGCTAGCCAGAGGAACCTGAGAAGGAAGGCCTGGCAATAGGCTTCCAAAAGGTCACAACCTTGAAAACACTATGCAGTGAAGTTCTACTCTGCACACATGGGGTAACCATGAGTTAGAAATTTAAAATCTACTTGCTGGTAATTGTTTTTTTTTTTTTTTTTTTTTTATTGTTTTACTCTTGAACCATAACACAATGAGAGGAACTTCCCTACAAAATATTCCAATTACTGGAGTTCATAACAAGTGAAGTGCAGGTTTCCTTTGCCCTGGCATGCCCAAACGTGCCTGAGATCTTTCAGCTCCCCTGCCCAGATGTGGCCCTGGCTGTATGTGCAGGGCATATGCCCCCTTTGCAGGATTTCCCAGTGCCAAAGCCTCTTCAATCTCATCACGTTTCTCTCCTCCTTTGCCCTTTTTGTCTGTCTAACCTGAGGGCAAGGTGTATTGGCTCCTGCTTTCTTCTTTTTTTATGGCTTAAACTTTAGTCTTTGAGGTGTTAGACTCCTCAAACTCAAAAATTAGGGACATTTTAACTTAAATGTTTTTCTTCTTAGTGAGATTTAAATACTTGTTTTGAAACTTTGAGAGGGAAGAATTAATTTATTTTGTTCTCACTGCTTCGTTTTGTATCTTCCCTTTTCTGAAATATTAGTTAGAAAACTCAGGCAAAATAAATGGGGAAGGGCAAAAGCTTAAGAAAAAACGGGGAAAAAACACATATATACATACACTCACTTATAATATCTTTATTATGTCCCCCTACTTTAGATAGAGAGATGTCAAAATGTAGATATATGAGTAGAAATATATATTCCTCTATAGGGTCACTATGAGTTGTATTCAACTTCATGGCAATGGGTTTAGTTTTGGCTTTTTGGTCTCTGTAGCTAGTAAGTTTTAGAAATGAGGTACATGGAAATAGATATTTCAAGAGGACTAAATTTAAATGTTTCTAGCAGCTTCTATGAATAAAAAAAAAGCAAGTAACTTTGAAAATCCTATTTTGCTTTGTTTTAGGCTAGCCACCAGGAAAACCCTATAGTCATTCAAAATTAGGGCCAATAATTCATATTTATTCTTGCTCATAGTGAAGATTCAGAGTGGTAGAATAATGTCAAGTGCAAGTCCTTCAGACTGAAATGTTAGCTACTCTTTTTTGTGACTATAAAGGACTTATCAATGATGAAAGCTGAACTACGTGGAGAGGTCTTTTGGTTTTCTACCTGGGTTTTAGAGAGCAATCTCTTCTATATAGACAATTTGACAGCAAAGCAGAGGCATGAGATATGAAGTTGAGGGTCTGGGTGATCTGTTTTTAGCTGTGTAGAAAACTTACAGTTAATTCAGGTAGAAAGATGTCACTTTGTATGAGCCAGGTAATTAGAGCATGAGTATGTGCAGGAGCTCAGAGAAAAGAGCATTTTAGGGAAGAGTCAACTAATGAACGTGACAAGAGCCTGGTTGGATGAAAATCCCATGTCCTAGGAAAACCATTAGGGCCTGGTAAATCAGGATGGTGGTCACCCTATCTCCTGCAGATATTATGATTTGTTCTAGGCTGGGGCTCTCCAATGGCTGTAATGGGCGGCCAGTGAGGCCCTTTGACATATCATGTATACAATTAGATGAGTGGTCTTGGGGCTGGATTGTAGAGGCCCTTGAATTTTAGGCTTATGATGCTGTGTGTTGTTTTATGGGCACTTAGTTCTATGTTAGAACAATAGGTTCCCTTTAATTCAGCATGATAATAAGTGCACTCAGGGTAAGTTTGACCCAGGCACGGTGAATTAGTGAGAAGTTGGAAGGAAGAGAGACCACTCAAACTCAGGCCGAAAAAGTTAATCTAGATTAGGGTGGTGGTGTGAATGTGAGCACCATCAAAAGGGGAGAGTTCGATGAAAGAATTTGTACAGAGAGTAGGAATATAATGTAGGTTATATTTCCTTTTTTTTTTTGGTGGAGGAGGGGGTCAAAAAATGAGGCCTGGGGTAGATAAGCATCATCATATAATGTTCTTAGAATGGACTCCACAGCAATGGGTTTTTAGGTTTTATCTTCAGGTTATGTGATGGGCAATCCAGTTTAGAGACATAGAAGGAGGCTTCCATGATCTTTCATAGCTTGACCTTGCATTGCAATGCCATAAAAATGTAAAAACCAGCAATACTCTCCCATGACCTGTCTTTGCCAAAAATCTCTTGGAAGCTGTCATGGATTGAATTGTGTCCCCCCAAAATGTGTGTCAACTCGGCTAGGCTATGATTCTCAATACTATGTGATTGTGTACCTTTTTATCATCTGATGTGATTTTCCTGAGTGTTGTAAATCCTACCACTATGATTTTAATGAGGTGAGATTAGCAGCAGTTATGTTAATGAAGTAGGACTTAATCTACAAGATTAGGTTTTTTGTTTTAGGTCAATCTCTTCTGAGATATAAAAGAAAGAAGCAAGCAGAGGGATAGAGGGACCTCATACCACCAAGAAAGCAGCACCAGGAGCAGAGCAATCCTTTGGACCTGAGGTTCTTGCACTGAAAACTCCTAGACCAGAGGAAGATTGATGACAGGGACCTTCCACCAGAGCTGACAGAGAGAGAGAGAGAGACTTCCCCTGGAGTTGGCACCCTGGACTTCTGGCCTCCTGGACTGTGAGAGAATAAATTTCTCTTTGTTGAAGCCATCCGCTTGTGGTATTTCTGTTATAGCAGCAGTAGATATCTAAGACAGAAGCCAAGATATTCTTTGTATGTGTACATTGGAGGTGGTTATCAGGGAAGAATATTTGAAAAGCAACAAATGGCACTGCAGAGCATAAGGGAACAACAATGTATTTGGGGTATAATCCTGGGTCAGAAAATATATGTTCACACACAGAAACACTCACATAGGCACCACAGTATTCCCCTGTCACACACACACACACACACTCAAATGCTCTTACACAGTCATACACTTAGAAACATACCTGCTCATAAACACCTCTTGTTTGTTTATTTTCTTAAATCAAGCTAGCTGTGAGCATGGAAGATTTGAAAAGAAAATAAATCAAAGAAAAAGTCACCTTTGCTTTGTTGAATTTATAAAATACTCTTTTGAGAAGGGTATTGATTTATCTTCAGGTAAATAGTTTCATCTCCCATGAAATCCTATAGACCCTACAGCAATTACTGAAGAAACTCTTATCTAATGGTCCCTGGAGGTGGCAGGTAGCAAGCTATCAACTCCTGTGATCAAAAGGGGACGTCTAACCCTCTAATAGCTAATCACTTTGTGAGACAACTGACTTTCTAGATTCCTCTGCTAAAGAGAAAATTATCAGTTTAAGTTTCAGGCAGAGATTGTCCTGCCTTTAAGGAAGGGACAAAAGGTTGGGAACACAGAGGAGAATGAAAGATATTTGGTTGAATGGGCCCTGCAAGTAAATGAATGATTCTACTGTGAGTGTGAAAACAGATATAGAAAGAATTTATATAAAGAGACATAGACATAAATACAGTTGTATAGATAAGTAGATAAGCAGGTAAGTAGGTAGATACAGACACAAATATAGATATAGATATATCTAGAAAAGAAGTAGAGAAAGAGGCAAGACTTTAAATGGGTGGAGTATGAAGTTTTATCTAGGGAATTTTAAGAGTAAAAATAGTCTTAGGTGAATTATAAAACAATGGAATGGAAGGAGACTTTAGAGAATCTTGTTTTAAATATGGAAAAATCAACACCCAAAGAGATGAGAAATGGCAATACGTGGTCATTATGGACCCCACCTGTAACCACAAATGCAATAACTTGTCAAAATTCTGGTATACAAGGAGTAGAAGAAGGCCACTTTCAAAGCTATCCTTAGGGAGTGATGATTTATAACAAAGTACAAATCAACGGTGACTCAGGTAGCTATGGGTGCTGGGAGGAGATAAATAAAAGATCCAAGACTCAAGGACATACCTCTAGCCTATAAGGGTCACCCACATCTTGTCATCAATGGGAGAGATTGCCATTCCTTCCATGGCCTTCCCTAGATGAGTAGGGTGAGGTGTGGGGAGGAGCACTTCTGGAATATGTAGAATACCTTCCTTCCTTCCTGCTGTTTTCGTGTTCATTGCTACTTGACTTGTCCAGATAGAGAAAGCTGTGTGTGTGCACCTGGGGTGAATTTCCTTCTCTGATTCTTTTTTTCCTAAAGTTTGAGATCCTGCAGCGTGAAGGGAGATGTATAAACAGTGTGTGTATTGTTGAAACTGGTATACTTTACAGGGATCTGGGAAGACCACATCTCTGAGGTAGGGTTGTGCAATAGTCCCATGGTGAACAGAGGACCAATGCTTATCTTTAGTTTACATTTTTGTGATTTTTTTTGTAGTGCCTCTCCTCCCCAATTTCCTAATAATTATGAAACCTTGAGGCATATCTTTCTCGATTCCCCTTTCCTCCAGGGCTAGCTTTTGATCCTTCATACTGTTCGCTCCTTCCAGCATTCTCTGTCATTTGACACCCATCTAAGGTCTCAGGGTCGTGATTCTCTCTCCACACTTCCCATCTCACACAAGCCCTTATTATTTCTAAATTAGTGTTCTGTTATCTGTCACTTCAAAGACCGTATAATGACTAATCTGCATTAGGACCACTGTGCCACCACGGCTCCTTATTAGAACATTCCCAAAAAACCAAACCCATTGATTATAGCCGATTCCTATTCATAGCAACACTATAGAACAGGGTAGAACCGCCCCACGTGGTTTCCAAGGCTGTAAATATTTATGGAATCAGACTGCCACATCTTTCTCCCGTGGAACATCTGGTAGATTCAAATGGCCAAACTTTCAGTTAGTAGCTGAGTGCTTAACCAATGTGCCACCAGGGCTTGTTGTTGTTATTAGGTGCCTTCAATTCAGTTCTGGCTCATGACTCATAACAACCCTATGTACAATAGAATGAAACACTGCCCTGTCCTGCACCATCCTCACAATCATTGCCATGCTTGAGCCCATCCTTGCAGTCACTGTGTCAGTCCATCTCCTTGAGGGTCTTCCTCTTTTTCCCTAACCTTCTACTTTACCAAGCATGATGTCCTTCTCCAGGAACTGGTCCCTCCTGATAACATGTTCAAAGTATGTGAGGTGAAGTTTCACCATTCTCGTTTCTAAGGAGCATTCTGGCTGTACTTCTTCCAAGACAGATTTGTTCATTCTTCTGGGAGCCCATAGTATGTTCAGTATTTTTCACCAACAATAAAATTTAAAGACATTAGTTCTTCTTTGGTCTTTCTTATTCATTGTCCAACTTTCACATGCATATGAGGCAATTGAAAACACCATGGCTTTGGTCCTGAAAGTGGCATCTTTGTTTTTTAACACTTTATTTTTTTTTGGTGTAAATACTTCTTTTTTTAAATTTTATCCCATACAAAAATTTATACATACATTGTGATATGACTCTAATTGCTATCTCCATACTGTGATAGCACACACCTCCTTTCCACCCCTGATTCCTCACGTCCATTCAACCAGCTCCTAACCCTCTCTGCCTTCCCATCTCACCTCTGGACAGAAGCTGCCCATTTAGTCTCTTGAATCTACTTGAGCTAAGAGACACACTCCTTACGAGTATCACTTTATGTCCCACAGTCCAGCCCAATCCCTGTCTGAAGAGTTGGCCTTGGAAATTGTTTTAGGTCCGGGCTGATAGAGAATCCAGGGACTATGCTTTCCGGGGTTCCTCCAGTCTCAGTTAGACCATTAAGTCTGGTCTTCTTACTAGAATTTGAGTTCTGCACCTTACTCTTCTCCTGCTCCATCCAGGACTCTCTATTGTGTTCCCTGTCAGGGTGGTCATTGGTAGCCAGGCACCATCTAGTTCTGGTCTCAGGCTGATGAAGTCTCTGGTTTATGTGGACCTTTCTGTCTCTTGGGCTACTACTTTCCTTGTGTCTTTCGTATTCTTCATTCTCCTTTACTCCAGGTGGTTGGGACCAATTGATGCATCTTAGATGGCCGCTTGCAAGCTTTTAAGACTCCAGACGCCACTCACCATAGTAGGATGCAGAACATTTTCTTAATAAGCTTTGTTATGCCAATTGACCTGGATGTCCCCTGAAAGCATGGTCCCCAGACCCCTACTCCTGCTACTCTGTCCCTCAAAGTGTTTGATTGTATGCAGGAAACTTCTTAGCTTTGGTTTAGTCCAGTTGTTCTGACTTCCCCTGTAGTGTGTGCTGTCCTTCCCTTCACCTAAGATAATTCTTATCTACTATCTAGTTAGTAAATAACCCTCACCCTTCCTCCCCACCCTTGTAACCATCAAAGAATGTTTTCTTCTGTGTTTAAACCTTTTCTTGAGTTCTTATAATAGTGGTCTTATACAATATTTGTCCTTCTGTGACTGACTAAATTTGCTCAGCATAAGGTCCTCCAGCTTCCTCCATGTTATAAGGTGTTACATGGATTCATCGCTGTTCTTTATCGTTGTGTTGTATTCCATTGTGTGGATATACCATAATTTGTTTATCCATTCGTCCGTTGATGGGCACCTAGGTTGTTTCCATCTTTCTGCTATTGTGAACAGTGCTGCAGTGATGGTGTGCATATATCTATTCATGTGATGGCTCTTATTTCTCTAGGATATATTCCAAGGAGCGGGATAGCTGGATCGTATGGTACTTCTATTTCTAGCTTTTTAAGGAAGCGCCAAATCGATTTCCAAAGTGGTTGTACCATTTTACATTCCCACCAACAGTGTATAAGTGTTCCAGTCTCTCCACAACCTCTCCAATATTTATTATTTTGTGTTTTTTGGATCAATGCTAGCCTTGTTGGGGTGAGATGGTATCTCATTGTAGTTTTGATCTGCATTTCTCTAATGGCTAATGATTGTGAGCATTTCTTCATGTTCCTGTTATCCACCTGAATATCTTCTTTGGCAAAGTGCCTGTTCATATCTTTTACCCATTTTTTAGGTGGGTTATTTGTCTTTTTGTTGTTGAGGTTTTGCATTATCTTGTAGATTTTAGAGATTAGATGCTGATCAGATTTGTCATAGCCAAAAAATTTTTCCCAGTCTGTAGGTTGTCTTTTGACTCTTTTAGTGAAGTCCGTTGATAAGCGTAAGTGTTTGATTTTTAGGAGCTCCCATTTATCTAGTCTCTCTTCTGGTGCTTGTGCATTGTTACTTATGGTTTGTAATGTGTTTATGCCATGTATTAGGGCTCCTAGCATTGTCCCTATTTTTTCTTCCATGATCTTTATCATTCTCTATTTTATATTTAAGTCTTTGATTCATTTTGAGTTAGTTTTTGTGCATAGTGTGAGGTATGGGTCTTGTATCAGTTTTTTGCAGATGGATATCCAGTTATGTCAGCACCATTTGTTAAAGAGACTGTGTTTTCCCCAATTAATGGTCTTTGGGACTTTGTCAAATATCAGCTGCTCATAGGTGGATGAATTTATGTCTGGATTCTCAATTCTTTTCCATTGGTCTATGTATCTGTTGTTGTACCAGTACCAGGCTGTTTTGACTACCGTGGCGGTATAATAGTTTCTAAAATCAGGTAGTGTGAGGCCTTCACTTTGTTCTTCTTCTTGAGTAATGCTTTACTTATTCGGGGCTTCTTCCCTTTCCATATGAAGTTTTTGATTCGTTTCTCCAACTCATTAAAAAATGCCAGTGGAATTTGGATCAGGATTGCATTGTAGCTGTAGATCACTATGGGTAGAGTTGACATTTTCACAATGTTGAGTCTACCTATCCATGAACAAGGGTATGTTTTTCCACTTATGCAGGTCTCTTTTGTTTTCTTGCAGTAGTGTCTCATAGTTTTCATTGTATAGTTCTTTTATATCTCTGCTTAGATTTATTCCTAGATATTTTTTCTTCATGGGGGCTATTGTAAATGGTATTGATCTGGTAGTTTCCTCTTCGAAGTTCTCTTTGTTGGTCTAAAGGAATCCAACCGATTTTTGTATGTTTATCTTGTATCCTGAAACTTTGCTGAAATTTTTATTAGTTCCAATAGTTTTCTTATGGATTCTTTGGGGTTTTCTATGTATAAGATCATATCATCTGCAAATAGAGATACTTTTACTCTTCCCTACCAATTTGTATTCCGTTTATTTCTTTTTCTAGCATAATTGCTCTGGCTAGAACCTCCAGCACAATGTTGACTAAGAGTACTGATAAAGGGCATCCTTGTCTGGTTTCTGTTCTCAAGGGGAATGCTTTCAAGGTCTCTCCATTTAGGATGATGTTGGCTGTAGCCTTTGTATAAATGCCCTTAATTATATTGAGGGATTTTTCCTTCTTTTCCTGTTTTGTTGAGAGTTTTTTATCATGAATGGATGTTGGGGCTTTGTCAAATGCCTTTTCTGCATTAATTGATAAGATCATGTGGTTCTTGTCTTTTGTTTTATTTATGTGATGGATAACACTGATTGTTTTTCTAATGTTGAACCATCCCTGCATACCTGGTATAAATCTCACTTGATCATGGTGAATTATTTTTCTGATATGTTGCTGAATTCCATTGGCTAGAATTTTGTTGAGGATTACTGCGTCAACGTTCCTGAGGGATATTGGTCTGCAATTTTCCGTTTTTGTGGTGTCTTTACCTGGTTTTGGTATCAGGGTTATGCTGGCTTCATAGAATGAGTATGGGGGGTATTCCATCCTTTTCTATGCTCTGAAATTCCTTTAGTAGAAGTGGTGTTAACTCTTCTCTGAAAGTTTGGTAGAATTCTCCAGTGAAGGCATCTAGGCCAAGGCTCTTTTGGGGGGGAGTTTTTTAATTACCTTTTCAATCTCTTCTTTTGTTATGGGTTTATTTAGTTGTTCTATCTCTGTTTGTGTTAGTTTAGGTAGATAGTGAGTTTCTAGAAATTTGTCCATTTCCTCTTGGTTTTCAAATTTGTTAGAGTACAATTTTTCATAGTATTCTGTTGTGATTCTTTTAATTTCAGTTGGGTCTGTTGTGAAATCACC
>NW_004443940.1:954579-956347 GCF_000243295.1 Trichechus manatus latirostris | reverse complement strand
AAAGTATACTTGGCTGCTGTTGGGTGGAGTGTTCGCTATACGTCTATGAGATCAAGTTGGTTGATTGTAGCATTTAGCTCTTCCGTGTCTTTGTTGAGCTTCTTTCTGGATGTTCTGTCCTTCACCGAAAGTGGTGTGTTGAAATCTCCTACTACTATTGTGGAGTTGTCTGTCTCTGTTTTCAGTGCTGTTAAAGTTTGTTTTACGTATTTTGTAGCCTTGTCGTTGGGTGTGTAAATATTTATTATAGTTATGTCCTCCTGGTGTACTGACCCTTTAATCATCATATAGTGTCCTTCCTTATCCTTTGTGGTGGATTTTAAAGTCTATTTTGTCAGAGATTAATATCGCCACTCCTGCTCTTTTTTGAGTGTTGTTTGCTTGATATTTTTTTTTTCCATCCTTTGAGTTTTAGTTTGTTTGTGTCTTTAAGTCTAAGGTGTGTCTCTTGTAGGTAGCATGTAGATGAATCATGTTTTTTTTATCCAGTCTGCCATTCTCTGTCTCTTTATTGATGCATTTAGTCCGTTTACATTCAGCGTAATTATTGATAGATATGAGTTTAGTGCTGTCATTTTGATGTCTTTTTTTGTGTGTTGTTCACACTTTCTTTGTTCCACTTAATTTTCTGTGCTGAGTCGTTTTTCTTTATGTATTTTCTTTTCATCTTTTTCATTGTTGTTGATTTTGTGTTTGTTGAGTCTTTATATTTTTTGAGTTTTTTATTTTGACTTGTAGGATTGTTAACTTCCTTTATAGTTACCTTAATATTTACCCTTATTTTTCTAAGTTTATACCAGTCTTTTATTTCCTTTTATTGTCTTGACTTCCTCTCCATGTGAAAAATCTATGTCTACATTTTTTAAGTCCCTCTTTTTGGTTTTAATGTTGTTATCTTTTACATATTGATGTCTGTTTCCCTATTTTCAGTGTTTTAGCTTTGATTTCCTTTTGTGACTTCCCTATCTGGTTTGCTATCTGGTTGCTCTGTCCTGTGTTCTACTCTTGGGTTGTTATTTGATGTTACTGATGTTCTAACTGGAGGAGTCCCTTTAGTATTTCTTGTAATTTTGGTTCGGTTTTTGCAGATTCCCTAAACTTCTGTTTATCTGGAAATGCCCTAATTTTGCCATCATATTTAAGAGACAGTTTTGCTGGATATATAATTCTTGGCTGGCAGTTTTTTTCCTTCAAGGCTTTATATATGTTGTCCCATTGCCTTCTTGCCTGCATGGTTTCTGCTGAGTAGTCCAAGCTTAGTCTTATTGACTCTCCGTTGTAGATGACTTTTCATTTATCTCTAGCCGCTCTTATAATTCTCTCTTTATCTTTGGTTTTGGGAAGTTTGATTATAATATGTCTTGGTGACTTTCTTTGGGATCTACATTTCATGGGTTTCGATGAGCATCTTGGATAGATGTCTTGTCATCTTTCACAATATCAGGGAAGTTTTCTGCCAACAAATCTTCAACAATTCTCTCTTATTTTCTGTTGTCCCCCCCACCCCCCACTCCATTCTGGCAATCCAATCACTTGTAGGTTATTCCTCTTGATAGAGTCCCACATAATTCTTAGGGTTTCTTCATTTTTTTAATTCATTTATCTGATTTTTCCTCAAATAAGTTGATGTCAAGTGCTTTATCTTCAGTCTCACTAATTCTGACTTCTATTGCCTCAATTCTGCTCCTATGACTTTCTATTGAGTTGTCTAATTCTGACATTTTATTGTTAATCTTCTGGATTTCTGATTGCTGTCTCTCTATGGATT
>NW_004443940.1:938508-954479 GCF_000243295.1 Trichechus manatus latirostris | reverse complement strand
TATTATATTTATTTATTTTATGTTTGCTTACTGTGTTCTAGCTTCTTGTTTGTTTTGATATGCCCAAACAGGTTGCTCATATGAGCTAATTTTATTATCGGCATCTTTGAAGCTCTAATGTCCTGTCACCAGGTGGTTAGGTCTGTTACTAGGTATGTGAGCTCAGGAGTCTGCCCACTCCTCCTGTATGGATTCAGGTCAGGTGCCCAGGTAGATAGCCACCAAATGTGTGGTGTAGGCTCTCACTTACAATCCTAGACAGGCATGGGTGATTGGTGTAGGCACAGGCATCTGGCTGCAGCAGGGGGACACACTCTGAGCAAGGCACGGGGCTGACAGCTGCCCCCACGTGTCCAGGAGGAAGGCGTGTCCCTCTTCCTTAGAGTGCTTAGGTGGGCTTGTTTTGCAGCTGGACTATGAGCAGCTAGTGCTGTTGGCTGTAAGGACTGGGGGGGACCTCTTATTCATGGGCCCCTATCGCAGGTGGCTAGGTGGTGTGGCTAGAGTCACCAGTCCTCAGGCCCCTGATGTGGGTAGGTGAAGACCCTGCTCAATTGGCAGCACAGCATCAAATGTCAAGAACCTGCCACTTCACAGCTGAAACAGTTGAAGTTAGAGTTCCAGTATATAGCCTGTTGTACTGCGGTAACGAGGGCCTATGCTGCTGAGAGGGGCCCACACAAGTCTATGCAGGAGGAAAAGCATTCAAAGTCCATGGATCCCTTATGTCTGTGAGTAGGCAAAGGAGCTGTGCCTACCCTGGGTTCCTGTCTTAGGGAAGCCAGCAGTTTATTTTTTCACTCTCCAAGGTAGGAAGAATGGCTGCAGGCATGTGACAGTACCTACTCGGCAATTGCTGAAGCTGGTCCTGGACCCAGTGTAGAGCAGGGATCAGGGAGGCAAATGGGAGAGAGGTTTTTTCCCTAAAGAGGGTGTTTTTGATCCACGTGGTAGGCCATATGTAAGTAGTTATATTTCGTTGAGGGCTGCTTCTCACTGGTTCTGTGTGGCCAAGTTGACTCTCAGTGGCTGGGTCTCTCCTGGTGCAGAATACACCTCCCGAGGATGGCTGCTTGCCTGCCTCACTGCTCACCCCTGAGCTGATCAGGCCTGAAGGGCTCAGGCTCTTGCTGGGTCAGGTCCGGCACCTCTTTGCTGCTTCCAAACCATCTCTTCCTCCCCCCTGCCACTCAGTCCAGTTCCTCAACTCTGCCTTTGATGTTCAAGTCTCCCAGATTGCCATATATAATAGAATCACTTGTTTTGTCACGTCTTTGTTGTAAGAGGGTCCACTGGAACCATCTGACTACTCTGCCATCTTGGCCCCGCCCTCTTCTGTTTTTTAACACTTTAAAGAGGTCTTTTGCAGCAGATTTGCCCAATGCAATGCGTTGTTTGATTTCTTGAGTGGGCTGCTTCCATGAGTGTTGACTGTGGATCCAAGTAAAGTGAAATCCTGGACAACTTCAATCTTTTCTCAGTTTATCATGATGTTGCAAATATTTATAGCAAATATTTATTGAGGCTCACTACGTGCCAGGCCCAATGCTAACTTATTCACATTATCCAACCAGGGAGAGGGTTGAGATCTGAGTTGACTGAGGTGGGTTAAAACATTGTTCTCAGAAGGCCTATGCAGAAATGCAAATACTTCATTTATTAGAGAATAGTCGTTGGTAACATGTAAGCATGGATCGGTTTATGAAAACGCTCACCAAAGGGAAGGGCCATATAGCCCAAAGACTTATGATTGAGGAAGAAGTAAACTAAGACAACAATCATTTCAAGATGAAGAAAAAAATATTATAAAGGTAACTGGTATGTTTGCTAATTTAAATAATTATTGATTTGAACAATCTGCAACTATTTAATTACAGGCTTACTGTTTGTACTCATAGAAGTCCCAAGAGCTGGTGAATGGAGGTTTTTTGGTGCCCAAAAGTTCTTTCCTCTTGGGTTACTTCTTCAGAACACTTGTGTTTTCCGGACGTTTTAATAACCTGATTTCCTTCTCTGGTCCTGTCTCATGATGATGTAAGGGCATTTCCAATGATAAGTTACTGGGGTATCTGATTTGTCCCTGCATTTATCTAGACAAGTGTTTAGTGATACGATAGACCTATGGCATACTTGGCAGAAATAAAACACACCAAAAACAAAATGGATTACATGAGGAAGTCATTTTCAGAAGTACTTCATATTATATTATCCCTCCTTCTCCCTCCATTATTACATTGAAAGTTCTGAGAAATACTATAGAAGAGAAACCAGTTTCCCAAAATTATTTGACCTTAGGCCTTTTTGGGTGATCCCACTGGGGGAAATGCTCCTAATAAATATATCATCAAAGTCTTATGAGCTCAGAGAATTCCAAGTCCGTTTTTCTCTTCAGTAAGCTCTTCTTCTCTCTACAGCATATGGTAACTATTCTTACAGGGTGAATTCTTCCTGGAATATTTAAACCTATACCTGGGTAGGAGCCTACACCTGCTTACCTATGTTTTCACAGAGTTTGTGTGTGTCATTCAGTAAGCTGGTTCTAGGATTTGGATCTTATGTTCTATTTACATAGCTTTTTCTTTCATATTTTTACTACCCCCTCCTTCATTTAATGCCTTTTTTTGGATTGATTATTTATCTTCGCTCACTTATTTTTCTGCTTGTATGTACATATTTGGAAGTATTACAGTCAACTTCTGCTATTTTAGTGAACAGGTTTATAATTTTAACATGCATATATGATTTTAAGAAGTCTGAAAATCAATATCACCTCTCTTGTCATGAACTCTGAATGAAACTTTGATATTATTCTAATAATCTCCTTCCTGTTTTACAGCTTATTGTTGTCTAGAATTTTAATGTATCTTATATTTTACTGCCAAAATTTTCATTTTTATTATTATTTTATAAAGCAACAGTTTTTTTTTTTAGATTTACCCACACTTAGTTATTTCTTTGCTTCTTGTATTTTAGTCCTTTTATCTGTGTTTACTTTCCTTCTCAAATATAATTTTTATAAGTTGCTTTAGTAATACATTTATATTAACAGTTATTTGCTCTTAATATTTAAAAATATTACTTTATTGTCTTATAACCTCTATGGTTGCCATCAAGATATCTACTACCATTGTAATGGTAATCTCTTTCCAGAAAAATCTAAATGTGGTAGGCAGAATTTTAAGATGGCCTCCAAGATTTGCACCCCCAGTGTATCCATCTTATATCATTCCCTCTAGCTGAATTGGTCAGGAACTGTGAATAAGAGGGGATTATATTTCCATGATTAGATTACTTTATATGGCAAAGGTAAAGGTATTTTATGATCGTAATTAAGATCCCAAATAAGTTGATTTTAAAGTAAAGACTGAGACTCACTTAATGAGGTAAAAGGCCTTAAAAGTGGGAGTGGACCCTTCCTGAAGGCAGAAATGCTCTTCTGTTGGCCTTGAAAAAGCAGAAAGCTATGTTTGGAATTCCCTGTGGTATCTGAGGGGCCTCTAGGAGCTCAGGCCTGAATTCTACAACTGTTGGACATGAGGAGGACCCTCAAGATTCAGACAAGAAAGCAGCCTGGCTGACAACTTGATGGTAGTCTTGTGAGACTCTAAGCAGAGCATGCAGCTAAGCTGTGCTCTGACTCCTAACCATGGAAACTGGGAGAAAATGAACATGTGTGGTCTTCAGCCACTGAGTTTGTTATGCAGCAGTAGAAAACTTACACATGAATTATCTTTTCTCTTTTGTGCCTTTGAAAACCTTTTCTTCTCTTTTTTTTTAAATCTTCTTTTTTAAAGATGTTCTACAGTTTTACTACAACATGCCTAGAAGTGGATCTAGTTTTATTTTACTTGTAATACACTATGCTTCCTAAATCTGAATATTTTTATTTTCCATTAACTCTGAAAAATTCTCAGTCATTTTTTTCAAATATAATATCTTCTCTTTTATTCTTATTGTTTCCTTCTAGAAGTTACACATATTTCAAATCTTCTTATTATATTCTCTGTACCTCTTAATGTCATTTATATTTTCTTCTCTTTATCTTCCTGGGACTTATTCTGGGCACATTCTTTAGATTTAGTCTCTCGTACACTAAGTCTACCTTTACCTATGTTAATGCACTATTTAAAGAAGCCATTGATTTTGTTTTTAATTCAATGACTTTAGTTTCATTTCTAGAAATTCTGTTCAGTGCTTTTTCAAGTATAACTTATCCACTTAATGGTAGATCTTTATGTTCTCATATTTTACTTCTTTCTTTCATTTATTAAATTATTGTAAGCTATAAAAATGATGTGGGGGCGGAGTCTGACCTCCTCTAACTTCACAAGGGGGAAGGAGAATCAAGATCAACCGCCCAAGCCTGATTCCTATGAGGCGGAGGTAAGACATGTCTCCTTCTGTCTCCACCATCTTTACCCATTCTTACACCAATATCCTTCCCACAGCACTTTATACATCTCTGCTGGGTTCAGTAATTCATTACAATGGCCACACAGAACTCACAGCTAACAGTCATGATTATGGGGCTTATTAGGGAAGTAACAGGTTACAGTTTAGGCTTAGGAACACTCAAGATATAGTTCTTCCATTAGGACAGCCTCTTTTCAGCTTTGCTTGCAAGCACACCTCTCTCCGGCCATAGGCCTTTGCCCCGCTCAGGCAAGTGTTACAAGACACTTTTAGCCCCTGCCAATAAGTCCCCAGAGGCACTCAGCTTTCTTGCTTTGTGGGCCAGGAAGTCTACTGCTCAGTCTCCTGCTATTCTCTCCTGCCACCGTTTCTCTGCCACTGCTTCTCACACTGTCTTCAGTGTTTCAGCTCTCTGTCTCCTGGTTCCAGGAACTCCTCATTGCAGGGATCCCGGGTCCAAAGGACGCACTCTCTGCTCCTGGCTGTTCTTCCTTTGTGGTGGTGGGATCTTCTCTTTCCCACCTCTGGTGTGGCTCATTTCAAGCCCAGCAGAATGGCAAAACTGATCAATCCCTTTGGTGGGCCACGATTACCCTATCTGCACCATCCCACCCAATGACAAGGACCATGGCAAGAAAGGCCACACAAAAGCAATCTATCACACTGCATAAGCATAATTATTTTATAGTTTGTATCTGCTAATTATATTATTAGTGATTTTTGAGGCCTAATTTTGCTAGAATTGTTTCTGCTCACTCATTCATGTTATTTGTTTTATTATAGATTTTTAATTTTGTACTTTGAACTCATGTTGGATGATGTTTACCTTGGAGAATCTTAAATGTTCTAGATTAAGCCTAACCTGATTGATTTTTCTTTGTTTCTGCCCAGTTTGGTTAGGTCTTTTTTTATGTAAATATTCAGCATGGTGGTTCCTGGATCACGCATGTGCCTGAAATGAGGCCAATTTTCTCTGAAGAAAATTACTTTATTTTTCCTCATCAGAGTCTGAATTAAGACCATCAAGCTTCTCTTTCCTCTCTCTTTATGTTGAAACTGTATTTTCCATTCAGTTCATCAAGGATTCTGGCCTATCAGGATCTCACATCTATCTTCCCATTCCATATGAGCCAAGTGATTATCTCCCTTCATTTTGAGAACATTTAAGCTCAGACTTCTTGGTTAATGAGATGGGTGAATCCTGTCAAGGCAGCCAAAGCCTTAGCTTACCACACTGGGTTCCATTCTAATCCTGATTCTGGCACTTGGGGGTTTCCCTAGCTTTCATATTTCCTCAAATCTACATTTAGTTATATTACTTCAGCATTCAAGTTTCTTTTTAGATTTTTAAAATGATCTATTGGTTACACTCTTAGAAATATTTTTAGATTTTTAAAAATGTCTTAAAGATCATCTAGATTGATGTATTATCCAGTGTTTGAATTCCCCTGCTTATAGTAATACTATGAAATGGTATGTGCCAGGCAATTTGCTAAGTGCTTTCATGTATTATTTAACTTAACCTTACAAAAAATTCACTGTTTTTCAAAAATATTATTTACAATATATAGAAAAGAAAAATGAGGCCCTGAGAGGTAAAATTACTCACATATATACACGTTCACAGGCCAACAACAAATTGTAAAGTCATGATGCAAATTCAGGCTATTGTTTTACTTCATAGCCCATTTGTTTCTACTGCAGGGTATTTCTCTCTATTGCTTTGGTATGTTATGGTTATTCACCTTCTTTACAAATGCTACTAATAATGCCAAGCTTAATATTTTTTGAACTAAGTCATTTCATGTGTACGTTACTGATAATTAACTTACTATTAATTTTTTATCAGTAAATTTTTTCTTTCTAGTGAGTCAAAATGCATCTTGAGGTATTAGTTTTAGTTTATATCTTTGAATTTATACCAAAGCAGAACTTTAAATGATTTCTACCAACCAAGTTCTTTCAAGTTGACTCTGACTTGGGGCAACACCATGTGTGTTAGAGCAGAACTGTGCTCCAAAGAGTTTTCAGTGGCTAATTTTTTTAGAAGTAAATCTCCAGGCCTTTCTTCCAAGGCACTTCTAGGTAGACTCAAGCTGCCAACCTTTCAGTTAGCAGCTGAGGGTGGTAACCATTTGAATCATGCAGGTATTTTTTACATACTTTAGAACCCCTAACTCATTTACTTGTTTTTCAATAATTCTTTATATAAAATTTACATGATTTTCTTCTTGTCCTTCTGAATTGTTCTCCTTTGAATGAGCTCAGTTAATCTAATCTCATTCTAAAAAAATGTGTCATCAAAGACTGAATATAATTCTTGAGGTATGTGATGAAGAGCACCACGTGGATTTTGAATGATATTTCTAGAACCTATATTTCTTTTTTTTTATTGTGCTTTAAGTAAAAGTTTACACTTCAGTTTAGTATCTCATACAAAAATTTAGACACACATTGTTATGTGAACCTAGTTGCTCTCCCTATACTGTGACAGCACACTCCTCCTTTTCACCCCGAATTTCCCACATCCATTCAATGAGCTCTTGTCCCTTTCTGCTTTCTCATCTTGCCTCCGGACAGGAGCTGCCCATTAAGTCTCATGTATCTACTTGAGCTACAAAAGACACTATTCATGAGTATCATTTTATGCCTTATAGTCCAGTCTAATCTTTGTCTAAAGAGTTGGCTTTGGGAATGGTTTTAGTTCTGGGCTAACAGAGAGTCTGGGGGTGTGTCTTCCAGGATCCCTCCAGTCTCAGTCAAACCATTAAGTCTGGTTTTTTTTTACTAGAATTTGAGTTCTGCATCCCACTTTTCTCATGCTCTGTCAGGGATTCTCTGTCGTGTTCCCTGTCAGGGCTGTCACTGGCAGTAGCTGGACACCATCTAGTTCTTCTGGTCTCAGGCTGATGGTGTCTCTGGTTTATGTGGCCCTTTTTGTCTCTTGGGCTAATATTTACCTTGTGTCTTTGGTGTTCTTCATTCTCTTTTGCTCCAGGTGGGTTGGGACCAATCGATGCATCTTAGATGGCTGCTTGCTAGCTTTTAAGACCCTAGACACCATTTACTAAAGTGAGATGTAGAACATTTTCTTAATGAACTTTATTATGCCAATTGACCTAGATGTCCTCTGAAACCATGGTCCCCAGACCCTAGCCCCTGCTACTCTGTCCCTCAAAGTGTTCGGTTGTATTCAGGAAACTTAGCTTTTGGTTTAGTCCAGGTTGTGCTGATTTCCCCTGTATTGTGTGCTGTCCTTCCCTTCACCTAAGATAATTCTTGTCTACTATCTAGTTAGTGAATACTCCTTTCCCTCCCTCCGCACCCTTGTAACCATCAAGTAATATCTTCTACTGTATTTAAACCTTTTCTTGAGTTATTATAGTGGGGGTCTTATACAATATTTGTCCTTTTGTGACTGACTAATTTCACTCAGTATAATGTCTTCCAGATTCATCTATGTTATGAGATGTTTGAATGATTCATCATTGTTCTTTATTGTTGCATAGTATTCCATTGTGTGAATATACCATAATTTGTTTATCTGTTGATGGGCACCTAGGTTGTTTCCATCTTTTTGCTATTGTGAAAAGAGCTGCAAAGAACATGGGTGTGCATATATCTATTCATGTGACGGCTCTTATTTCTCTAGGGTATATTCCAAGGAGTGGGATTGCTGGATAGTATGGTACTTCTATGTCTAGCTTTTTAAGGAAGCACCATATTGATTTCCAAAGTGGTTGTACCATTTTACATTCCTACCAACAGTGTATACATGTAGAACCTATAATTCTTTTAATTATGATGTAGTAGGACTCTCTTAGAAAATTACTTTTACCACTCTTTATTTTCCTTTTCTCTACATTTGGTCTGTATCTCTATGTTTTCTCTTTTCCCTCGAATACAGCTAATACTGAGGCATTCACTCATAAGTTACATATCTTAAAACTAGAGGTCGTATATTTGCCTTACTGAAACATTTTAATGTTTTTGGTAGATAACTCTCTAGACAAACCTTGCATGAATGTCATGCTAAAATTATGATATATTCTATGATGCAAATCTGTGGCTTAATTTCTCATTTGTTTATGTTGGAGTAGATCAAGACCTTGTTTTGAGTCAAAGCTTGGCTTTGAGTTTTGGTACAGAAGATGTTAACAACGATTCTTAACGTTTCTTGCTAATTCAGTGTGTGGGTGGTAGTGATGGTGCCATGGTGGACATCAAAAGACCAGCTCAAATGCCTCCTTCTTCGTGAAGTTTTCTCATAGTTCCTATACAGAGTTGATTATTTTTCCTAAGTACTTCGCATTGCACCATGCTGCAGCTATGTTTAACACCAGTTTCTTTTGGTCTTGGGTTTAAGTTGTGGTTTACAGGTATTGATATGTCTCCACAATATTTATGATTTGCCAGAAGCTAGCTTTGTCAGAAGCACATCTCTCCCTGTGCCTGGCAGAGTGCTAGCTACAAGTGGAAACTCAGTAGTTGTTCATTTCCTGGCATTTGTTCTTTAACAAATGCTTGTTAGAATAGTCACCTTTTATATTAATGAAAAGAGTTGATATGAGGGCAAGGATAGGCAAGAACTGCTCTTATTCAGCTGTGGAATGATGTGGCTTAGTAACCCACAGGGTTAATTCATCAGGAGGGCAATCAGAATGATCTGTATACACAGATGCATTTGGCAAAAGGCAGAAATAGATCTGTCTTTTCACTCTGTTTTCTCCCAAACTCCAATGGCATTGAGGAAAGCAGATGAAACTAATTTAATGTTCTATTTAAATCTTTCAGGTATTTTTGCTTGACCAAAGCAAAATAAAGGCATGTCAGGCCCTCAAATGGATGATAGCCAGGTGAAAATTTTGCCTGAATAGATAATGAGGCTGGAAGTCCTTAGTTAACTGCGCTGGATTCAAAGGACTGAGGGGAGAAAGAACTGGGTTTGGAATTAATAATAACATTCAGTTCTCCCCTTGCCCTGACACCTCTGTATCACAGAGCTCCTTGCAAATGAATTCTCTAATTACAGGGTTTTTTTTGTTTGCACCTGAATTAGATGAAACTAAGTTCTGAGCGAACTCTCTCTCAGAGGCTGACTCTAGAATATGCACAAACACAGATTTTTGACTAGAGATCTGATCTATTTGCGAGTGAAATGTTCTCTGGCCTTATTCAAGAAGTTTTTATGATGCCGTGCTCATTTATGTGAGAAGCAGAACCTTTTTAATTCAGCAAAATGCTTTGGGTTATCAGACTCTGATGGACCCAAAAAGCATCTGCTCACAGGAATTAGAGGAATCATAACCAGATTGTCATTTGGCTCCCTTGCACGTTGAGCTCAAGAAATTATGGTGTAATTGTCTCATCCGAAGGCAATGTTAGAGAAAAAGTATTACATTTCAGATGTAAGGCCAAAGACCAGAAAAGAGACAAGAAATTAGGAGTTTTAAAGACTAGAACATTTGGTAAATATGGTGCAATGTAAGATGCTTTTAAATGATATGGATATAAAGAGCAAAACTAATTTGCTGCAGACTCATGCTTATTGGATACTGGCCACCTTGTATACTTATTAGGTAGTATGTTGAGTTTAAAAGCAAAGATCTAAGTTAGAAAGTAGAAAGGAAAAGGAAAAGGAAAGGTTCTACCAGTTTCCTGAAAAAACAAGTTCAGTATCTTTAGAGTGGCATCATAATCTCACTATGACTACCTTTGCTAGTTTATCTCCAACTTCTTGTCTTCATACCTCCAGTTCTCTGGCCAAAATGAAATATTTGCTCTCCGCCTTTCTCTCATGCTCACACAACCTGACGTCTCTAAGTTCTGCCCTTGACGAGTCACTAAATTTTCTGAATAGGTTTTAAATCTCTCTTCCAGTTGGCCATCCTGGTGAAGGTGGGGAACATCAGTTAGAACTATGGATGTGAAGCTACTAAAAAAGGATTGGACTAAGATGTAGACATTTGTCATCAGTAGAAAAGTTAGAGTGAAGCAATGCATGGGACAAGTGCACCCAAGAAAGGAATACAACCAAAGGACTACCCTTTGGTGGGAAGAGAAAATAAGACAAGGAAAGAACAGCCAGAGAGAAAGGAAGAGGACACAGGAAGAAAGTTTGAAACAGTGAGTGATCATTAGTGGCAACTGCAATAGAGAAATCAATGAGGGTTGGGATTAAATAAAGGCCTGCTGTACTTGAAGAACTGGACATTGAAGAATTGGAAATTAAAGTTTAGATCAAAGCTAAACATCTGTTTGTTTCCCAAATTTGTCTTGTAGTATATGTGCAAACAAGAATCCTAGTAAAGGAGCTGTTTGATTTGACTGGACATGTTAGTTAAAGTAACTACTTGTATAATTGTGAACTGAGTTCAGAGTGAAGGAAGAAATCTCCAAGAAATTAATGGTTCCCAGGAGCTTCCCTGGGCATGATGCTCTTTAGATTTCCTTGTGTTGCTTGTAGAAAAGAGTATTAAAGGTCCTAAATGAACAGCATTAATCCATTTTACTGTAAATTCATTTTATTGCCTAAATCCCAACTGTTTTCTCATTAAAATGCTCCCTTGCTCTCCAAGGTAGGTGTGCTGAGGGCTGGCATACGTTAATCAGTTGATGGAGATTCTATTCCTAAATCAAATACCCTCAGTTATATAGAGAGGTGTAATTAGTAAGCAAAGTGAGCCTTCGGGGCTCAGTGGTTAAGTTCTGGGTTACTAACTGAGAGGTGGGCGGTTAGAACCCACTAACTGCTCTGTGGGAGAAAGATGTGGCAGTCTGCTTCCGTAAAAGATTGCAGCCTTGTAAACCCTATGGGGCGGTTCTACTCTGTCCTATAGGGTCACCATGAGTCAGAATTGACCAGACGGCAATGGGTTTGGTTTTTTTGTTTTTAATTAGTAAACATGTATTTATATAGTTGAAAGCACCTTGAGAAGACAATTTGTCAGTGTTCTCGCTATTATGTAATAATTAAAATTCTAATTTTACTGGGGACAGAGAAGATGGAAGGAAAGGGTAGAATGATAATGAGAATGACTGGAAGGAAAAAACTTATTCCAGCATAAAACCTCCTTTCTTTAGGTAGGAAGTGTGGTGCAGCTTAGTGATTAAGATCTGGGTTTGAATCTTGACTCTGTAACTTACCAGCAGTGTGAAATTGGGTACAACACTTAACTGCTGCGTGCCTTGATTTCTTCATTTTTAAAGTAGGATTTTATGATTATTACACGTAAAACAGTTATAATAATGTCCTTGACATAGGAAGTTATTTATTATTATTGTTGTTAATATTAATATTTTGTTTTTACAATTATTCTGGTATGTTGAATTTTTTAATAGCCAAAGCAAATATTGTCATCTAGAAAAATTAGATGTTTAACTTTATTTAGTGCTGAAATAAGGCTGCTATGAAACAAGCATAAATATGAGAAAATAATATTTCAACCTACTTTTGAGTAGAAGAGTTCTTTTTTTGGTATCCATTCATTCATTCATTTACATTTATTCAACATGTATTGAGTGCCCATTATGTCAGTGATGCTCTGTATACTTGAGATTGTTGTTTTGTGTGTTCTTGAGTCGATTGTGACTAATAGCACCCTACAGGACAGAGTAGAACTGCCCCATAGGATTTCCTAGGCTATAAATCTTTATGGGAGCAGATCACCAGTTTTTTTCTCCTTTGGGGCTGCTGGTGGGTTCAAACCTCTAACCTTTCAATTAGCAGCCGAGTGCTTAGCCCTTGCACCACCAGGGCTCACAGCTATTAATCCTTCTTTCGCTATATGCACACGTTTCTACTCACATCAACAGCTGAAGTCTATTTCCCGTTGCCTTGATCTGACTGGATTCAAATGCAGCAGAAGAGACACTGTGCCGGTTTCCTCCTAGCCTTCAAGATAACTGCAAGCTTCTGCTTCCTCTATCTTGAAAGCTAGCTTTCAGGTAAGTTGTTCAACTACGTAGATATCCACTGGGCTCTGAGAAATCCCAAGCCAGACATGTTGAGGGGCCACACGAGGAGAGAGATGCTCCCCTAGCTTCAAGAGGCTCTAACCATCCCAGACATGTGAGTGAAGAAGCAATCTTAGAGTTCCAGCCCCATTAGATGCCATGTAGAGTAGTACTGCCCATCTGAACCCAGCCCAAATTGCAGATTTGTGAGAAATAATGAATTCTTGTTTTAAGTCACCTGGTTTTTTCTCTTTTTTTTCTAAATTGTGCTTTAGATGAAGGTTTATAGAGTAAATTAGTTTCTCATTAAACAATACATGCATTGTTATGTGACATTAGTTGCCAACTCCATGATGTGTCAACACTCTCCCCTTCGCTACCTTTGGTTCCTCATTACCAGCTTTCCTGTCTCCTCCTGCCTTCTCATCCTCGCCCCTAGGTTGATGTGTCCATTTATTTGCTTTGTTTTGTGGGTCTGTCTAATCTTTGCCTGGAGGGTGAACCTCAGGAGTGTTAAGTCACCTAATTTTAAGGGTAGTTTGTTAAATAGCAGGAGCACTTGTGGTGCAGTGGTTAAGCACTTGTCTGCTAACCTAAAGGTCAGTGGTTCAAATCCACTAGCAACTCCACAGGAGAAAGAAGTGGCAGTCTGCTCCTATAAAGATTTACAGCCTTGTAAACACTATGGGGCAGTTCTACTTTGTGCTATAGGGTTGTTATGAGTCAGAATCGACTCAACAGCAAGGGGTTTAGTGGGTTTGGGGCTGTTAAATAGCAGCAGATAACAACGCTATTAACCCAGCAGCGTCAGGATGGGAGTAATATCCCTAGTTGTGAAAATGGAATTCTCCTTAAGAAGAGATAAATCCATGGATTAAGGGAAGGGTAGTGTATTAGTTTTCTTGTCTGCTTTTCGTGAAGACAGATCCAGAGACTAAAATTCGTCAATATATACAGAGATTAATAGTTTATATGAACCAGAATGCTAATTTACTAATATATGATACCAAGTGAATTGGAATATATCCATTTACTTGTCAGCACTTCCCCCATGTGCTTGTCAGTTTGTTGTACTGTGAGGTCTTGCGTGTTGCTGTAATGCTGGAACCTATGCCACCAGTGTTCAGATACCAGCAAGGTCACCCATGGTGGACAGGTTTCACCTGAGCTTCCAGACTAAGACAGTCTAGGAAGAAGGACCCGGCAGTCTACTTCTGAAAAGAATTAGCCAGTGAAAACCTTATGAATAACAGCAGAACATTGTCTAATACAGTGCCAGAAGATAAACTCCCCCAGGTTGGAAGGCACTCAAAATACAACTGGGGGAGAGCTGCCTCCTCAAAGCAGAGTTGACCTTAATGAAGTAGATGGAGTCAAGCTTTCAGGACCTTCATTTGCTGATGTGCATGACTCAAAATGAGAAGAAACAGCTGTAAACATCCATTAATAATCAGAACATAGAATGTATGAAGTATGAATCTAGGAAAACTGGAAATCATAAAAAATGAAATGGAATGCATTAACATTGATATCCTAGGCATTAGTGAGCTGAAATGGACTGATATTGGCCATTTTGAATTGGATAATCATATGGTCTGCTATGCCAGAAGTGACAACTTGAAAAGGAATGGCATTGCATTCATTGTCAAAAAGAACATTTCAAGATCTATCCTGAAGTACAACGCTGTCAGTGATGGGATACTATCCATACGCCTACAAGGAAGACCAGTTAGTATGACTATTATTCAAATTTACATACCAACCACTAAGGCCAAAGGCAAAGAAATTGAAGATTTTTTTTTTTTTTTACCAGTTTCTGCGGTCTGAAATTAATCGAATACTCCATCAGGATGCATTGATAATTACCGGTGATTGGAACGCAAAAGTTGGAAACAAAGAAGAAGGATTATGGAAAATATGGCCTTGGTGAAAGAAATGATGCAGGAGATTGCATGATGGAATTTTGCAAGTCCAACGACTTCTTCATTGCAAATACCTTTTCCACAAACATAAACGGTGACTATACACACGGACATTGCCATACGGAATACACAGGAATCAAATCGACTACATCTGTGGAAAGAGACGATGGAAAAATTCAGTATCATTGGTTGAACAAGGCTGAGGGCCGACTTCAGAACAGAACATCAATTGCTCATATGCAAGTTCAAGCTGAAAGTGAAGAAAATTAGAACACATCCACGAGAGCCAAAGTACAACCTTGAGTATATCCCACCGGAATTTAGAGACCATCTCAAGAGTAGATTTGATGCATTGAACACTAATGACTGAAGACCAGGTGAGTTGTTGAATGACATCAAGGATATCATCCATGAAGAAAACAAGAGGTCATTAAGAAGACAAGAAAGAAAGAAAAGACCAAAATGGATGTCAGAAGAGACTCTGAAACTTGCTCTTGAATGTCAAGTAGCTAAGGCAAAAGAAATGATGAAGTAAAAGAACTGAACAGAAGATTTCAAAGGGCAGCTAGAGAAGACAAAGTATTATAACGACATGTGCAAAGAACTGGAGCTAGAAAACCGAAAGGGAAGAACACGCTTGGCATTTCGCAAGCTGAGAGAACTGAATAAAAAATTCAAGCTTTGAGCTGCAATAGTGCAGGATTCTATGGGGAAAATATTAAACGATGCAGGAAGCATCAAAAGAAGATGGAAGGAATACACAGAGTCATTATACCAAAAAAAGTTGGTTAACGTTCAACCATTTCAAGAAGTAGCATATGATCAGGAACTGATGGTACTGAAGGAAGAATTCCAAGCTGCACTGAAGGCACTGGCGAAAAATAAGGCTTCAGGAACTGATGGAATATCAATTGAGATGTTTCAACAAACTGATGCAGCTCTGGAAGCGCTCACTCGTCTATGCCAAGAATTTTGGAAGACAGCTACCTGGCCAACCAACTGGAAGAGATGAATATTTGTGCCTGTTCCCAAGAATGGTGACCCAACCAAATGCAGAAATTATTGAACAATATCATTAATATCACACGCAAGTAAACTTTTGCTGAAGATCATTCAAAAGCTGCTGCAGCAGTATATTGACAGGGAACTGCCAGAAATTCAAGCAGGATTCAGAAAAGGACATGGAACGAAAGATATCATTGTTGATGTTAGATGGCTCCTGGCTGAAAGCAGAGAATACCAGAAAGATGTTTACCTGTGTTTTATTGCCTATGCAAAGACATTCAAATGTGTGGATCATAACAAATTATGGATAACATTGCGAAGAATGGGAATTCCAGAGCACTTAAGTGTGCCCATGAGGAGCCTGTGCAAAGATCAAGAGGCAGTTGTTCAGACAAAACAAGGGGATTCTGCATAGTTTAAAGTCAGGAAAGATGTATGTCGAGGTTGTATCCTTTCACCATACCTATTCAATGTGTATGCTGAGCAAATAATCTGAGAAACTGGACTATATGAAGAACACTGGGGCATCAGGATTGGAGGAAGACTCAGTAATGACCTGCGTTATGCAGATAACCCAACCTTGCATTCTGAAAGTGAAGACAACTTGAAGCACTTACTGATGAAGACCAAAGACCACAGCCTTCAGTATGGATTACACCTCAACATACAGAAAAC